>NC_136765.1:3297029-3532661 GCF_947034865.1 Barbatula barbatula | reverse complement strand
GAGAGAGAGAGAGAGAGAGAGAGAGAGAGAGAGAGAGAGAGAGAGAGAGAGAGGGAGGGAGAGAGGGGAGGTTGATTTATATGTTTTAGTAAATCCATCATATTTCTCTAAAAATGAGCTCAAGTGGAGAAACGCACAGATTCTAGTACACAGGTCAGATACAGAAATTCTCACTGTGTGGTTTTAATCATTATGGAATGTTTCTGATATTCTTTACTCTGCCTCGTGTTGTTCCATATGCAGTTCTATTCTGCATAGAAGAATATGCATAGTCCATGACTCTATGTGCATCTATAATAATCCATGTCTTCTGAAATTACACAATGAATTTGTATCATGAACTAAACACTAAATCAATTCATATTAGAGACTGCCTCTGTCCCTCTAAATCCACTTGAGGATGTCACATCACAGATCGTGAGAATTTGGTCATTTTTTAGTTCCACCTGATACAGCTAATGATGCACTAAAATAATACAAATTTTAAAGAAATTTGACTGTGAAGTTTTTCTTAGAGTAAATATTTTGTGGGTCAAAATTATCCAAGAAATCTTTAGGATATTAAATAAAAGTTCACGCTCCATGAAGATATTTTGTACATTTCTTGCCATAAATATATCAAAGCTTCATTTTAGTGAGAGGATTCAGCAAAATTGCAAACACGCCTACAAACTTCACTACAGTGCCTCTTTTATTTATTCAACTTTCAGATGATGTATACATTTATTTTGTATAAATAGATTTGATAGATAAGACACATGCTTTTTTACACTAACTAGACTGATTAACTCATATTGTCAAAACAAACAAATGCAAATCACATATAAATACATTCAAAACATGTAATCTTGGATAATATTCAGTTCTGCAGAGCAGGATCTTATATAAACATATATTATACACTGTATCACTTCTTATAAGTCCCCCATCCTTCTCTCCTCACTGTCCTGTCACAGAAACATTAATAAAGCACGTAAATAAAAAATGAGGGTGTTACATCTGTAAGAAACCCAGCGTCCACGAAGACATGCTATACTGCGGCATACACTTCAGTTGGAAAGTGCAACGCTCAAGGCTCGACTCCAGAAGACCTGGCAGCAGTGGGGAGGTGGCATGTACACTGTTCTCTTGTACACGCCGGTGGAGAAGCCTAATGCTTAATTCATTCCACCGTACAGAAACAGTCCAACGGAGCAGATGGTAGGTGTTGCTAATGACAGTGGAGAACATTGCCAGCGTTCTCTCAAGTGTCTCTGTGAGGTCGCGGCTGAGCTCCAAAAGTGAGCCGTCATGTTATTGAAGCTTTGGCACGCGCTGCCTCAAGATGGCAGATGCAGAAAACCGCAGAAAATCTACAACTGTATCTCCCAAATGACGCTCTTCATGTAGATCTGCACTCTTTGCTCAAACAGAAGGCCAAGAAGGCTCTGAAACACTTGACCCATGGCAAAGTCCGTTTACGAACGTCATGCCACTTGGCGGCCATGTTTGCAATGCCCCTGGGCCGTTATTTACGTCATTGCAAGTCCACAGTCTTATCCACTTAAATGTGGGATTTTTTAAATCACAATTAAACAGCATATTTCCTATCAAAAATGAAGCCTGACATTGACTGTATCATAACTTTGCTTTAATAAACTTAAATTGCACTTTTTCAAGGTTGCTTCATCTACTGCGCTGGATATAGTCCTCATATATGCTCTCAATGTGCCCTCATTCAGACAGCTACTGTCTCAGGCACACAGATAGTTCAAAGATCATCAGACACACACTCTAATGTAAACATAAATGGAAGAGCTGGCAAAATCCATCGTCCATGATTGTTGAATTGTTTTGCAATTCCAGGCTGTCGAAACTCTTACCAGTCCACCAAGAAGAAACAAAGTTAGATTGCTAGTTTCCAGACAGTTTCATGGAATTTGCCAACATTTTTAAGCTTCGTGGCATCACATGGCAAGTTTTGTTCTTGGCCAGAAAAAAACTACAATATAAGACAGATTTTATGCCAATGTTCCAGAGCCAAGCTGAAAATGTGCAGTCTAGATCAGAATCCAGGAAGAGGGGTGACAAACACTGAGTGTGGATAACATATAGATAACTACTAGGGGGTGTGACGAGATTCGATGTGAACCAACATCCTCACGTAATTGTCATGATGGTGTGCTTGGCCTGAAATTGCGACCATTTTCATTGCATATGCTCCCTAAATTTAACCTGTGCAACCTCAAAATCTATTTGGGAGAATTTGTGTGAGTGGACATCTTGTTGAGGTGCGACATGTTTTCATTAGCCTACTGTACAGGACACGGAAAAACTGCATGAAGTATGTGCGTGCGTGAGCTACAGTGACCGGCCCGGTGTCCTGTCGATTTATGCTACTGTAGTGCCTGGATCATTGAAAGAAAAGCCATGAACCCCCCACTCCCTTTGTCCTGTTCTTGATACCATCATCAAAAGAATTCAGAGTCAAACCTAGCTCCAGGAGGTCCTGGATTTAGGTTGGATCTCCCCCCTGAAAGTGTTGATAACCCTTTTGTTTCTCCATGGGATATAACGACTCCTAAGCTTCAAAGCAAGCAAAAGGAGATGCGAGAAGTCTCTCTGTTTATCTGACCTGTAAGTTATCCTGAGAAACTTATCTGACTAAACCACACTAAACTGTCCTTTTCCATAAATATATGTAAATATCTAGGTTATATGTTGGCGCTCTTGCAATTTTAAATAATCTGTAACTGTTAAATAGGTCAATTTAATTCAGGCTTTGTTTGTATTCATACACGAATCATGACTTGAAGCAAATCAAACCTGGCATATTTGATATCTACATGTTTGTCTTTACAATTCCTAATTGTTCATATATATTGTGTGACCATAGAAAACTTTATATTCATTAGGATAAAATTCGGACTGGTATTTTGTAAAGTTGCTATGAGGTCATAAAGATGCAAATTAGCTGTTCAGTGGACAAAGAACCGCTTCCCTGCTTAACTCTGATTGGTTGATTAAAGCTCAGATGGGCATGCCCCCTCAAGAAGTAAAAAAATTAGCCTGCTCTGAAAACACAGCTTGGCCTTTTTGCTCTGTAGCTGCCTTCATCAGAAACCGGTTCGTAACATCTCCAATGTTATTATAGTAAAAGTGAAGTAACTGGTAGATTACCATTTGAATTTCTACAGTTTAACTATAAATAACGTGGTTAAACAATGCTTACTATAAAGAGAGAATGGTACATTTGCGGTTACTATGATTACCAAATTGTACTATAAATATCCCAGTAAAATTATTCATTTTAATAAGGGAAAACTATAAAAATGATGGGTTGTTTTCAACTTACTTTTGGGGCAAAAAAGAACAACCCAAACATTTGGTTGAATGAACCCACAAAATGTTCATATTTGACTCAAACATGGATCAAAATAGCCCAGCATAGTATAATTTATAACCCAAAAGTTGGGTTGTAAAACAAAGTGAAGATACAAAAATTATACTCATTAAATAGAAAAGGAGAAAAGCGATTGCCAACCCCAGTGAAAATCCAAAGCACAAGGAGGGGTTCAGATCTTGACTTTGTTTATTTGTTGCTCAATTTTTTCAAATAACTCAGTAATTGTGCTTGTATCCATCAAATGTCAAAATATATCACATGACTGTTCTACAGCGAATGGTTATAGAGTATATATGACGAATTCTACGGTCTTTTGACATTATTTCAATATCATGGGATTTAAAAACAGCTGGCCAGAATCAATTCAGTCCACATGCATTAGCTACAACATAGCTGTTATTCAACAATGGGTGACCTGGAGTAATGGATAAGATTTTTGCCATCCATCTATCTATGCATTACACATATCATGTTATTTTTGCCTTATGCAGTGGACTCTGATCAAGAAAATCGCCCTGAGGAAGACCACCCAGCCTCATGGAAGCAAACTCGGCTGCAATCTCATCTCATCTCAGTCATTCTCTGTTAGTTTCTCTTTATCCACCGCTCACCCCCCACAGACAGCGCAGGCTGAAAAGAGTGTTGACATGCTGTTATTTGCGCCTACGTTCCTATTATTTTTGTTATTGTGCAGTTAAAGATATTCCCCAGCAAGCCTTTTCTTCTTTCTTTGCTCTATTTTTCTTCCCTTGCCGAGGCTTCAATATTTAGAAATATCTCTTCCCTCATCCTCTTGTGTTCTGTCGGAGAGCGGGGTATATTCCAGGCCAACAAACGGCTCCTGTCAAAGGCGTTTTAATTGCCAGAGACTTCCAACATTTTTCACCCAATCGGTCAGAGGCACGGAAAGTGGTTCACACTGTATTTACCAGGAATCTGCTTCAAATGATGCATAATTCAGGATAATACATGTCAAGATGCTTCCCAGCTGGCCAGTATTCTCTTAGAAGCTGTTTTGCCTGCCTGATTTAGCTCTCCATGTCTTGTTATGTGGAGAGAACAATGTGAACTAAATTTAGCCTCTCAGTTACACCGCACACAACACAGAAGAGGAGGAAAGAGTTAACATTACAAGGCAGAAATCTCACAAATGTTTCCTTTAGAGTTTCAGAAGAGATCTCAACAGTGTCTCAAACTGAGCTCAGATTTGCCACGTCTTCAATCAAAAGTCAATATAATTGAAGATCTCAATATGAAATTAAACATTTCTCATCAAATGTACACAACAATCTACAATCTACATTCATTTACACCTCCAGACTCTTCGTGAATTCAAACAATTAGTGTCTCATTTGATCCTTTTATTATTTCTCCTATTTATATTTTAGGAGAAACGTCCAGAGTTATGAAAGAGCAACATCTGAGGAATAACCTATTCCTCTGGGAAGAAACAAAAACCAAAAGCAACATTGGCTGGCAGCACTTTCTCCCTCCACCAAACACTGACACAATACCAGTTCACCGCCTTTGTCTGTAATCCCATCAGAGAGATGCTGCTCATTCATTAAGCTTCTCTATGTGGTGTTGTTTTCCGTGGAAACCCTTCCCTGCCTCTCCCATTAAAGATGCAATCTGTGTCGCTCTTTGTTTGTTTGTTCCTCTCTCTCGCTTTCGTCCAAGGGCGAAGCTGTTTGTCACACCCTGTAAGTGTGGCTCCTCATCAAAAGTGTGACGCCTCTGAATGCCGGCTTGCTGCCGGCCACACAGATATTCCCAGCACGTGCCCTTTTAGCTCAGATGGGTCGGGATCGCTCCACCACTACACTCATCAGTTAGAAGTTCATTATCACATACGCACATCTGTCTTCCTTTTTATCTTCGGTTCGCTATTGTGCTCGCAAACGCCAATTAAGAAGCTGTTACTGAGAAAAACTAAACCAGCGGATACCTCTGAGCTGGTGCCAGCTGGGGTAAACAGGGTGATATGAAAAGAGATTGCCATCAGCCCTGAGAGAATGCACATCATCCGTGAGCATACACCGATACCCTCTTTGGAAGGGGAAGAAAACAACATGACTGGTAATGTAAGAGTAATAACACTGATGGGCCTTTAGGAGATCCCTGAAGGTAAGGGTGATTAGTACAGAAACTAATGCAGAATAATCCATTTGGCTCTTGTTCAAGGCATTGAAATGCATGCGGCGCTGTCCGGGGTCCTGAAGTGTACAAGGATGCCTTCTCATGACTGCTGAGTGAATCTTACAAAACATATACAAAAACATGTCCTACTTTACTCTAAAATTAAAGACAAAACAATAAGTGACATCCTGATTAAAGAATATTAAAGCTCTATACATGTTTAGTTATACTAGTAGAAAATCTCTTCACATCCTGATGGTCACCCTTTAAATGGACTGCACACACAGTCTTATATATAAAATGTTCGCCGAAGCATTGGTTTGTATTCCAAATACAAGGCCTGTCAACCTTGTGTATTTTCATAACACCACACACTCTGCTCGCACATTAACAACAAGCTTACCAAACCGCTATTAGTTCTAACAATGACAGTAAATAAGTTGTTTACATTCATTACTGTCATGCTTTGTATTATAATGTTGTGGTGAATGAGACATGAGGTCATTGACATGAGGAGGCTTGGCTTTGAAGAGAGCTCTGTTTGGAGGGTGCCAGGGTGGGATCTTTCCCTCTTTTTATGCTTTCAAAGCTAGCTTGGTATTGCTAGCCGCTACAAAACTGACTACCCTACACTTTTCTTATTGTCATATTCCAATGAAAATTGGAAAGTTTTCTTCAAATTTCTCATACTATATTCATAAGATATAATAATATGTTAAAACGTTTTGTTAAATTAACATACTGATTTGTACTGTACTGTTAAAATTGTATTACACTAATGACTATCTAATTATAATCACCAGAGCTCCAAAAAAAACATCCTCACACATTATAGTAATAGGAATTTGGAAATATATAACTATAAATGTTATCAAAATGAAACCATTCAAATGATGTCAATGGTTCCAAAATAATTATTATTTTCCTAATACAGAATATTAAAGAAATATAATTTCTTTTCATTTTTGTGGTGAAACCTGAGCTTTTCCTTAGCTTTACATTATTACTAAGCAAGCTGGAAATAAAGACAAAACAACAATCATATTCAACCTTTTCTTGATCTGAAAATTGATGTCTTTGAATCTGGAAGACATCTCTTTCTCAGACCCGAACGTCCACAGCTCAAGACAAAATACAGGAGTAAAATGGATCAAAAGTATATTTTATAAGCTTGATGAAATTCATTCTGAGAATGTTCATATAATGTGGTATATAAGCTGTTTGGAAGCGCATTTGCTTCTGAAACAAAAGATGGAGGTATTTGATGTGTTCTTTACTTAGACCCTGAGATGAAAATGAAGGTTTATCCGGAAGCGAATAAGAAAGACAGAGAGCGAGAGAGAGACAGAATAAGAGAGACGGGAGAGAAAGAACGTGAGAGAGAGAGAGACTCTGAGCTGTCAGTTTGTCTCAGACGAGAACACTCTGTGTGACAGGTGTTACCCAGCAGTCATGCAAGCAGAGCCCCACACCAGCCGTCTGACTGACTTCCAGAGCCGACCCACACGAGCAGCACTGGGGGCGGATCCACAGTAACCATCATCCTGTCATGGCAGACGCATTCAGCCGTGTAACGCATTAGTGCAGGAGAGAGAATACACGACATGCCTGCAGACAACAGCAGCCAACATTCACGCCCATGACCTGTACGCCTCATACTCAATACCACAATATTTACCAAGATAACTCAATAGAATAAACAGTAAAATACATTATTATTATAATAACACGCCCACCCCTGTTACCTTAGCAGCACAGCAAAGGCCCTGGCAACCATCCACAACACAGGCTTCACTTCCATTTGAATTTGAAATGGTAAAAATCCACTCGTGGTACGATTACCCATCATGCTCAGCATCTGGAATGATGGGTTGCCTCGCACAGATGTCGTTTACCGATTAGCAAACATATGAACGTCTTTGGACTTGGTCTTTGAAATTTTTGTCTCACGCGCATTGATATTCAATCTGTGTAACTGCATATGACTCAAGAACAACAGGCGGATGTGAAGCGCTCACATCCTTAGAGGTCTTCAGCACTCAAACAGAGCGTCTGCCAGGCATGACAGAATCCAGCGCCCTTCACGCTCAAAACAAACCCCTCAGCCAGGCAAACCAGTGAGCCGAAGTGCAAAAACATCACCAGCCGACAATGAGAACCGCATGTGTAGTCTTTCTACTAACGCTTGATGTTATATAATAGGGAAACTAATAAGAAATGGACATGGATGAGTAAGAAAACACTTGACGCAGCCATGATGCTTTTACAGATGTATAAATTCTTTATCTTACAGTAGCTGTATAGAAGACGGAGATGAGCGTTAAGCACGATGTGAAGCCGTGCTCCCTGCTTCCCAATCCTCAACTAAGGCAAGCCTAAAACGCAAGACATCTTTTGGCCACTAAAATACATTTGAATCAGATACTGCAGTAATGTCTAAGTCAGTATAGATTTTGCTACCTAGATCTATTTTTGTATTCTTGGTTAGGTTTACACAGATAAAAAGTATGTATTTATGTGACAATACAGAGCAAAACATGGTCCTGTCAATATGTAGAAGTTATGTTATGCATAATGTAAAGAATATAGATGCTGAGTAACATTGTATTTGTAACATAAGCAATTTGGTGTCAGGAATATCTGTGTGTTGAGTCCTGTGTTAGAGTTCAGAGGTACATAATGCAAAGCTGAAACCAAATCAAGTGAAAAGACACAACTAGAAAACTAACCCTAAGCGAACTGAAGCTTTACAGAATCCCCAAAATAAGATGAATGTTGGGAGAGGGACTTTCGCATTTTATAAAAAGTATACTGTAAACGTAAATGACTTCTTGCACAGTGTCACACCCTCTGAGTGATGCCCTGTAGCCAGCCTCGCAAAACAAAACCTAGCACGTACTGTACAGTAGAGCTATTACCAGGGTGGCCAGATCGTCTTAACAAAACCAGCCCAATGGCCGATCAAGACTAGCCCAATGATTCCAGCCCAAATATCAAGACTCAAAATATGCCATTCACTTGCCTAAAATGCACATTATAGTCACTGTTTTGCTATTTTACGATTTAATCTTGACAATGACTAAATAATAGTCATCAACACAGTATAATTTTCTTTAAAAAAGCATGTTGCCTTACATAACATCACATTTATTCATTTGGCATGTAATGTAATGCGACATGCTATTTGTTAAAGAAAACGTACAGCGTTTATTATTAATATTACTATATTGAAGAAATTGTTCAACCTTTACCTCACAGGAAAAAACAACGCACGGCAACAGAAAAGAGAAAGTTCTGTAAATAACAGCAACAACATGAGATATGATAATATGGCAAGCCGAATTAACCTTTAATCATTGTCAGGATATTAATTTTTGATTTCAACAATTCAATTTCTACTAGTTACAATTGCTATTTTTGATATCAACAATCACATCATCACTAGCAGAAATGTGTATTGATAAATGTGTATCAAACATTTTATTTTAATACATTTTTAAAACTGTAACTCTTGATATCTGTTATTGCATTTTTACTAGTTAAACATCACAAATGTCTGCCATTCAAATTCAATTTCAGATGTCAAATATTAATTTTTACATTTTAAAATTAACTTATTTCAGATATCGGAAATGCAATTCCTACTGGAAAAAACATGGTCACACTTCAGCATAGAGGCCCATTCTCGCTATTACCAAACCATTAACTACGACTTTTCCCCCAATAAACTTAATAGTAAGTAAGACAGTTGTTAGGTTTAGGTATTGGGTAGGATTAGGGTTGTAGAGTATAGACATGCAGAATAAGTCCTTTATAAGTACTCAAAAACTGCCAATATGCCAATAATAGGCATGCTTAAAACAACTAGTTAATAAGGAGATATGCAACCAATACTGATATTATTAATAGTGTGGTTTCTAGTGATAATGTCTATTCTTGATATCAACAATTTAATTACTACATGTAAAAATGCCAATTTCTGATTTCAATAATTACATTTTCACTAGTGACAATGTTCATTCTTGATATCAATAATGTGATGATTGTTACCAGTAAGAAGGCCATTTTATGATATTTAACTAGTAAAAATCTAATTACAGAAATCAAGAATTACTTTTTTACTAGTTGAAATTCAATTTTTAATATCAGCTTGCCATATGATAATGGTGTTGACCTCCCGATAAATTCATCAAACTTATCGGAAACATACAAAGCTGTTCCAACTCAAATTGTAGCATAAAAGTAAGTGAGAGCAGAGCTGTGATAGTCATGTGTGTTAACATGTACAGTGATTGACTTCACAGGTTCAATGGGCAACACAGAGGAAATCACGTGACTACAGAGAGGTGTTCTCGAGGGAAAATGCGGCATAGACCGACAGTCTGGGTTACCAGCGCCGCTGTGCCCCTCACTCATGTGCCTTTGGATGTTGTGCTCATTTAAAAGCCATTGATCCTCCAGCTCTGCACCAACAGGGGAGTGCGTATTACTGCTGGAGTAAAGATGCTATATCCCGAGGACGTATAAATGAGCAAATCACACTAAAAGGCGTTTCAAAATCCTTCATGTAATTTCTGAAAACAATGATTCGCCTGTTCTCAGATTGCTCAGTGGTCAATAGAGCGATCCCCCTGTTATGCAAGATGGAAATGAGCATACAGCACTTTTCTTACTTGGCTATTTTAAAACTCCATACATACAGTGTTGGGCAGAGCTTTATAAAATAGGTCAAAGAAAGAAGGAGGGCAGGACCTTCCTTCAAACACGTCAATAATGTTTCTGTTTAAACTAAGAATCACATTCCCCACAAATAATCGTACAGAAACAGCAGCTAGGTTACAGAACAAAGCATCTGGATAATCCGTTGACTGATTCTGGTTGTTGTTTGTTCATATAATCCGGCATGAACAATAAGCAGACCTGCTATCTGTTAAAGGACACGAACACAGAGCTGAGGCAGCTTGTAGAAGTGGGGCAATTCCAGTATGCACCTGGGGTTTCATCCGCCTCTTCCCAAAACCGCTGACAAAGGCGCCCCTGGGTCCAACTTTCATCTCTCTCTGACTTTGGGTTCTCACCAGGTCTTTCTCTGCGCTTTGGACTTTGCTACCGTATATGTAGTTTGTGCATACAGAGGAGTTTCATAGAATGAAATGGAATAGCTAATACATTTATTTACAGGTTGTCCCATAATGGACATATACAATTTTCATCATTTACTTATAATGTCATTGCAAACCTGTGTCACTTTCTTTCGTCTGCAGAACACAAAATATGATTTTTGAAGCATGTTGGCAGCAAATGGTGAAACCCATTTACGTCTACTGTATGAACCAATGAGACATCTCTAAAAAGATCTTCTTTTGTGTTCCAGAGAAGAAAGAGTGACATATACAGGTTATGAACCACATGAGGGTGAAAACATGACGACAGATTTTTCCTTTTTTGGGCGAATGGTACTTTGGCTCAACCAATGGCATGAGTTTTGGGGCGGGACTTTTTGTTTTGTAGACGGGCGATTGTTCAGAACATGATTAAAAACAAACTTTTCCAGTTTTTTTGGATCCTATTTTCTGAAATGTGCGGGCTTCAGCAGACTGAAAAAACGCGGTCATATTTGAGTGCTCATACTCGATGCTTTCGGCTAGCTTTGGAACAGCCGATTCAGTCATATGGGTCGATTTTACGGATGTCAAAATGAGCTATCAAAGTGTTGTAAAAGCCAAAAGGAGCAGAAGCACGAGAAATCAATAGCCATAAGTAATCGCACTTGGCTAGATGAGTAATTTCAACGCAATAAATAAAAGTTTTGGCACAATGAAAAGAGATGCAATCAACAATAAGTGAGCAAGAGAGTTGGCTGACAGATCTCAACAGTTGAGTGTTTTCATGGTCCTAAATATAAAAAAATTGTAGTACGGTTTTTCTCAGCTCTGACAGCGCACTTTAATGTTATCGATCTGTCATGGAGTTGTTTGTAGCCTTCACCTTTTTTAACAAAGCTCATATTCTCAAAAATGTCTCAGTGCTTCACAAAGTCCAATAACATTTTCTCATCAAGTGTCCAAATTCTGGATTTTCGAATTTTGTTGAACGAGCTGCACAGATAGCCCAAGAGAAAGACAAGCTGCGTCGGCAAAGCAAAACCTCACGCTCGCGGGGCTGTACCGGTGTTCGAATTGTCCTACCCTCTCAGATTTTCCTGCCGCAGGGAAAAACTTAATATAATCTAAGCCATATCGACAAAATATACAGGTAGGATGATTTCATAATGCAAAATATGCAAAGCGGGGGGTCGTGAGGACCAGTCTTTCGACACTACAAGAAGTCATATGAAGTGTAATAGTTATCTTTAGCAGTCTACTTGTTTTCTTCTTGCTCATCTTTTCGTCATTTATAAAAAAAACTGAATATTGTGCGCCGCCATTGGAGTGCGCAAACTCTTGGCGCAAAGATGCTACACACAACGCGTGACATTAAAACAATAACTTTGAAAACAGTGGCGAGCACTGATTGGTCAATCAATAGCAGTAACAAATCAATAATTCCTCTTTTTTTATTTTAAGCAATCAAAAGTCTTCCAGTTTGTGCGCTTGAGTGTGTGCACGCATGCCTGCATGCGTGTTTGGCACTTGGCCGGAACGAATTCCCTCCCGTATCCGCAGATTGATCGTCTGCGCGACGTTACATGAAGACAAACAAACCCGATATTATCAGATACCGCGATGACGTTATAGTCGATTATCGATATTTATTTTTAAAGACATCGCCCAGCCCTAGTGTGATGGCCTTGAAATCATGTATTGAATATGGTTAGGATTTTACTTACTGATGTTAAAATACGTTTTTATATAATAATATTTTTATTGGAGTGCATAGTTTTGTATAACAAAATGAGAATGACCCAGTTGCTTTCCAATAACTTGTAATCATCCTTTTTGTCATTTCGTCTCCTTTTAATAGTCAAATTGTAGAAAAATGAGGTACAAAATATCCACTCAGCAGCAACTATCCCCACTGCACTCCTACATTCAGCTCTTACACTTTCATTCCCAATGGCATCACTTGTCATAATGAATTATCCATTAGATGCAGTAATATTTGCCCAATAGTCGTACAACTAGAAGACATCACAGTGATCAAAAGCGACAAATCTGATTTAAAGAGCAGCTGTAATAAGAGTCGTGCACCCTTCCCAATATGCTTGATGAATTATGGATGGCTGTTTTGTAATCATTTTCCAATATCGCTCCTCTTTTCTGAGGCCTGTGTGGGGAGAATGAATTTTTGTAACCTTTCCTCATTCTTTGCAGACATGCGTAGCAAAAGTCTTCTAGTTCTAGTCTCAACCAATCCCTGTCCGGGAGACCTCCCCTTAAAGTCCCCGTGAACCGGTAGTGGTGATGGTTTTAACTTCCGTATTCTGACGTATTTCCGAGTGAAATGGAATTTCGAATGAGAAAAATAGTGTCCGTGGCTTTTTTCACTGCGATTTTGAAATGGAACTGGCAGCAGACTAACAGTTGAAGGGGAGGAGTTAACGGATGCTCCGCCCGAGCCGCCAAACTTACGTCATTTGAGATGGATAGTCACTAGAGGGCGGAATGTAACTGAAGATTATGAGGGCACATTCATTTTACTGTAGAAACTAAAGGACACACATTGCTAAGCTGTTTACATTTGTTTTGAAAATTGTAATTTTTTGGACATCGACAAATGGATGGATGGATGGATGGATGAATGAAAAGGTGGGTAGATAGACAAGTCATGAGCGTTAACATTCTACAATTTATCCCATGAGTTGTCTCGAATTTTGTGGAAGTATGCTACAGTATTCCAAATATGACCAAAATTGCAGGTGCCATGACACCGCAGCCAAAAATGTTGACATAAATCTCACAATAAAACATCTCACTCTCCTATAAAAACAGATCATGAGTCACCAGCCCATGCAACCGGCCGCTCACTCTGAATGAGAGAAAGAATCAAATCTAGAGGCACATCTTCTCAAAAGCAGTGCACCTCTGAGCCCGCTCAAAAGAAGCTTGAGCGCTCAAAGAAACGCTGCGCTAATCCCCTTTCCTAGTGAACTAGACGCCAAGCGGGGATGACTAACCCGCCGTGGCTCTATGCCTCACTCTAACCGTTGCTTTATCACATGCCCGCAGAGCACATAAGTCATGCAAATCCCGGTGTTTCTGACACCCCATGACTGTCACGGCCCTGACGCTCGGCGCAGGTAAGCCGGCCCTGCCGGATGAATGTCTGCAGGTGCGTGTTGTGGCAGTAGGTGAGCGCTGGTATTAATCATCCGTCTTCATACTCCACACTCTCAATTATAGCCCTGCACCTTTGTCAAGATTGATTTTTAATTGGTTTGGCTGCTCACGTATAGATCATGTTTGGATGTGGATCATGATGGTGAAGGCGTCCGGCGCTCTCGAACAGAACGTAAAACGTCATGTGCAGTTGACTTGATGTCAGCTACTAATGTGGCCTTCACGCCTCATGAACACCGGCCATCAGTCAGTCACCCGATCATCACCAACGCGGCCGTAAATATTGACACAGTTTCATTCAGTGTCTGTGAGTATTCAGCGTTGTTTGTTTATTTGACCGGCTTGAATATTTGACATTTGATTCAACAGAAGCTAAATAGAAACATCCAGTACAAATAACTGTATTTATTATTGTAGATCATTTATAAAGCTTTTAATCTGCCTCACGTCCAATCCTGTCTGTCTCATGTCCTTGATGATGACGGTATATGTAAAATCAACAAATCTGAATAATATATTGATGAGTCATCTTGTCTGCAGTGGTCTATATTATTTTTGATCGGAAAAAATATGTATTTTCAACGAGAAAGCCACTTGGCAGCAAGAAGAAAATGGTCAGCAAGGCTATGACGTGAACTGACACAAGCCCATCAATGCCCACTCCAATCTCCTTGTTTCAACAGGAAAAATGAAATGTATTTCTTAAGGCATGTTACGAGGTTTAAAGTCCCCATGAAATCAAAATTCAAGGGTTTAGTATGAATATGTTTGCCTTAAACATATAAACTAGTGGGCTCCAAAACACTGATGGTATACTGCACAAGGTATTTGCATAGGTCTGTCGCGGTAAAGGAATTTCCCATGTGGTGATTTTGTGTTCCTCATTAGCACAGTGTGCAATATTACCGCATTCATCCTGATTTTAGTGGCAAATAAATAAGCTATGTTTTTGGGCTTTTATTGTGTAGCATATTGGTGTTTTAACTAACAAAGACGATTAATGTAAATGAAAGGTAGGCACGCCTTTTTAACTTTATAAAAGAGAAGACTCAAAACCAACCAGATTACGATAAAAAACGAATGCATTACAAATGGCACCTGGATATTACGGCATGCTATATTAGGCCAATTGTATTATTCACACAAGCCTGACCCCCAGTTAACTACCGGTTTGTGTTTTTCTAGTGTCTAATAATATAACTATTTATATTTTATTTCATTTATGTTCATATTTATTTATATTGTTATTTTATAGTATAATAATTGCATTAAATAAACGATTTGCTGAATTTAGTTGTATTTTCTTTTTATTAAATAAACAATTTGTTGAACGGGTCCTGTAGTTCGGTCGCATTTAAAGAAACCGTATGGTACACTGACATCTAGCGGTTGAGCTTGGGATCGCAGTCTAAATTCAAAATATTGGAGAGACAAGTTTAGCCAAGTAACACTTCTTTAAATTGTTATAATAAATAATCTACCAGCAATCTATTGTTTTTGAAAGTGTACCGGAAGTTAATTTAGGGCCACAAAAATGCGCACTAGATTTTTCTGGTTATAGACGGTGTCATCTTAACAACATATACAAACGGTTCTCAGTAAAGCCTGTGGCTGCAGATCTCACTTCCTTCTCCACATGTGTTACGCAAGTGCTGCAGGTATACACAGACAAAGACACGTTTCTAAAGTTTATTGACCTTATTTCAGCAGTTTTTGTTTTGCATTTACGGTATTTGTAAGCAATTTCCAAGTTAACACCGCATTTAGAAGCAGACGATGCCATTCTCTCAGCTCCATTTCAGTTTGGGTGATCAGAACATTCTTATTTCCTGGAAACATTAACTATCACTTTTAATTATAATATAGATGTACGATTTCAATAGACTCAGAGAGATGGTATGTGTTTTTAAATATAAACCCTTATAGAACATAACATTGTCAATGACTTTAACAGCAAAACAAACAATCTGAGAGAAATGTGAAGCACACATTATTGATGATTCATTCTTTTGGAAAATATTATACACTTACATTATTGTTGTTTTAAGAACTTAAACTCCTGCAGTTGTATCCATAAATGTAATGTTATGTAAATAATATAATAGAATAGAATAGAATAGAATAGAATAGAATAGAATATAATAGAATATAATAGAATAGAATAGAATAGAATAGAATAAATATAATATAATATCCTACATAAAATATTTTTACGGTTAATATTTATTAGCTATCAGAGAAAATGTGCAATAATTTACATTTAACTTTATTTATTGAGTAGATGCTTTTATCTAAAAGGAGTTACAAATAAGTGAGCTTGATTATAAAAATGCTATGTTTTCTTTCTATTCGTATAATCTTTTTTTATTATTGCAGTTTTCTTTTTTTCTATGCTGATATTTTCTCATGTCTCTTCTGTTTTTATGTTTTATATAAAGCTGTTTTGCAACCATGCACAATCGTGAGAAGCAATAGAAACTGATTTTCTTTACATACAGAAGGATATATTAACATGAACACACCCTTCTCAGAGTCATACAGTATGTATATATGTATGTGTGTGGGGGGCTACAGAGGTGATATAGATCATTAGGACACTGCAAAGTGCACTTTGAACCAATTCTACATTACAGTACACAGCCATAAACAGTCGGGATTGAGTTACAGACATCAGAGTTGCATCCAACTTTGAAGCAGCTTGACAGAAGGTAGACCGAGCAACTGCTTCGTATTTCGATTACATATAGAATAATCAAAGTAGATAAATACTACATTGTGAAGGCATGCGTTCCTCCCTGAGCCTTCGTCTCTTTGAATAAAAGTTTCTGAGGGGTATACATACGTCTCTCACAAACAAACAAGGTATTGAATATTCTAGTTTTGGAACAGCAAGTTAAACAAAGACACACATTGGTGGTTACACAACAAACCAAACCCACAGAATCTTCCAGAGACAAAGCATCACAGCTCGTGACCTGAGAGACATGTTTACCCCTCGCAACATACACGTTCTACAGCATCTGTGAGGGTAGTGCACTTAGACATCAAAGTCCTGCCCCTTACTGTAGCCTACTACTGTAATAGAGTCAAATTCATCAAAGTACCACTGTGGGTTCAATGAAAAACAACTACATGCACAGGAATGTTTGTACATGTATTTTCATATAGGCTATTTCTGAGACAACAAACTCTCTGTTTTCCCATTCATGCTTTCTAACAATTCTTAAATGATGAATTGCGTTCTGTAAAGTCATTGAAAGAAATCTAAATATTACTTGACAACACTATGCAACATTTCTACATGATCTCACACCAACACAAACATTGTCAAATACAAATGGTTCCATCAGCATACACCCTCACTTTTACAACACGCTTTAAAAGAAACCCTCTCGGGTCAGACATCGGCTGCAAAGCTACCCAGAAAGAAATAAAACACAGGTGACCCACCAGTCTCACAACTTTTGTCTGTCTCCTGGTTGTATTTTCCGCGTTCCCTCGCTCTTTATCTCTCTTCCTCACCCACGCTGGCAAGTTCCTCCGGTCTCCTGTGTGCCAATCATTCTTCACGGGGTTAAAGGAAGACGGCGCACGGGAAGGATGGAGAGAAACGCACAGACAGCCAGAGAATGAGATAATGGTTAAAGCCAGCGACCAATGGGCCTGGAGCTGAGAAAGAGAGCGAGCGAGCGAAAGAGAGAGAGAGAGATGAAAAAAGGGAGGTGTGAGATGGGGGTAGCACCAATGAGGCGGAGCAAAGGGATGCGAGGATGCGGCCGCCTTACTGAAGACGACAGCGTGGATGAAAAAAAAACGGTTTGTGAGTCAGAGAGGCTCTTACCCTCAGCGTGACGCTCACATCTTCAGCTCCTCGCGCAGACCTCCACCCAGACACGCAGGGAAACAATAAAAGCAGAAGCACAGCGCAGAGCACCAGGACGTGTGAGCGTGTGTGTGCGTGAGCGAGCATGTGTGTGCGCGCGAAGGAGCTTGGAGGCTGGGCTATCGAGGGCTTGAGGAGGTAGGATTCTGTGGTGCTTTTGGCTTCTCAGTATTCTGGAGTTAGTTTGTACTCTCTCTCTCTTTCTCTCTCTCTCTTACACTACCTCTTTTGAGACACGCAGTGTGCGTGTGTATGTGTGTGTGTTCATGTGTTTGTGAGGTGTGTGCTGTATTTCACCCAGGGGATCATAAACATACATACATCACATCTCCAGAGGAAGGCAGGGACTTGGTCTGAGGCGTGTACGGTGCAGTCTGTCTCTTAACCCGTCTCATTAATGTGGTCCCTCCGCCACGGCCCTGAGCTCTGGCACAGCACCAGAACCATGGAGTGGTGAGATAACTGGCTTAAGACGCAGCCAATTCACACAGCCAGCCAACGTACCCCCGCTAGAGCAGATATAACCCTCTCCTCCCAGACAAAAGCAGTGGTGTCTGTCTACACACACACACACATTCACTCAGTGCTATGTGATGTGATATTTCGCTGTTTTATTTTAAGGGTGGCATTTCTGGTTTTCGGACACATTTTGTACACATAGAAAGATGCTGGTGATTTGCATATATTCTTTCAAATGTGCATTTTTTGCTCTCTATTTAGTGGATGAAATAAATTGCATAACAGCACCGATTTTTAACCAACCATGTTTTGGGAGAGAAAACTATTAATATTTTGATTATTTAGCAACATCCCAATTCGCCTATTTATACTATGCCCTAAAAGTGTGTACTGTTTTTGTTATGGAAAAGTATCTCAATTTGAGTGCATAGCAAAACAGTTTGCATGCATTGGGACATAATAATCCAAAACAAATAAGGGGCCATTGGCAACATTGTGATCACTACCAGTCACACACATTGAAAGGGAGCTCTTTGCATTTACGCATTTATTTCTTATGTAACATTTACTGTATACTTTGTTCATTAATTCAGTGACGCATTACCTATTCATATTAACACGTTTTCACGTTTCACGTGAGTTGTGATTAATACATTCTTTTGAACATACTATGATTTGGTAATTGGAACATACTAATTCTAACTTTAAATACTATGTATCCATAGCAACACACAGTACAGATATGAGCAGTAAGTTCAAATACAGTGGCATGCCGATAACTTCAAATCTTATTGGTGCTCGTGTGCCTTGTGATTGGTTCACAAATTCATTGGAGATGCAAGGATCACTGAGCTTCAACGTCATTGGCATGCCGCCATAATTAAACTGACAGTGCTGGTCTACACGGCATATTTCACAATAAAAACATTGTTTCACTTCAGAAGACATTTATTAGCCCACTTTTGATATTTTAATAGCTTAAATGATGGAATGGAATGATGGCTTTTTGGAGCTTGAGCATTTTGAGCCTGCAGCATTTTAATATAAAATTGATTGTTTGTGATCTGAAGATTTTCAAATATGAAAATTCGAGGTTAATTGAACCCATTAGTCCAACACATGAACCAACCAATGCATTTTTCATCCGTTGTCATATCAGTTGTGTTGGTGCAATGTCCAATGTTTGTCCATTGATGGAGTGGACAGTTCCTGGTGCTGAAAGCTACAAAGTCTCATGCAGAGACACAAGCAGCTCTACATCACTTATATTTACCGACATCTCTTTGATAAACATCTGAAAGTTTTTGGGAGAAACCATTGTACATTGCTTTGTGGTTTGAAAGCATGTAGCATTCCGGCTTTTATCCGAGGGGGCGATACAGCTGCGATCGGCTGCAGTGCAGGAATATTTGAAGAAGTAGGTCAGGTTTAATAGCCCACCACACAACAGACGGCAGCAAAAATAGACATTTAGTTCACATGACATTTGCACGGCTTACTGCTGAAATCAAACAGTGCTCCCAAAGACGAGTAAGTCTGAGATAACCAGAACCCAAATTTACCATCGAAAGACGACTAAATGATTTCACACTCACAGTAGCTGGAGAACATCTAAATTGAAAAACTAGTCATACTGCACTGGGTAGTTGAAGGAAAACCTGAATATTTCTCAGAATTCTGAATATTTTGGGAGTTTTGTTAAGCAAGAATTTGGCTCCCTGTTTTGGGTTTGAATGAATAATGCAAATATATTACAATTCATACAGTATACGCTTTTGGTGCAAACATGTCTGATTAAATATGGAGCAGTGTTTTACCACGGTGAAATGCATTGGAGTCAATTTCCCCCCTCCAGCTCTCTTACTAAACGCTGCGAGATACCTGACAGAAAAACAAAACACACATATTTTCTCCTCATCAGACCATCTTGCGTACACACACACGCAGACAGTGTTGGGTGCGAGACAGGAACTCACCAAAATAAACATCTGCGCTAATAATTTTTCACACCCCTTCTTGTCCAGCCCACTAAACAAACACACACACACAACCTCTCCGTCTCTCTCCTCCAAACTCGTGGCATATGACCTTCTGTTAAACAGATAAAGAATGCGCTTATCAGTCATGCAAATGAGGCTGAATTCATTTTGCACAACAGATGGTCTCATAGATAATGATGATGGAGGAGAGAAAATTAAATGTCTCTTGCGCGGTGGTCATGGCAACGGAGCTCAGAGTAATATCAATAAGAAGCACGGAGCATAATAAGGTTGTCAGTCCTGCGAATCAAAGTCTGGGCTAAACCGAACCGGGGAAGACCTCCGAAATTTACCACGGATGTTTACATCCCAGATCAAATTAACTTTGTGTCTCAAAAAATGTTAGCTTAGCTAGTTATCGCATATCATTTCCCGTTATCATATTGCTATATATACAAAATACATAAAGAATAGTCCATGTATGACCTTAAAGACGTGCATTGAGGAATCTTGCTATACATGATTATTAGATAGATAGATACCCTCATCCTCTCCTTCTGTCTTTAAATACAATTGATACAAAGAGCAAGACCCTACTGCCCTCTATCTGCTCATGTGTGTCCTTCTGTGACGGGTCCTGAGAGCACTTTCTGTGAGATGAGACACTGAGATGTTCAGATGAAGCTGATGGACTGAAGCATCAGTCTGCCAGCATTACGTTATCAGCTGAGACACACAGAGACAGAGCAGACATGATGCACAGATGAATGGGGAAATGGTTCAGTGTGAAATGGATTAGTGTTGTATACAGTGTGTAGAATTGAGAACATATGCCATAGTGGGCTTAGTAATGGAGAAATGAAATATACAGCCGTGGAAAAATTAAGAGACCATTTCAGAGATTGTTTTTAAATGTACTATTTACAGGTGTGTGTTTAGGTAAAATTATAATTTTTGTTTTAAAACGAACAATAGTTTTACCAAATTTTAAATCCGAATATTGTTTATGTGCAGAAAATGAAAACTGTATGAAATGTCAAAAATAATAGAAAATATTCTCTTTGAAGCAATAGAACAGTCATATTTATACATGTATTTAGGAAACGTGTGAAAAGTTGATAAGCTTGGTTTTTCACACAGTTTTCATGTGTCTTGTCATGCTGTCAGTCTTTCAAATTGCTGTTGGATGACTTTGTCACTCCTGAGATTTGATTTTGTTGAAATTCAACAAACACTGGACTGGAATGACCACAATACACCTAATCCAGAAATGCTGTGGCTGTATATATAAAGGCTGATCGATTATGACAAGAATCATAATTGCCATTATTTTGGCCGCATTATTTAACACGATTACTCATTAACCTTTGAAACAACATAGAAAATAAAAAAACTTTCCTTTTAAACTGTATAACATATCAGTTTCTTTCATTAGAAAGAAATATTATTGAAATCGATGACTTGGGCCAAGTAATGAAGAAAAAGGTAATAATCAGATTCTCTAAACTCTTTTAAGCTTCTCTCTCAAAAGCTTCTCCGGGTGAGACCTCAAGAAGCTGAATGATTTTTTTCACAACATTATTTTCACGGCTACGATTGTCCTCTGTTTTGCAGAGTCAAATCTGTAAAGGTAAATTAAATGAAATCATATTTCTATCAGAATATTAAACAACATTTGATCATACTTTTATAAGTGCCATCATCTTTAACACCTGAGACATGTACAGTCCATCTCTTCTTCTTGAAAAAACTGTCGTGTATTTTGCGTCATATTTTTTTGACAAGCGTCAATGTCATGATCTTCAATGATGGATTCATGAGCTAAATTTTTTTTTCAGTAAAGTGACTGATGTTATGTTCATGTTTTCATTTCTATTACAACCGACACACATATGAAACTTTTAATGGATGTAATAACATGCACGAGGAGTGAACTATGTACTGGAGATGTTTAAAAGGTTTTTCATGTATTTAATTATACTTATTTTACAGAATTGTGTTTATTTCATGTTTTACATGAATGACTTTATGCAAAGACTGACATGCTTGACTTGTCAAAAATATGACATTCTGCTAAAGCAAATTAATTGATACGTTTTTAACCAGGAACGGAATAGCTTTGATGCATTCAGTGAAGTGACTGAATCGCTTTGTATAAAAGCATCTGTTAAATGACTAACTGCAAATGTAAATGCATCTTCTGTCTCTTGTATATACTGTACACATATAACAACGTGAAAAACATATCCGCTATGAAAGCACAGTACACGAACTGCCAACTCCTCTGTGAGAAGGTCTCTCTCTCTCTCTCTCTCTCTCTCTCTCTCTCTCTCTCTCTCTCTCTCTCTCTCTCTCTCTCTCTCTCTCTCTCTCTCTCTCTCTCTCTCTCTCTCTCTCTCTCTCTCTCTCTCTCTCTCTCTCTCTCTCTCTCTCTCTCTCTCTCTCTCTCTCTCTCTCTCTCTCTCTCTCTCTCTCTCTCTCTCTCTCTCTCTCTCTCTCCCAGAGCCAGCAATTACACATCATGAGCAACCTCAGAATGCTTGCAGAGTACAGAGCGTGTTAGATGTGTGTGTCAGAAAACACCTGCCATCTGCACCCACTCAGACGGGCATCTATGAAGACACCCCTGTCCTACTTTAACCGCTTCTGTAAATAACGCAGTTACTCTTTGATTGAGGGATGAATAGAGAGAGATAAACACCCATAATACTTTGCTGCCCGATGCATCTGCCAGGACACCAAGTAAACGCTTTGAATGTTGTCTTAAAGCTGCAGATACACAAGTCTGAAAAAACAAAAAATAAAATTACAGAGAGAAAAATGAGAGAATGTGACATGTGATGAATGAAGGTGTTCAAAACAAAACAAGCTGCGAAATGTAAATATGTGATGTCAGCAAACAGGATCCGCACACAATGGTCCCTTGCATCTAAAATGTTTAAGTGAAAATGTTACCATATTTAAATCTGCTGTGTGAATTTTTTTGACAGAAATGCATGTCTTCAGAGGTGTATAAAAACCATAATGAAGCGTAATGTGTTTATTAGCTTAGAATGAGCTATTTCAATCTAAACACACAGCGGGTCCCCTGCATGGAATTCACCAACTGCGCTACACAATAAACGTTATCTCCTTCGGCAAAAAAGCAAAAACGTGATGACATCTTCGTCCTGTGCAGCCACCGTAGTGCTTCGAAAGGGAGGGATGGAGTGAGCCGTTGGCTACAATTCACAACCTCACCTCTAGATGCCGCCAAAGTTCATACACTGGACCTTTATGGCTATTTCTCACTGCAGTGCTTTTGATGCCTCCACGGGTTAGATAAAATCATCCAAAATATTTTTATTTTGTGCAATATTTTGAAGTCATTCTCATGGGTCTTGTTTCAATAAAATTTGCTCGTGTTGTGTGTGGTCTTGACAAACCTCATAACACATGTTCAATAATGTATTTGAATAAAAGGAAAACTTAATTTTCTCAAAGTTGGACACCATTTCCGGCCTCTACCGTAGAGGTAGTGGGTGACAAATGACATCATATTCTTATTTTATGCCATCTTAAAAAGATTTGTATTTGCATTGTTTTCTTATCAATGTGGGAAAGCACTCAAATTTTTTCAGTGACATCACAAAGCGATGAATATACAGGCTCTTTTCTGCAGCACGAATGTGTTTACATTACAGGTGATGATCATATGTATCATTGTTACAACAAAACATTGTCTTCTGTATTGAAAGTATGTTGTGTTACAGCTGTTCTATGATCACGCTGCTAATGACGTCTTTGCTGCCTCTGTCAAATTTATACAAAAGCAAGGGCTGAGAGAGAGAGAGAGAGAGAGAGAGAGAGAGAGAGAGAGAGAGAGAGAGAGAGAGAGAGAGAGAGAGAGAGAGAGAGAGAAACTAATTCTTTTTTACGCCTCTGAGCTGTCTGAATCTGTGTGTGTATGCATGTCACATCCCATTACATGACCACATCTGTTTGGATGGAGGTTGGATAAGCTAAGGAACATCTCCAGGTGATGTGAACCACAGACATATGAAAACGCCAACTGTCAGCATGAATCACAGATGCTCATCTCGTTTTTTTCTGTTGAAATACATTTAGTATCTTATTAAAGTGCATATAACAATATCATACGGCCACGTTTCGATCAAACTACATTTGTCAATGCCCAATTTCATGTTACGCTTTTCAACAACCATTGAACAGAAATCCTTTGGAAACGAAAGATTCTACGCCAGCTTTTTTTATCACGCCCCGCGTGAATCCTCCATCTATGTTTTAAACGAATCTATGACTGGCGTTGGCTGCAGATATTCCCTTTGATCTAACGGTGAAGAAAAGATATGCTTTATGGGATCCGTGATTGAGCGGTATGGTAATTTGTTCGGGATGAATCATTTCCTGAACTGGTGATTCATTGGGGTTTGACTGGAATCACAACATCTAACGTTTGAGATGGAAATCATCCTTTAATCGTTCGGTATTGGTTCTCTTGACTTATAGCTGAAAACTGTTGTAAACTGGAACATCTCCATTATATACCCATCAGCGTCAGATGAATGGTCATGATCATCCATCCTCAAAAGCTGTGACCCAGGATTTCCAACTGGATGATTGGTTAACGTGTGTCGCGAAGGCAGGACGTCCATCATGCCATTCACACACAGGTCAAGGTCGATACATTCTGTTGACCATCACTTAAGCCTGCACTGAGCCTAAGCCAGATCCAAGGTCATCTCTATGTTGAAGCTCAGAACAGTTATGTTGTTATGTCAGTTTTCTGTTTCTTTCTGATGCGCCAATTTTAAGAATGAATTATTTACTTTCGAAATGTAGCTAGTAGACCTATAGGAAATCTCTGGGCAGTGTCCCAACAGCTTGGTCCTCCCCATAATCTTTCATTCACCAGTTGCTTGTTCGAATCCAGAACAGGATATAGACAGCATAACGGTAGTTCCTTGTCACCCCTCTGGGAGCAAAAACACCATCTATTCTAGCTTTCATTCACTGGCCATGGTATAAAGATGGCAAAGAGTTTGAAATGTGCCAGTCTACGACTCCCTGATTCCATTTGCAAGTCATGCCATCAGGACACATTGAAATGGGTCTCTTAGGACTGTTGCCAAAGATTCCAAGGTAACAAAGATACTGGTTATCCTGGACAATGTCCCAAGACTTTTTGTGTTTTCTGGGGATGGCTGGTTCTAATCATTCCTCTCTATAATTCATCTTTTCACCTCACATGCCAAAAATATCCAGTCGTTCACAGAAGCTCTCCAACACCGAAGACATCATTGACATCTGAGCCGGTTCTGAGGCATACAACTGACACTCAAGAGTCAATCTGATTCACTGAATTTACAGCATACCTTAGAGGTACAGAATGTCTGTAAAATACCCAGTACATGGTCTTTTAGAATTGATGATTGTTTGTCCATTTAAATGTGGAAAGTTTGGTTGGCAAAGATCGCGTATAGGTCTCATATCTAACACTCTCCCAATGACATTACATTTCACGCAACAGATGTGGATGGAATGGTTATATGAACCCAATCCGTTGCATTTCTAAGATTCTTTAGCTCAACTGCAGCCAGTTGAGCCTTGGGTAGAGAATGTTCAGCACCCATCTTTACCTAACTGATCCTGGGGTTTACAAGATGAAGGTCGTATGGAAAGGTCACATCAGGAGATGAAGGCAGAAATGCAGTTTTTCACTGGTTTCAGGAACCTAGACACCAGTTCAGTTGGATCGAACATGAAACAAACTGACAACTTTCCCGGAGTTCAAAACCCAGAATTCTTAAAAAATCTTTCCATTGCAATTGAAAATTCAAAAGGCTTAGAAAACCTGGAAACACTGCAGTGATATGCTATAATTGTAAACTATATCTTTAAAGCTGACGTGAATAAAAAAATATAAATTTTTAAGCTAAATGTGCGCTACCTGTGAAAAGAAAAACACAGAAATTAAATGTTGCTTTGAACACAAAATGAAAGGGTCTAGATAAAACAATCAAACAATATTACTATACTGACATCAAACACATAGAGTGGACTGAGAATAAAGACATTGCCTATTCACTGTAAAAAAGCTTTCAATCTTTGCCAAAACTGCCAAAAATGTATTAAATAAAAAACAGCAAGTCATGCAAACAACAATTTGTAACCTGTACGCATGTTAATACTAATACAAAATGATACTGTAGTCAATAAATATTATACAAATGATAGTTGTATTCTATGATAAAGCTTGTATGGGAAGGTTGTGGATGGATCGGTTTTCGGTTGCCACATCGTTTGGTTGGCCTGCATTTGTTTGTTTGTTTGCTCCGATGCAGCCGAGTAAACAAACAGCACTTTGCAGCACCGTCCAATTAAAGCATTTCGTCAGGCAGAACAGGAAAATGAATGGTTACAGCGGAGGGCTGGAACTTAGTCCATGGGCAAAACGCACCGAGATGCCACGAACAACTATATTCTGCTCAAATTCAGCAATAAATGGAAATAAATACGATTGATTTGTTGACAAACAGGACCCCTAGTGTGTCCTGAAAATGGCGTCGGCGATGAGATGTGTGGCACGGCTCAGTGACCCCCGCTGAACACAGAACTCTAATGAACCCGAACTTGACACGAGTGTCAGAAGAGCAGTCAAAGTTGGACCAGATCTCTTTCCACAGCTCCTCATTTACCGCTCCAAAAACGGGCTGAAGTCGTATACTTCACACAAACCAGGTTGGGAAAAAACAAGACAAAGGTTTTGTAAATATAAAGTCTGTTGACTATGTAAAATGACGGGAACGCATAATTTTGTCACAAACTTTGAAAACTTTTTGTGTTAGTGTCTGTAATTACTTTGATTGCGGTTAATGATGATAATGATGATGAAGAAGATGATTAAGATGAAAATGAAATGGATGATGATGACAGATACTCTTTTGTGAAAGGTGATAATCTGTTTAAGAGTCTGGAATTGCCTATGCTAATTTGAGAAATGAATGATAAAAAAATAACAGAAAGAAGGAGAAGGACTCTATTACTGCGTGTCCCTATATGGTTGCTAACAAACTCTCCAGCCTAATGCTCAATGCACATGTTAAATATGGCTTTTAAAATTTTACAAAATAACTTTAATTACACTTATCTCTGAAACACTTCATTCTGATTGGTTAGCTGCAATACTTTGAGGTATATTATTCTATACTATTATGATGTACGTCCAACCGGTAGTTATTGCAAACCACTTTGGGGCGATATAAGACCAATCACCTGTCCAGGTTACTTGGCAATAACAATCGGCTGGACATGCATTACCTCATAGTTGATATAGGCTATTAGTGGTTTAAGAATGCTATAAGAATTATAATCCACATAAAGTCTTCATAAAAAGCATAGAAAACATCCTTTTTATTTTCACTTCTTTTGCAAATTCCCAATTCATTGGTGAAGAACACGTTGGATGTTGCGCTGGGACGTTTTCAGGGAATATAAAAAAGTATTTTTTATCCAAATTGGGTTTTCTTTAAATTATTATTCTACAACATCTTGTCTATCATCTCTGAAATTAGTACGAATGTATCCATTGATAACTGACATCTGGCCTTTCCTGATTTTAAAAAGCACTAAAGGACATCGATGTAAACAGATGGGTTGTGTTCAGTAGACATTGCCTTGTAAATGACAAAAGATATAAGGAAAGTGAGACTGTGTTGTTAGGTCACAATAATAAAGTGAAGAATGTGTTGGACTAAGCACGTCTACATCTTTTCCTGTCTGCATTGGTCTGTGATCATCTCTTGATGGAGAGACCACTGACTGTCCAATATCAGAATAAATCAGGTCAGACAGAGATACATTCAGGGTTACAAGAGTGAAAGGGTGGCGAATCCCAGTATTCCTACAGACAGCTGGAATGCCACACTGTGAGAAAGAGGGAAATTATTCCAACTGCAGGGATGAATCAATAGATCTCACCTCCATCAGTCACTCCAACAATCTCCTGCTCACCACGGACACCTCCATAAAGCCCTCTCTGTCCTAGTCATCTGTGAAAGCGAAAACCTTATGCTGCATTACTGCAATATCTATAGAAGCTTCAACCGTGTGTTTGCATCGTGTAGATTAAACAAGCATCCAAAATACAATTTTAACTTAATATATTTTTTTTATACATTACAAGAATTACAAAAATAATTCCTTGCAAAAAGCACAGAGATGTCAAGCTTCTGTTAAATCCATGCGGTCTTCCACCTGAAGTCTTTAAAAATTAATTTTGTCTGCAGTGACCCTTTGGCCTTTTGCGGTTCAGGCAATACAGCTTTTTCTTCCCACACAACATCAGTGTGCTCCTGCTTTCAGCCCCCTGTCCACATCTGATCGGTCAAAGACACAGAATTTAACTGGACCTTTATTTGAATTTTTTTATTTCAAACAGAGATATAGTAATGAATGAACACAGGAAACTAGAACACAGAACAAAATCCCACATTCACAACCAACTCAATTCTTCTTCCATAAATGTTTTATTATTTTAGAGGTGTAATTCTTCTATTTAACTGAGCAGAACTGTAATCTGCATTGGATTTTCAGCAGAATGAATAACAATGTCAAATATTTTGCGTAAAACCTTAACAGAAAGTCCTGCAATTGCCAACATGATGGAATATTCAACATACTGTTAATCCCTTAATAACATTAATACAGCTAATTTAACACCACAAATATCATTCATGTACTGTTGACTAAATAAATTGACTTTAATTGTAACTTATTTATTTTATTACTTGTATAAAGTAATTTAAGAACAATTGGTTACTCGTTACATGTGTTTACTAAAGTATTTACTAAAAGATTTTATTTATATGATAGATTTTTTGTTTAGTATTTAGTCATATGGCGTGAATACGTGTTTTTCTGTGTCTTTGGTGTGTTATAAATTGCCTGTGCATGTATTAGACACGTACAATTGCAAAAGTTAAAGTGACGGAAACAAAAGATGCATTCTATCTTAAAGCAAAAGCTCACCCAGAACAGCTTGAAACGCCCCGTGTAACCACAACCCCACAAATTTTGTGGTATGATTTGACTCAGACCGCCCCAATGTTTACCCAAGTAGGGTGGGCGTCAATGTCAGTACAATCGCTTTGGAACCTGATGTTCCAATTATGGTAAGAGGCATAACATTTCTGTCACACGCTTCCAGTATTCGACCAATCACTACACACAGGTTAACTGGCCAATCATAGCACACCTCGCTTTTCAGAGCGATGACCTTTGTAAAACATCCATGTGTTTCAGAGAGGCGGGACTAAGAGGAGATACAAACATATGCATGTGACCCCTTTAAAAAGGAAATGAGCTTGTTATCAAATTGATTGATATCTTAGGAAAATCTTATTGATGTAGGGAGTTTGCAAATACATGTCACCATCAATTATTTTGATTGCAGATGAAAAAAAACACAGATTTCTGTACATTCAATTCAAATTGAATTCAAATATATATTATAGAGCTTTTCACACTTTTGCGTTGCAAACCAGATTAACATTTAAAGGCGGAATGTCAGATTTCCGAATTACATTTGTTAAGACAAAGTCGGGCAGAGTACCAAAACAACCTTGTAGCCAATCAGCAGTAAGGTGCACAGTTCGGGCTAAAGATCGGGGTAGAGGTGTGTTTGTTTTGGTGAGTTGAGCATCAACAAAGGATAAAATAAATCGGCCACCTCGCCTTTAAAAACACATCAATGGAGATAGCAAAGACAAATAGCATTAATGTTGTTTTTAATATTTTATAAAATGTTGTTTGCGTTACAACCTTTGAAAAGAAAAGTCAGTAAGATTATTATCATTTTATAAAAAAGCAAGAGGAAATGACATATAATCAAAATCGCCTAATAGGACTAGGTGTTATAATCCCACTATTTCAGCACAGTTGAATTGCCCAAAATGACATTTCCCATGCCTTATACGTGACAGGGGGAGCAATCAAGAATATTAATAGAGGAAAGGAGGTCTGAGGTTTCAGTGGGTTCTTCGGGTAGTCATCCTCTGTGTTTGGGGGATAAATGAGTCTTACCTTTTCTTGCTATTATCAGATACACATCTCATGAGTTGAGTGTCCAATCACATCCATTATCCTGGGTGAAAGATGCCTTTGGTATGGTACCCATAAATGCGACAAATCATCAGTTGTGCACCTCAGCCTCATTGTGTGTTTTTCACCCTTTATCACAAGACACCCTCAGCCAAAGGAGGCCCACCGCAGGTTGATCAGAGCTGGGTGTGTGTCGCATTGTTATAAGGTCATCTGGCAGCCCAAACTGTGTCCATTCGCCTCAACCACAGCCATTGGCGTCTTCTTTCCGCACCACTGGCCAGTTCTTGATTATCTTCCACTGAACCTGTCCTCTGAACCCCACTTCCTGTGTCAATTAGCTCATCCAGGTTAGTGGCTGCAAGCTCAACAATGCTTGCTTTGATTGTAGCTCGGTGGAATCACACCTCAATGCAACCATATGCGCCAATCCGTTGGCTAAGTCTGTTTTAGCCTCACTTGCTCAATTGTTGGGTTCCATTTCCTCCCTGTCGTTACTGTTGGAGCAGCATTTCTTACTCAGGGATCACACGATTCTTTGAGCCTCACCTCTAAATGATGTTTTATTAACAAAGTTCTGGAGGAGCACTTGCACATAATTTCCGGCTGGCTTTCAATCATACACCCAGCTGGTTTTCAATCACAGCAATCACCTAACCAGCATTATAAATACCAATGCAGCCTTACCTTCAGTCTCTCGATTATCTCACAACATCCCTCCTGCACCCTGACTCCTCACCTTCTTACCCCTTTTAACACCTCAGCACCAGGGATAAGCTCGGGTTCGGGCCACTCTGGACCTGGGGCCCTCTCCCTGGTCAACACGCCAAATACACTTACCAGCCGTCCCACCAATAATCAGCTAAGGCAAACTCGTGAACCTTGTTTTGCAGCATTTATATTCCTCCACCAGGCTTGAAATGGGAAGAGAGCTCCATTCCCGTACAGCCCTATGTTGCTAATACATCTTGGTAGCCTAAACCATTTACTCACTTGGGTACTCACCAATCTCTCCGGGTTCTTGGCGTGAGACACCGTGAGCTCATACATTGAAATTGGCCACATCAGGCGTGGCAGCGAGCCAAATTGGAAGCACCAGAGTTTCAGTTTCCCAGGAAAAACTGTAGTATTGATTATCTTGAGTCCACTGACTGTCTCTTGCCTGAGTTGTTCCACCTGTTCAGCTTCTTTAAGGTCTGCGGTGTACCAGCGTCCAAGGCTTTTGATGGGCTTTTCCATGACCGTTGGTATGGGCTCGACCTTTATACAGTACCTGTCATTGGTAAGCCCGACCTTGACAATAGAAATGCTGCAGGATTTGCTGGGTTTAACCTCCATTTGTGCCCATCTAATGATCTCCTGGAGTTAACCAGCAGCCGCTTCGTACATGCCTTGGTTGTTGTGATGGTTGTCATGTCATCCACATGTACACTGATTGGAGGTAGGCGCAACCCAATTTTACATCGTTCTTCTCCAACCACTCAACACGATGCCTGGATTATTATTTTCCTTGCCATTGTGAAAGCCAATGGTGAAATTGTGCAACCTGCCATTATGCCAACCTCCATCTGTTGCCATTTGGTACTATCCTGTGTGGTAATACAGAATTGGAGATCATGAAAATATGCCTTAATCAGTGTTTTTACCTGCTCTGGAACGTGGAAGAAGTAAACGGCGGTCCATAGCAGCGTATGTGGCATTGATCCAAAGGCATTGGCAAGATCTAGAAAAACCACAAGCAGGTATTTCTTCTCCTTCTTTGCCATTTGCAACCTGTGCCAGAGAAACCGCCTATGCCTGCCCTCTGCACTGAAGCTTCAATTAAGTTTTTATTCTTCAGAAATGCTGAGAGTCTATTGGCCACAATGCTGAAGAAAATCTAACCTTCCACATTCAAGATGCTAATTTGGCGAAACTGGTCAATAGTTTTTCTCCTTGGGGATCAGTCTGCCTCCTGCCCTTCTCGAGACCTTTGGTATCACCTGCTCAAATGTACCTCAACACTCCAGGCGCTTTCTTATTATACCGTTGGGTCCAGGAGCTGAAGCTGATCTTGCCTGTTTTCCTGCACTCTCAACTTCGCTCCATTTAGGGGGCACTGTGTCCATCTGGTGTTCTGGTAGCTGAATTGGTGGCATGTCCTCTGGAATGCAGATTGGCTCATGCCTCTGGTTGTCGGAATACCTTTTCCGTAGGTGTTCCTCAAGATCTGTTATAGGTACTTTAAGGGTCCCTGTTTTCTCCATGCTAAAAATGCTACTGACGAACTTGTAAGAATCTTTGTAGAAAGTGGTGCTGGTTCGCACATTTTTCTTATGTTGCTTTCTCAAGCTCTCTGCTCTTCGCCGCGAGGCCAGGCAACTTTAATGTTGATTTGTAGTGCCTCAAGGCCCTTTCTTTCCTCTTCTGTTGCCTTCTTCCACTGTTTCCTCAGGCTCCTCCTTTGTCTCAAAAGTCTGTAAATTAATTTTTGTCTCCTGGAGTTAGGTCGTCTCGTAATCAAATAAACATTTTAAAGAAAAAATGGACGGGCATCAGAAATCCCTGAGAACAGCACTGAGAACAAACATAATGACTGTGTCTTACGTTTAATGTTTGGTAAAAAGTGAATAAGACGTAATCAACTGTCTATGGGAGCTGAAGTGTTTCCATCAGTAAATGATGCATTCAAGTTTCAACATATAAACACAACATATGAAATGAAATAAAGAAAATTGTTCTCGCTAATAGATTTGGGAAAAGTGCCTGTATTCTTTTGTATTTTGACAAATATTTGACATATGGCAAACTTTGCAACAAGCAATGCAAATAAGCTTTCATTTTAGCTGTACCTTGATTTTATCACTAAATGATAAATGTTTTTATGGCATGATGTGATGAGCTCTCAATCTACAGTAAACACCTGCATTTTAATCAAAGTGAAGAGAGACATTAAGCAGAAAATCCAATTGTCATCCTCTGCAGTCTGTAATGCGTTCTGTTATTGTTTGGTTCCTGTCATATTTACAAAATCAAAACAATGAATGCATAAATAAACAACTACGTGTTTCAGAAATTAGGGCTATGAGAAAATGAGAGTTTATGGCTAAAGTGTCTTTGTGGAACATGTGATTTTAAACTTATATGCCCGGTGCTTTTACCTTTCAGTAAATGTAAAAACATTTATCTTTTGTTAAAAATTTTCAGAGATATTTTTAGAAGTATATTTTTATAGGCTTATAATTAACTTTGTTGATTAAAAAACAGACTCATCAAACCTTGTTAATGGCTTTTTTATCTCTATAGAACCGCATCTGTTTGCATTCCTCATGGATTTATTACATTGATTTAAATTTCTTGTGTTACACTAAACAGATGTTTGTCTTTTTCTTTACTATAGGAATGGCTTTAATTATCTCTTACTAGTTTATTGTATCTGTCGGATGGCTTATCGTGTCTTTATTTTGTATTACGCAATTTCCTGTTGTAGTTCACGCATTTATATTTGTAGTTCTGTTGCTCTTAGTGTATTCTGGTGTTCCCTGTTTTCACTGATTACTGAGTGTATACCCCAGTATTTCTGCTTGGGTATTGTTAACATGCTTTACATCCGATTATATTTCATGTTTGGATGTTAATATAGATTTTATCGTTCCATTAAACTGTACTTTATATTTATCTCTACTTTGGCTGAAATTAGTATGTGTTTTTCCTCTGATTCCACAACCAGAACCTATGGACATGACAATCACATATAATAAAACCAGTTAAAAATAAACCAGCATTAAAGAAAATAAACCAGCATTAAAAAAGTTTACATCCATACATGACACGTGTGTACTCATGTGCACTTTGACACAAACACACACACGCGTGCACAATGACAGGTGTGTTTACCTTCCTCTTTTCTTTAATTAAAGCACGCTGTAGGTGTGAAATTAACTCTCTCCTGACCCGCGCCTCGATCACTTTCCATTGTCTCTCACATCATTATCACATATTGTAATGAGGGCGCCGCACGCGGCCACCGGCAGCCGGGTGAAACTGTAAAAACATATAAAGAGGGGGAAGAGAGTGGGGTGGGGTTGAGGAAAAGAAGGGATGGTTATTAGCACCTCTACGAAAGAGGCCGGCTCGTCGAGTCCCTTGATAATTTAACAATCCTCTGACATTCTGTCACCCCGTTAAAGAAGCCGAGGAAAGGGGAGCGGGGTGATAGATGGCACGAATTGGAGGGGGAGAGAGCATTAGAGTCTCATGAGCTGTAGGAGTCTTGAAGACGGAACGGTTCCTTAGTCTTCCGTAATAACGTGTAGATTCATCCTGATTAGTTCAGCGTGTACTCTGTTATCAAAGCGCTTCTGTTCTTTGTCTACAGCACCTACCAGCTGTCCCCTCTGGCTCAGACACATAACTTATATTCTTCTTATGAAACAAAGATATTTCACTCTGATTTTAGCATGGGGAAAGTTATACGGTATTGTTGAAGCAAAAACGTTTTATGCTCAAAATAATTGCACGAATTACCTCTCGCATGCTCTGCTCAGGGCTGGGTTTATAAATACTTACTAAATACTTATTTGTATGATCTATTTAATAATGATCTGTCAATTTAATTAATTGAATAACAGAAAAATGAAAAAATGATGCATGCAATGAACTTTGATGAAATGTCCGCCCATTCAGAATATACTGTGTCATTCCATACAAGTTGAGCCCAAAGCAAAAGTGATTATATTTGGTTGTATATCATTTTTTGGTTAGTTGTTTGAAAATATATACAGTAAATACATATCTATCCATACTGTAGATATATTATACAGTATGGATATGCGTCAATACATTGCAGTATTGGTTTTATCAGTTATTCATATTTTGCTGTTGTTTTTTTCTACAGCAGTCATTTTCAATTCCCTCGACTGAATAAGCTTTGCACATGTGTGTTATTTTTGTCTTCTTTCAGAAATTCTTCAGCTGGTGTGAGGTGTTTTGGAAAGAAGTAAAGCATCTATCCTCTAAAACACTCACACAGTCAGCCTCAGTCTGATTCTCCACCAACCAAATATGCACTGCAGGCGCAAAGTGCAGTCCATTCCCACTGCTGTCTGTCAGATAAAACAATTAAAGTCCTCCGAAGAGCCCCGCGGAGAGCACACAACACTCCCGCACTCCCTCCCTCTCCAAACTGACAAACAGTGAGTGAACCAACAGTTTATGGCTTTTCAGAGCTCTGCTGGAATAACCACAGGTCATTACAGTTGGCACAATTGCTCCACGGGTGGTAAGAGTGAGAAATTACATTAAATGTTGAAATTTATTTATCAAAAACATGGCTAACTGTACAATGAACTCTCGAATAAAATCACACAGCACAAATTAGGAATTTAGTGAGCAATATAATCAGTAGATCGATTATTTTAGTTTACTAAAATTCTAACTTTGCAAACGTTCCTGTTTATTGAAATGAAATAAAATTTTGACCTAAAAATTATTAGAAAAAGTTAAAACAAAAAAAAGTTTAAATTAAATTTAAAAATAAACTGAAGTAAGTTTAAAGCAGTAAAATTATAATAATAAAAAACGAAAATAAAAACGTATCTATCTTATATAGCAACATTATTACAAATAAATTATGAAATAACAAAAACTTAAAACTTAAAAATGAACTAATAATCTAAAAATAAAATCTAAATAATACAACTAAATAAAACTAAAATCTAAACAATAATAACGCTGGATCGCACCTACGATCAAGTGATGGGAATTACTCTAAGTATATTGGTTCATTTTGTTTATATTATAAGCAAATGTGTTACTTGGCTGACTGCTAGGAAATGAATGACAAACCTGAAAACTTAGTTCTGATTGATTTTTACTTTATTGGAATGGTACAAAGCATTTAGGCTTAGTGGTAGTTCCTATGTGAACACAAAAATCAGATATGGGTGTTATTTAAAAAGACTAAAAAGTCATGTTTTACTCCTTACTGCCATAAATATTTATTTTGATGAAACAAATGATCATAATAAATGAATAAATGTGACATAAACCCATGAACATCCTAAAAACTGAAATATTAAACAAAATTACTATCCAAAATATGACATTTATATGACATAAAAAACTGAGATTTTAGGCGTTTGGACACTTTTGACACCTACACATGGAGCACTGTGGGTTAAAAACCTGCATATCAACACACACACCAAAACAATCTCACCGGTAAAAAGTTTTTACACCTCTTGAGGAATCATTTTACTTAAACATTGGTGGTTGTGCAATGTTGTCTTAGAAAACTGTTGTTTTGCTGTGAAATGTGGAATCTTCCAAGATGGCGGACACCTTGACATGTCTGGAGCGGTTGAATGTGGCATCTACAAACACATATCTATGGATGGCTGCCCCCCAAAAGACCAACCCAGTTGTCTTTGCATTTCTGCCGCAAAATGCTGCTCTAGTATAAAATCCCTCAGAAACGTGCATTTTTAATATTAAGTCCAGTCACTAGCTAAGCAATAAGTTTTGGAACAATCTTTGCAACACTGTCACCCGCTCGACACGCCATCCGACAGAAATATCTCATCTCAGATATGCTACAGTATGAATAAATGTAATGCGTTTTAAACTTTGGTGATGGACTACAATGTTTCGAGAGTTGCTTTTTAGATTAATGCTCCTGAAATATGTGAGCGATACTCGACTGAGACTTTCCGCTCATATCCCAAAACCATTTACAGGAGTAGCGCATACGTTCCGCTCATCTGGAATATAAAGCGAGGCGGTACGGTACACGTCAAGGATCTGAAAAATGATTCCATTAAGCCGCTCGTCTCAAGTGCGCGTGCTTGAGAGAGAAAAACTGTCACCCACAAACATTAACATGATGATCATTTCCAGTTTGTTATGTGGAATTAACACAACGCCGATCAGTTCCACAACCTACATAAGCTCGCATTCATTTCTGTGGATCTCCAATTAAAATGTATGAGAATTATTTTTAGTTAGTTGAGTCTAAGCTAATTTACTCAACAGAACCCATAATAATCCTCGGCAAGGTGTGCATGGAAATGCAAACAATATGCAGATTCATTCACGGGGATAAAGATGAAGAAGAGGCTGTTGTTAGGAGCGCACAGGATTAAAGGATGGTGTCCTTGCAGTGGTTTATGGGATTGTTTTGAGAGTCTTCGACCTGTGTTCAAAGCTTTTATTAACAGTGAAACACTATCAAATAAGAGTTGTCTGATGTACCGTAGGATAAAATCTTTGGTTTTGTAAGAGAACCCTCCGCACCGTCCGAAAAAAAATAGTACATCCATTGTTGTTTTTCAATATCTCCTGTCTAGATTGTGAAATGATCACCTTATTCCCATAACCTGGGATATTCTATTTCCACAAATCTGAAATCTGTTAAATATATCTCTAAATAACAGCTGACAAAAAGCAACCACAGCAGAACCCTGAAAGCATCTAACCTCAAAACATCGTAGCCTTTATAGAACGCACTCGTTATTCACCCACCCTCGCCTGAAATGCAAACTACAGCAGTATAACAGCGACGTGGCGGCTATGTAGGTCACTTCCTCCGTCTTGGAGGAAAAAGGGACTCCACGCAGGAGCAAAGAACAGCGAGGCGTGGGACAGCTTCTTATTATAGCTCACACACACAGGCGATAAACCAGCTTCAGCCTGTGAAGGCTTTTACTAATTCTCGAATCATGGAGCCAGTGGCTTAGACGGAGGTAATAACAAACCTCAGAGTGAGAGGGGAATGATGGGGGCTGAAATAAACTCGCTGATGTTGGAAGAGTGGGAGGAACATTCATATGCGGCCGAGACTGAATGTGTTTGAATAATTACTGCATCAATTACATTTGGATGTGCAAGACGCTTTCTACAACAACGTGAATACACACTCCAGTAATTGCTGTATAAACACCAAATGCAACTAAAATGCAAATGAGAGCATATGTTAAATGAAGCCTGCATGGCAGTAATGTGAGTTTTAAATCGACAAACTGCATACATGTATGCAGGCGCGGATTAACGCACAGACGTGCCTAGGCTGCAGTCTAAGGGCCCCACCTGTTTAGGGGCCTCTGGTTGGCAAGATTTTTTATTTTAAATTTACTTCAGCGGGAACAAAAATAGACCCTCGATGGCCCATAGAACAACACAGTGATTGGATAGATGTGACATTTTGGCGTTTGTCGTTGCAAAGTAACTAGGAATGTAGAGGAAACACTGTAGTTTTTGATGTGTGTGTATTACTATCCGAGTGCGATTGTTCCGACGCCCTTCGCAGCGTTGGTTAGTGTCTCAGCTTGATTCTATCGAACCCTGGTGCGTTTGCATTCATCTTACGTCATCACGAACATGCACGACACATGATAGTAAACAGAACATGTTCGGAGTTCTTGTGGCAGCGTTTACATTTGCGATTTTTCATGCAAACTGTGCTCCGTTCCGAACTAAACTGCAGGCTTAAAAAACACATGAAAGCCACCTAAGGGGGGCCTCACCCAAAGAGGACCCTCGGGGCCACAGACCAACTTAATCCACCCCTCCATGCATGTTGTGATAACCCTGCGTGCCAGAAGTTTAGCGCACGGATTAACATCCACCTCATAGAAAATACAGCTGACATTGTGTTAGATAAATCTATTTGTGTACACAACGACTTTACATGAAAATAAAAAAGGGAATTTTGCTTATATTAATTCAACACATTTTTTTAAAAAGGTTATCACAACATGATTTTTTGAAAATTTTAAAGAAAAAATATTTGAGTTGATAACTTTGATAACTTGAGCATAGATAAATTATGGTGAGGAAACGTATATCTCATTATTTTCAGTGTGTATCGTCATAATGCAGTGTGTATCGAAACAAACTGCAAAAAAGGCGCCCAGCTACCAGAAAATTTACGTTTTTTAACAGTGTAACATTCCTTATTCTGAACACTGGAGGTGTGCTACTCCCTGTATTCATGATATAACTACTAACAATAAGACTACAGTCATGTGTGCATCTGAGCAAACCTTATGTACTTGTCAAAGGTCATAAAGTGCTACTGAGAACCAGCCTATGAGTGTTGAGAACCAATTTTTGCGTATTCAATTTACAAATTGAGGATGCATTTGGGAAATTTCATATGGTTTTATTTTTTTCACTTACCGAGGGAGACGGGAAACTGTCTTAGCATAAACCTTTGCCATTCATTCGGTTGTATTTGCACTGTGGTGGTAATTGATGGGAAATTGATCTGGGTTTTTTTTCATTCTTGAGCTGTGGCAGAGAATATTGGGAAGACTGACGAACGAAGCAACGTAATGAAAAGTGTTTTCCGTCAACCTTGATTGTTTTATCAACAGTACACAAAACGCATACCTAATAAACTGTTTATTAAGACCGATTGCAGCTGGTGTGATTGAAGCAACACAGTAGATCCTAGCAGTACCTTCAAAAATATATATACAATCCCAAACGCTGCCCTGGTTCTTCTTGCCTTATTACTGAAGGTTACGAATGAATTCTTTATTTTTGGGTGAACTATTCCTTTAAAACAGAACAATAATAAACAACAAAGACAGTTTTTGTCTAACAAAGGTAATGCACTTTAAGCTTTGCTCGGAGACAAGATCACACAGTTTGTAATAGCTGAAGCCATTATGTTATAGTAATAGACAAAGCTGAGGATTGATCAGCACACTCTATTGTCTTTATCGCAGGAGAACACACAGGACTGAACGTGAAGCTTACGTTATCTCTCTCTCTCTCTCTCTCTCAATCTGTGTATCATTTGTCACTCAATGGTTCTGTCGGCATTCACAGCAAATAACCAGCGAATGCTGTGCATCCTACATGAATACTGATGTGTGATATCTACTACATGAAACTGTTTCTTTTAACTAGGAAACACTGACACAATTTTTATGTTACTTGCCTCTGCTCAGATTGCTTAGAGTTTAGAACAGATAAAAACTCTCATAGCAAACAATAAGTGAGAGAAGGTGGTTAACTCGTGTCTGAATATAATGACAATGAATATTAAAGCTACAATCTGTAAGTTTTAGTTTGGTTGAAAATAAGCAGAACTATTTTAGTACAGAAACAGTTTTTACCCCAATTCACATTAGTAAGTTTAATGATTTATAGTTTTATCTGTTGGGTACAATTTCTCAGGAAATTTACTTTTACGTCATTTGACTTGAACTCTTTTAAAGATAAAGTACCCTGCCATGTTATGTTTCATGGCGACACAACCCTTTTTGAAGACGAAAGCAATGCTAGTACAGAAGAACTTCCTGTTTCAGTTTTTTTCAGTTACACAAACGTTAAACAAAATACAACCAACAGAAAATCTATATGCCAATCAAAATGTTAAACAAATATCTTAAAGATTTTATTACCTAAGATTAAATAAATAAAAACTCAACCCGGAAGTGCTTCTGGACGGGTGGTGTATCTTGCAAAGAAGTAGAAGCAAACGTTACATACTGCAGCTTTAAGACATTAAAGTCCACATGAAATAAAAATGTAAAAAAACACTCTCTGGGGACGTCGGTTTCAGAGTTGGGGCAGAACATCCCCGACAGTGGGCTCTCCATTTTTATCACTCGATATTCTGCTTCACTCGGAAAATAATAGACCCTTCATTTCTTTGTATGCAGGCAAACTTTCGAAATCAGCAGGGGATGAAATAATAATTTCCCTCAATGGATGTTGTTTTATTGTGACCTTAGTCAATTATTTTACTAAGCATCTGTCTTCCGCAATTCAGGACTTGGTTTCTTTGACTGAAAAGGCTGCCCGGAGGTGATTTTGCTATTATTCATAAACAGGAGGAGACGACACTAAGTAGTAGACTACACTTTAACACACTATGCTTTGCAAACGCTAATGATCTTCATCACTGTAAGAACATAAGCGGACAAACAGTCATGAAGCGAGAGGCTTATTAAAACTAACGCTGATAGGAAAACAAACGTTTCCTCACGAACCTTTTCTATATTTACGCTCTCAAGACCAGTACCCTGGCCTCTTGTATCCTCGGTTTCCTCGGTTCATTCTTTTCTTACTGGGGGTGTTATTTATAAATGCTGTTCAGTGCTCGTGTGAAGGTAATCATCACCTGAGCTTCCCAAGAGCCGCTCTCCTGCAGAAGAGACGTACATAAATTATGAAATCTCATCTAATCTCATTTCATTCATCTGCCAGCCGCCGAATCCAATTTGGCCTTGGCCTGTTGGGAACTGCCCAACGGTGACCCTGCGGTTTTAATATTCAATATATTCAATAGATTTAAAACTATTTAAATACCACAGATACACATATACATGACTGGAGGCACAGTCGGACAGAGATTATGCCCTCATAATTCAATCCAAAAACTGCTTCACAGTCAATGGACACAAGCAGGACCCTGTACTGTATGTGTCCTATAACCTTATTAAAGGCCATGTTTAGAAAGCAGTGAAGACTTCATAAACATGCAAGTTCAGTAATGACACAATGATTTATGTAGTATCTATAACAAATATCTGGGTTTGAAACTATATCAAGACATGTAAATTCACAACTGTGCTGTTATATAGAATAATTTTTTTCTTATGGAATCAGTTTTTTCCCAAACTCGTAGGAATCTCCAAGGAGCAAAAGACCATGTGTTAACATCTTCGCTGTCACAGAGACCTGTCGGAGGGTTATCTTGCACGCAAATCTCTCCATATCCACTCCACCGGAAAAATGGGTCGAGAAAGAGGCTTGTGATGTGTTGACAGACCCGTTCAGAGTAAAAGAGGTGCGAGAGTCCCTAAACTCCAAACCCGACATCAAACGGTGGCGCATGAAGGGCCTGCCGCTGACATTTCTGCATTGAGAGCATCATTCCTGCGGCCCTGCTATTGATGGATCGGACCGCAGCCGTCCCCCGGCAGCCTGAGATGCGGTGAGTCAAGCTGCAATTAAAACGGACTGTCGCTGGAGACCGCTTTAATGAACACTCGCCCACAACCCTCAGACAAGCCGGAGCTCAGAGAGCGATAAGACCAGAACGAGAGGAAGGACATCAAAATGAAGCGGGAGATGTCTGGCTCTTTAATTAAAGCTGTTTTGTAGGAAACATACAGGGGTAATTAGGAGCTTTTTGACAGCTCCGCGGAGCATTGCTTTTGTTAAAGCATATATGATAAGACACGTCGTCATAATTCATCTTCAGCCTTCTGATTTCCCACAGCACCAGACAGCACAATAAATCATAACATGACATAAATATATAGAGTATTGACAGATATTTGACACTGTGGAGAATCAGTCCTGTATGAAGTCTCTCTTCTTCGTGTCTACGGACCACATCCAAAACAAGAGTGTTTATTCTGTAAAGAAAAGCAAATGAGAGGTGAGAGAGGAGAGAGAAGTGGAAGGAGAGATAAACACATGTTTCTTGATGCCCGAGTTATGACATCAGTTCAAGGCTATTAGTTCTGGATTAGCAAATTTGTGGAACTTTTTAAAGTTCATTTTGATATTTATTTATTTTAGCCTTTAATTAATCTTAATGTTACATTTTAAATGAATAAACGTTTTTGAGAAAAACACTTTCATAATAAACATAATAAAATGCAACAGTATTATGAAGTAAAAATAGTCAGACCTCTTTTACATCTCAATAATAAAAAAGAACATATATATATATATATATATATATATATATATATATACATATAAAGCGAAAGATCTATTCACATACGGTATCTACATACATAATAAAAATAAATAAATGTTTGTTTTTGTCATATTTAAATTCGAAATCTGACTTTTTGTCAGTTTCAGCAAGGATTTTGTCACAGTGTTATTTTCTCAGGAAAATAAGCATGAATTTATTTAAAAATATTGAATTAGTTATTAATCAAAAATATTTGAGTTGAGATCTGGTGACTGTGGGGGCCATTTTAGTACAGTGAACTCATTGTCATGTTCAAGAAACCAATTTGAAATGATTCGAGCTTTGTGACATGGTGCATTATCCTGCTGGAAGTAGCCATCAGAGGATGGGTACATGGTGGTCATAAAGGGATGGACATGGTCAGAAACAATGCTCAAGTAGGCCGTGGCATTTAAACGAGTGTGTGATTTAAAGTGTACCAAGAAAACAACATCCCCCACATCATTACACCACCACCACCAGCCTGCACAGATGAGTGATACCCGGTGGGGTCTTCTGCTGTTGTAGCTCATCCGCCTAAAGGTTGTGCGTGTTGTGGCTTCACAAATACTTTGCTGCGTACCTCGGTTGTAACGAGTGGATATTTCAGTCAAAGTTGCTCTTCTATCAGCTTGAATCAGTCGGCCCATTCTCCTCTGACCTCTAGCATCAACAAGGCATTGTCGCCCACAGGACTGCCGCATACTGGATGATTTTCCCTTTTCACACCATTCTTTGTAAACCCTAGAAATGGTTGTGCGTGAAAATCCCAGTAACTGAGCAGATTGTGAAATACTCAGACCGGCCCGTCTGGCACCAACAACCATGCCACGCTCACAATAGCTTAAATCACCTTTCTTTCCCATTCTGACATTCAGTCTGGAGTTCAGGAGATTGTCTTGACCAGGACCACACCCCTAAATGCATTGAACCAACTGCCATGTGATTGGTTGATTAGATAATTGCATTAATGAGAAATTGAAGCAACTGCCATGTGATTGGTTGATTAGCTAATTGCATTAATGAGAAATTGAACAGGTGTTCCTAATAATCCTTTAGGTGAGTGTATATATATATATATATTAAAGCCTTTATGTAAAATAAAAATATTACATTTCAAATGAACATAAACATTTTAGCTCTTTTTAAAACTTTTTTTTAACACTTATTTATTTACATTTTTATCTTTTAAAAACATTTAACAGACAAGGCTTAAGCCTAATCCCAGGCTAAAATACAAGTTTGAGCTGTCTTGACTGAAAATAACTTTTGATGACAGATCCTAAAACATGTCAGTGCTGTGTTTTGTGATTCACACTAGCATTTTTATAAAAGCTACTTAAAAATGCTAATTTAACTAAGGCCTAGTCCTTGCTTAAACTAAGCCCTGTCTGTGAAACCGAGCCTAAGTCTATATGTTAAGCCTCGTTGTAAACATTGACTTTAACACTGATGTATCAGCAATTTTTAGATTGTAGATCTATTTCCCTCAAACTTTCCCTCCATGTTTCTTCTCTCTGTGTGTTGCGTTTAAATTCTATATAATATGTCTAAAGACTTAAATTTAGATTGTCAGCATAATGTACCTCTGTTTGAGTTGATAGATAAAGTTGGTAAGCAGCGCATTGGCATCATTCAACCCTAATGAAACTGTATTTGGGTGGAATCTTGGGTTTCTAAAGCTTTCTTCATGGTTTCGTCTGTTTCTGAGAATGACACACTCTTGGCGTAAGTAAAAGAGCCCGCAGCGTGTGCTCTCAGTCAGGGTGAGGAATGACTCTATAGGAGAGCTGGTGCAGAAAGCCTTTACATGGAGATGGATTGGGTGTGTATTATGCCAATTACCAACAGTGAACACACGTCCCTCCAGATTCATCAACATCAATACTGAATAAGAACTGATTTATGTGTGTAAACAACATCTTTTTTGCACACTCAATATTTCCTTGTGCTTTGTATTTTGGAGATGACTAGTTAGTTGTATTGAACCTTTGCTGTTTTAATATGAACAGTTTTTTTGTGTTTTTCAGCTCACCTGTTCTACAGTAAGATTCTGTATTTGATGGCTCGAGGAACTCTGTTGATCACTAGCCGACCGTCGTAACTGAGGGATGCGAACAGCCAGGGGTCTGCCGCAGACCACTCTACCGCATACACGCTGTCCTCGTGCTCCTCATATGTGGCAATAATGCTGTCCTTAAGAGGCTCTTTAACCCTATACACACAACACAAATGTACAGAACATGACCTTTTATATTCATACTCATAACAACTGTAATTACAAATGTATTAGAACGCTGTAAACAATCCAACTTGCAAAATGTTCTCCCTACAAAGATAAGTAACTTGAACATAAAATTCTGATTATTGCTTTGCATATACCAAGCAAAATGCGTCAGAAAGTTTACCCAACAACACAGTATTCTGAACAAACAATATTGCAAGAGTTTGAAAGTTCCCAAGATGCATTGCAGCATGTTCAGTTCTGTGTTTCTTATTGTAAAGATTAGTGTTTTAGTTCTTGCTGTCTTAATATATGCTTTAATATCGTTGTAACTGTTAGTTATCTGCGTTTTCTTTATGAATGATGGTTTTTGATTGTTACCATGGTTGAGGTTTGTGTGTTCGATGTTGAGGTGTAAGAGCATGACAAGACCGTACAACCAGGTGAAATGCACTCGACACAAAATGTTACACAGTTATTTGATCAAAGTTTATGGAAGAACATTTTTATGATTATAGTAAAAGACTAATTGTTTATTTTTAAATAACCATTCTCTATTTATGGTGAGAAAAGAAATACATTTTGTTCTGTTGTTCATTAGGTAACCTTGACTATGTTGTGACAACTAATGACTAGACTAGACTAGACTTCAGTCTGTTTGTTGAGTTAACTCAAAAACGTGCTTGTGATAGGTCGCCTTATTATTTTAAGTTGACTCAACAATAATCTGAATCAAATGTCTTGTAATGAATCAAACTAAACTGAATTCAATGTACAACTAAATTGAAGTGAACTGAACTTGATTAGAATGAACAGAATTTTGTATTGTATTGAGTTGAATGAAATTGGGTTAAACTGAACGGTTCTACCCTAAATTACTTTGAACTGTACTAGACTGTAATAAGCTACATTGTATTGCATTAAACAGGACTGAAATTGAACCTAATTCAATAGAAAATTGAGCTAAACCACATTTATTTGTATTAAACTATAAACTGAATTCAATTGAACCGAACTGCATTGCACAGAACATTATACTGAATTGAATTCAGCTCTGCTGTAGTGAAATGAATCATTTCAAAATGGTGCAGTGATCCGCCTTGCAAATTAAACATAACTGAAATTGAACCCAACTGAAATAAATTGGAAAGTGAACTAAATGAAACCAAACTGTATTGTAAATAACTGAACTGAATTGTAAATGTACTGCAGTAATAAACAAATTGAATGAAACTAAATTGACCTCAATTGTAATGAACTGAATTGAGTTGAAATAAGTCGTGTTGAAGAGGCCTGTTCTGAATCGCATCACACTAAAACTAAGAATCGATTTGAACTGAACTTCCCCGCACCGAATTAACCTGAAATGAGTTCAGCTGTACTAAAATAAATCATTTTGAATCGATCTATACAGTGATGGTACAGGCATTGACAGACGAAGAAAGAAAGATGTCTGAAAGTGATGTGTACTTGTCATCCTGCTGCGCCTCCTCATTGTCGCTGAGGTCATCGTCATCCACCAGTTGTCCGAACGGTTCAGAGGAGATGGACACCATGTTGGACAGAATGAGTCTGCTGTCGCTGCTGCCCGTGAGCACGAGCTGATCGTGAGAATGATTGTACCTCACACTCCACACCCTGCAACCAACAACACCACAACATCATCTTCAAACACATCAGCTTTTGTGTTTCCTCCCTCTCCATCTATATACGCCTCGGGCGAGGCTCAGAAAAGGATGGGGGATTGTGGGAGGATAACTCAGCTGTCAGCAGTAAAATCTGGCTCAGTCAAGACTGCTTAACTAATCTGTTTCTATCCCGAAATATTCCCTAATACCTCACACCCCTAGGCTCAGCCGAACTCCTGTCGCTGCCGACACGAATGAGAAACACGCTGTTGCTGTGGGTCTTCCTATCTGAATGGGATCAAAACAGCGGTGATTCATACGGAAGCTCTATCTTTGAGAGATTGCATCCCGTGGATGATATTTTAACGGGTTACGATTGGTGTGCGTTGTCTGTAAGCCGCACGTCCGTGGAGAAAGCCATACGTGTGATTGTGAGGCAATTATATACAGTGAATCACACTGATAAAGACACAAACACAGAAACAGAGCTCCACTAACACAGCCTTGAGCATTATAACGCACACGAGTCACGACTATGAGATAAAACACGCGCGCTGACACTTATTAAAATACTATCGTTAATATTTAAAGATAATCCTCACACACATACAGATAAGACAGACCTTGATTTAGTCTGAATTGAGCTGAATTACATGTATCTCACACTGCACCTTGAGTTTTTGAGGCACGTAGAACTATTCCTACTAAATGTGGTGAGCTTCAAAAAAGATTTAAGTCAGGTCTGACCACTACCAGTGGTTGTGTGTGATGGGGAAATAAGTCACTAATTTATTACTGTAGTAAACCGTAGTCTATGCGAGTTTGGCTTCAAATCTGTTCATTTAGTTTAAATTAAAAGTGCAGTGTATGAATTTTAGCATCATCTAGTGGTGAGGTTGTAAATTGCAAGCAATGGCTCCCTTCACAAAAACGTGACGACATATTTGTCCTGTGACGTTTCGTATGTCGTGACAGTGTAAGCATTGCGTCATTTAAATACAATGTTGATGATGTATTAACTAATTGGTAATGAATTGCTTTTACTCGCAACAGATTTATGTTAGAGCTGAACAATGTCATTACAAAACTGTTAAAATGTCACTAATGGGCTTATAGCAAAATGCAAACCGTAATGGTTTGCAATAACAGAATGATTTTAATACTTCAATAAGTTAAGTGGATGGAAATAGCAGGTAGACTGGCAAAAGTCATGTTTTCCTCTGAGAATGAAAGACAAACTGTTCGCAACATTGTTTGTACTGTATGTTGTTCACATATTTTTTGAGTAAGTTTCATAATCACTTAACATTAGTTAGTTAGTTAGTGTGCATTATCACATATTGCACATCACATTAATTAGCAAGTATTCCCATTTTTCTCCACCATTGTGCAGCTCTGGTTTACATTGAGAAAAAAAGTGTTTGTACAATGATTTACTACCGATTTATTTAAATGGACGTTGATGTAGTGTGCTATGCAAATATAAAACTGTCTGACACCCCAAATGAGAAATACTAGTACTGTGTGTTTGGCTGCATTTTCTGATGTATTGTTATTAATGTAATGAATATATGTTTAAGGGAGCACTATTAATACATCTGTAATTAATGCATCTGTTTTATTAATACAACATTCAATTCATGTCTTGCCACGATAAGCATGGCTAAAATACAATTTCTCCTTTTTTTCTATATCTTGATATTCTGACCTTTGGTTTGATATTTTGGCTGTTTGCTACATATCCTATATTCTTCACATCATTTTTATGCCCGGACTTCGCTTCTTGTATTTACTGTTATTGACACAATGCAATGTTGTGAAAAGCAAAATACATTTCTAATTTAATATACACGACCTAAAATATATTTGCACAAAGAGTCTCCAATGCGTATAAAGTGTGTCAGAGTTTAACAGTTGTCTCGCCAGTTTGTGCGTGTCTAACCAATGAGAATGCTCCTCCAGGCATTTGACCGGTTCGCTGATGTGTCGCACGTCCCAGAACTTCACTTTGCAGTCATCGCCGCAGCTGGCCAGGTAGTACTGCTTGTTGGGGTTGAAGTCCAAGTCACGTACCAGCTGCCCGTGAGCGTTTTCGATGCAGTACATCTGACTGTGAACGACAAAGCCATCAGATCAAACCCTTCACTCAATGCAAATGAGAAAACGGACCGTACGTAGTGATAAAACTAAAAAGACAAACAGACAAAATCATACAGAGAGAGACTTTGTCGGGAATTAAAAGCAGTCTGGACGTTTGGGTCTGAAGGTCAGACCTCCTTCAAGCGTCGTATAAAAGTATGGCAGGCCATAAATTCGGCTCCTGTCCTCCGCAAGGTGACGGGATCCCTTGTAAAAGGTGGTGCTTGTGTACGGATGGCTGTGTATTAGGGGTCTCGTAAGGCTTAAAGGACCTGAGGCTCATCTGTATGGACACCATTTCTCCAGGCTTTCTCTACTCTCATTAACTGGCTATCTGGTCACACGCTCATTATACAATTAACACGCTCATTAAAAATCTCATTAAAACAGGAGGTGAAAAATGTGCTCTTCAATAACGTCTCTACCCGAGTCACATCCAGCGGCGACGCTGGAAAGAAACATGTGGTTATATGGAGCGGTGAGGAAAGTGGATGTATTAATCCTCAACTATTCTGATAACCGATTAATCTAACAATAATTGAATGATTTCATGTGTGCTGCCACATTAATCTGTAATACCATTAATGTGTAATAACAGTAATGATCTTGGACACTTTATAATGTGTTCATAATTTATTATTTTTCATCACTTTATTGTCTTATTATCTTGTACATATTTGGCATGTCTGTATATTGTTGTGTACATAACAGTGATGCCTTTTGTATTCTGTGTTTGTGCAAAGCATTTCCCATCCAAAAAATTTTCATTTAAGTCTTAAAGTCCCCGTGAACTAGTTTTTACTTCCGTATTTTGATGCATTTCCGGGTGAAATGGGATTTCGAAAGAGACAAATAGTGACCTTCTCTGCGATTTGATTGGATGTATAAAAACAGACGTTGCATTTTGAAATGGAACTGGCAGCAGACTGACAGCTGAAGGGGAGGAGTTAAAGGATGCTCCGCCCTAACATACGTCATTTAAGATGGAAAGTGTTTTTAAGTGCATTTTCAGATTTAACTGAGATTATGAAGGCACATGAATTTTAAAAAGAAAATGACCCACATTGATAAAATATTAACAAAAAACGCTGCAATATTTCATGAAAAAAACTATTACTAATAACTAATAAAATATAATTATTTCACTGGGACTTTAAATGCACGCAACACCAAAACAGATTTTTTCAGAGCGTGATGTAAAAAAATGTTCTAAAAACAATGTATCACATCAACCCGTTTTTAAATTCAATTAGATACTGGTTAAAAATTAACACAAATATATAAATATATATATATATAAACGTAAATTAAAATTAAAACCTAAATTTAACGCTGGTCATTTTATTTAAACTAAAATTATTTTGTCAAAATTGTCTCACAAAATACATTTAGAAATGTTTGTGTCTGTAGCTTTTTTGTAGAATTTGTTTTAAGGGATTTTTGTAACTAATTTGAGCTAACTGGTGAAGTTTCTCTGTTCCACAGAGGCAACATTCAATAATAAATTATTTTTTAAATATTTGTACTTAACATTTTAAAGCACCTTTTGCCATCAAATGTGGAACAAAAGAAATGACATGCATCTATGGAGCCCTAGCTGGCCTTCCCAAACAGAGGAGACCAAACTCGCTCTCTCTCCCGGTTATGAAACAAGGTGCACCAGCCCAGCCAAGGAAATGGAGCAAGAAATGAGGTTAACCGCACTGCTCCTAAGTCCTTCATGCTTGTAAATGCGAAATTGGGATCCGATCAGGCAAAGCCCGGGCGAGCACACGCCACAAAAATGTACCAGATTAGTTAGCGTTGATCCACACGCCCGAGGACACAGCATGAAGCAATCTGCATCCCCGCGTTCCTTTTTCTGCCGGCAGAAGTCATTATGAAGCGCTGTTCCGCACTGCAGCGAGCCGGGACCCGCTGATAAATGGATGTGGCTCAGCGGATCGGGCACATTCGTGAAGTCGGACCTTTGTTTCCATGGCAACAGCGAGGCGCTGAACGGAGAGGTTGGAGGCCTTGGTGTCTGCCTCTGTCCAGAAGACAGTTTTAAAGAATGTGGACTTCAATCAGAAACATATGGGAAATTATGGAGTCTAAAGGCTATGCGTTATTAGATGGTTTTGAAGATATTTTGAAAGGTCAAGAGGAAATTTGTGGTTGTGTGCAGATGAAGACACAGCTGTACAACAACACTGAAAGGATACAGTAAAATATAATTTGACATTTTAACATAATAGATCATAATTCTTATTTGAACACATTTTCAAACAAGATTGGACAATTCACATGGTAACATGAAAAGAATGAGTTTAAAAGTGAGTTTTTTTACGTCTTAAAGACCCTTCAAATGTCAATGCCCTGAATCCCACAAACATTTGCACATCCAGTGCCAAGCATTTATTTGGAGGCACACTAGTAGTTCCTAGATGGGAGTTTTCTATGCTTTTCACATCGAATCATACGAAATACTTCCGAGTCTGCAAGAATGATTTGTGGTTTTGTAGATTTTTGCATGTCGTTTATGAAGAAACTTGAAGCAGGTATTATCTACCTTCTCACCCAGAATATTCAGAAGTAAATCAGTCTCATCCTCAGCAGGATATTTCCAGTTGGCATTTATCATAAGAGCACTAACATGACCACGATCAATCACACGCTATTCTTTCTACTGTAAGGCTCTATATCAGAGCTATACAGAGACATAAAGATCAAATTAAAGGTTGGTTTACTACATACTCCGCAATAATAAACTGCATTACAGAAATATGAAACATGTCTTTCTTTTACATTAATCATGAGAATTACAGTATGTATATATTTTTTCTTTCCCAGCTTACTATAATATTTAGATTTACACACAGTGTCTACACCAGACGAGAGAGCAGCGCGACACAACAAATGCCTTTTTAATGGGTTTGTCGTGTCGCATCCAGACAAAGTTTCTAATTAGTATTAGTATTGTAATTGTATGTTTTAAGGGGCCATGCCCAAAGGGCTAATTAGGGGTCAAGCCCAAAGGGCTATAGGGCTATGTTAAGCTCAGTGGTAAGAGCATTGCGTTAACAACGCAAGGTTGTGGGTTCAAACCCAGGGGATTGCAGATACCTATGTATAAATGTATAGGATAATGCAATGTAAGTCGCTTTGGATAAAAGCATCTGCCAAATGCCTAACATGTAAATGTAAAAATGAACACAAATATATATATATATAAATAAAAGTAAATCAAAATTTAATGCTGGTACCTAATCATTTTATTTAAACTAATATTATTTTGTCAGACATTGCGGGTTTGATTCTCATGTGATACAACTTCAGATGATTGTGTAATGTTCTACCTTTAACAACTGAAGTCTCCATAAAATTAAAACAAACCACTGTGTATGACTGGCATGCTGTGTTAAAAAGGCTATAGCTTTGAAGGTTTTCTAATAATTCAATATGTAGCAACTGTTTAACAATAGGAATTTGCAAAGTTGAATAAGTTTCCAAATTAAATCGAAATATGTCAAACATGGCCAAAAGGGGCTTGGCCCAGGTAATCGCTGCTCGCAGCTATATTTGGTTGTATTGTCTTTTGTCATGTCGCGTCCGGTGTAGACACTGTGTAAACGCAAACATTTTATATGTTGATTTCCCATGTAAATTATGGGAACAGTGTCAAGTGTTTTTATGGTGCTATGAAATCACTGACACAGTCTGACACAGTAATACTGGCTAAAGCAATATCTCAAGTTTAACTAAAAACCACAATGTTTCTATTAAATCAGCTTTCAGCATCTATTGTGCTATGTTAAAAAAGATTAAGATTTAATTAAGAATTAAAGATTGACTCAAAATAATATAAAAGTTTGGCACTCTTTGGAAGAAAGCTGGCACTACAATAATGCCAAACATAAAAATATGCATCATTTTGTAATATTATGTAAAATAAAGAATACTTTTACCCTATCCTACTTCTTTCCTCCTGTCGTTATAAACAAGAGTTCTATATGAATATCAGCTCCCCCCTCCCAGCATCGGTAAGCACATATGGTTTTCCTCTATGCCACCGTAACACCACACAATCTCTGTTTTGAGCATCTCAATCGTCATCATCTGATGTTTATTTATCCTGTCTGCTCGTTCTCTCTCTCTTGTCTCATTTAATTCCATCAGGCCTGATGCTGTATTATTCAGGGATCAATAGCGCTGTGATTATTAATCTTCCAGCAGAGCTCACGTGAGCAGTCATTGCGACTCCACACAACAAATCATGAGGAGAATACAAACTACAAAACCTCTTCTTAAAGGGTTTTTTGATTTTAGTCCTCTGTATTTACATTTACACAGAAAATGTACTGTGTGGTTGCTAGGGTTTTACTAAACTGTTGTTAATGTGGTCCAAGGATGTTAAATGCTTATCATTCTAATGGGTTGCCCGACATTAACTGTGTGTTTGCTAAGGTGTGGCCAAGGTTGCAAGGCATTGTTTAGCCAGTTGCTAGGGTGTTGCTGGGTGGTTTATTTTTTAAACAAAAAGGCTAATCCTAGAGAGACTGACACTGTTACTACCTAACATGCATTTGGTGCACTGACAGGTTAGAATTTATTCTAAAGAACCGTCCACACCGTACAAAAATTATGATGTTCCCTCAAGTCGTACCTCATGCTGCGCAGATCCCAGCCTCGGATGGACGTGTCGTTGGCTGTGGCCAGCTGGGTGCAGTTGTGATGTGGGCTCCACTTGCCCGTAGTGAACTTCAGCTGCCCTTTGCCCTCCAGGGTGGTGCTGCTGGAGATCTGGGGAAAAGATAATCGATAGACATGCAACTCAATGCCTGAATATTAAACAGAAAACTGACTAAAGCCCACTCGCAACAACAGAACACACCACGTTCTGCCAACACATCGGTGCATAAGGGCCGAAAGGACTGAATATTGACATGAGTGGAGGACAGAGGGCTCTTTTTGGAGAATAGTCTACTGTTAAGGCTGGATATTTAATGGAAAAATGTCTCTGAGGCTAGACTGACCTTGCAGCGGTTCTTTATGGATTCTTCGAGAATGTGAGGCGTATTATTTGTGTCTACAGAATTTTATGTGCAGTCAGCTATGCAAGTGACTGACATATCTGTCTTTGTATGATTTTAATTGTATTTGTTCATTTATTCATTGAAGTGACACACAGAGAATGTTAGAAGGTCATTTCAAAATCGTCTGATCTGCTTCCTCTTTACTGGTCGACTATGCAACGCACCCCATGTTTGGTTTAGCAGGTTTGTCATTGTAGCTGCATGCAGATGAGAGAAGGGCCAATGTTTCTTGCTCAGTTTTTTAGCGAATAAAACGCTGACAGACAGAGAAAGCGTGTGATAAACACATCAACCAGAGCTCTTGTGAAGAACAGAGGGTTGAGCGGATGAGGGAGGCTGTTGATGACTGTGTGTTGTGATGGTGGGGGCGGTGTGAAAGTAGATTAGCATTCTTCACAACACCACTGGAATCGAGCATTGCCCAGAGCTTCCCCGACATCCTTTCTCTAGCTTTCTCTTTTTCTTTGCCTCCCCCTCCTCTCCCTCTCTCTCTCTCTCTCTCTCTCTCATTTTTAATGGGCGTGCTGCACTCAGCAGGCCTTGCCACTCGATAACCTCCTCTCGCTCTGCATGCAAAGCTGACATTAGAGGGGGCTCACGGAGCCGCTCGACGTGATGTCAATCCCAGGTCTTTTCTCCAGTGTCCACTGAGAGTTGGAGTGTTTTTGCACATGGCGGTTAGAAGAATGTCGAGTCAAGGTTATGTTCTCAGAGGCTCGTGACACTCACGAGTGGCAGTCTGAGAGGCGTTCATTAGTAATGACTGCAGCTGATTATTCATGTACAAAGCCTTTTCTTACAGATGAAACCTTTAATGATTTAGTAAAACAAGCTAATGCATGGAAAATGGCAAGACCACACTTAAGTCTTTAGTTTTTAATTCAAATTAATGCCGAGTAATTTTTGGGATGTTTGATAACATTTCTCTGGGTCACTATTTACGTTCTTTATTTACTTTAGATTACGAAATCCCTTTGTAAATATTTACCTATATGTTAAAACTGTCAATTCTTTTTCAGAGTAAGTAATCGATTATCCAATCTATGATCAAAGTAATCCAAACAACATCAGTATGTTTGTGAGAAATCGAAATTTACAAGTACACATTTTTATCGTATTATTTATTTTTGCCGTTTTTACAGGGTACAGTAGGAGAGAAGACGGGAAGCGATATGGGAGAGACTCAGGTCGGAAAAAACTTGCCCACAAGGCTCCGACATGAGTGCTAACTTAAAATATGAAAATGTTGATAGCTTCAAATCTTTTTTTGGTTCTTGCATGTCCTGGGAAAATAAATCTAATAATGTATTATATCGCGCAAGAACCAATGACACATGAAGTTGATGAGTTTCACTGCTGTGTGCGAGTGTTACGCCTCCCGTAGCCACAGCAATTATAAAATAATGAATCTCACCGTGGCTTTGCAGGAGCTCTCCTGAAGGTCCCAGAGCAGCACATGGTTTTCCGCCAGAGAGATCACACGCTTGCCGTCACCCATGGGCTCCCATAATACACTACAGGAGACAGGTGACAGGTGATTGACCAAGGCAGGAACTGTGTAAAGGCTCCGTTCTTTAATCTGATAAGTTAAACATTCAAATATTCATGGAAGAAAATAATGTAGGGACCATCAAAGAATGCATAACTGGACGTAACTGACTTTCTATATTGGGAATAAAATGTACTATGGTCAAGTCAATTGGGACAGTTTTGGGTGACTTTTCCTAAATATATAAACACTAAATATATCAAACTTACCAGAAAGATATTTGATAGTAGGATTTGAAGGTTTAAAGACTGAGAGATGAAGAGGAGAGGTGTCGGTGGGGCTCTCATGTGGAGCAAATGAACAAAAAACAGGAGGTGTGTGTGCATCGACTGGCCACTACTGAGATTACTCCATCATTACCGAAAGTATTGACTGACCTATATAACGCAGTTTGCTTTGGTTTCTTCTCGCACTTCCATTGATCTCGCGGCGGTGGCTCTGATAACCCATCACGCGGCCATTAGCCCGTATCACGCTGCCTTCGCTAGACGCTCAGCACAGCCCGTGCACAAATTCTCACAAACGCTCCGTTGGCCACAAAGTGCTCAATTGCCATTGATTAAGAGTCGTCTGCTCGCTTTCCAAATAAAGCAATAATTCTAAAAACCATAGAACATAAATTCTAAAGGTGACAACTAAAAATCTTTCCAAGACAGTGTTGTTCTACGGAACCTAAAATGCGACGAGAAACCACAGGGAATCTCAGAAAAGACTGCAACATTTACTATATTGCACTTGTCTCAGACTTTTTCCTGTTTGACCAACATGTAAATGGGCCATTAACAGTTAGTTGTGTGATGTTTGCAGCCAAATACATCTGATCTAGAACATCAGAATATGCTAAGGGATAAAAAAGGAACAATAGAGTTTTGACAATATACAAGTAATTAGGATCTGGATTTCATGGGTTTTGTTGTGAGAGAAAATTAAAAAAACCTGGTTAAATAAAAGTTCATGAGTTTACGTCAGCTGAAGGTAAAATTTCTGACAAACATGTCAGTCTCTCCATAACATGTCATTTTTTAAGCAAAATAAACAAAATTAAATAAACATTCAGTTTTTTCACTTGACCCTAACCTACCTAACAAGTATAATAAACTATGCAAAAGCATTTCAAACAAAACAAATACAAGAAATTATTAATTTGATATGTTTTGTTACATTTAACTACCCCTTAGCAGATTTTCACTCAGGTGCCCTGTCGATATCTTTATCTTGTTCTAGAACGCACAGTGTTGCAGTCTGGGAACTTATCAACACGACTTTGAACATTAAACAAAATCTTATGCACCTTGACTGATGGAAACTGTATAAAGTCACTTTCAGAATTTTTGTTAAGGTGGTCCAACATCTGTCACACAATCATTTTGGGAGGATCTGTTTTCCCAGTTAACAGAAGATGGAGGTTGTGGAAACCTGTCTTGAGGAAAAGTGTTTGGAAACCTGTCTGAAAACATGCTTTCATATACTTCCTGTACAACCGGTTCAACTTTCTTGGTCGTTGAAAGCCAGAGAAATGTAAAATGTGATTCTTAAATATCCTCGTAAGAGTTGTTTACATAATACCTTTGTGCACTTTCTTGAAAGAGAGAAAGTATCTAGGGGCACGGATGTGATATAAGCTTGCTGGCCCTTTAATACACAGATACAGAAAGACAGAAAAATAGAGAAAGATATTATGAAGAAAGCTTATAACCAAACGTTTGTTGCCCACCATTGACTCCCATAGTAGGAAAGAATACAATGGTAGTCAAAAGTGCCCCAGAACTGTTTGCTGTCCTACATTCTTCAAAATATCTTCTTTTGTGTTCAACAGAACAGATAAATGATAAAAGTAACTTTTCCTACTATGGGAGTCAATGGGGGGCAACATATATTTGATTATAAGCATTCTTACAGATATCTTTCTCTGTGTTCATCAGATCAAAGACATTTATACAGATTTGGAACAACTCGAAGATGAGTAAATGATGACAGAATGTTAATTTTTGGGTGAACTATCCCTTTGATAAGATTTAATATTTAAGCTTTAACACTTTTTAAAGCTTTAACATTTTATCTGCAGTACCACAGCAATACTGATCAGGTCTGAACGCGTAATATCTAATGGAAATAACATTAGCACGTGCAAGTCTTTCATACTGTATGACAGATGTGGGTACGAGGGCTGCCACTTCCCAAATCCTTCAAAACACACATACTTTTGTATTCTGTGTTGTGAATTATGGTGCATGAAATAAACTGCGCAGCTGAGACAAAAGAAATAGGCAGCTGGAGAAACCAAACAGACGGATGGGTGAAATACAGAATACGCTTCTGTAACAAATTTCTGTAACATCTAGAAAAGAACAGAACAATAGATTGAATAGAGGAGGTGAAGCAAAAAGCTGTGTGAGACGGAGCACAAAAGAGAGTGATGGAAATAAAAGCCAGGAGCAATGGAAGAATAACAAGAAGAATAGGAAAGCTATGAAGGAGAGAAAGAGAGAGAGAGAGAGAGACGGGGATGCTGTAGGGTTCAATCGATAGTGTGCGGCATACCAGGCCACGCTGCCATGGGCCGTGTTGTCAAGGTGACAGAGAAGCTCCAAGGTCTGCAGGTTGTTTGATGAATCATCGGGGGACTCGTGGCTGCCTGATTCCCATTCCTGGGGCATCCTCCATACCGCCGCACATGTGAGAACCCGACTCTCAGACGCTGCCCGACACACAACACATATGTGCAAAACAGCTTAGCTCTGGATTCAACTTAATGGTGAAAGGCATTAAAACAAAGATTGAGAGTGTGACGTAAAGTACATTTTGATGTAAAGATAAATATTATCAAACACACTGTAGCAAACTGATATATTTAAGATATTCATTATTGGGTAATGCAAGACAAAGGTTGTCTGCTAGAAGCATATACTGTGCCATTTGATCACTGCAGGATAATGTTTATTTTAACTTCCGAGCAGAGTATACTGCCTCTAAAGTCCACAAGTATTCACATTACATTTGATTAAGATCAAATAAATAATGATTTTCCATTATGAAAATAGATTACATTTTGGGACAATTAGGATTTTTTATATATACCGACTTATATTTATGACATATATTTTATGTCACGAAAAAACAATATGAGCAATATCATTGTCTTTTGTTAATGTTAATGTTAGTTGATGTCCTGTTGTAGTTCATTGTGCCTTAACTAATATTAACAGTTACAACATTTGATTTTAAAAATGTATTTGTAAAAAAAAATATTTGAAGAAATTATTTATTGAACTAAATTCAACATGTGCATGTCATGGGCCCCCTGCAGTTTCCTTTAACCAGGAGAATCACGAGCATCCAGAAGGCGTACAACATAACCGTGACACACTACTAAGCTTCGAGTCTTCAGATTTGATATTGCGCTAAAAAGCTGTGTGAATTCCATCCGCTTTTGCTATGGAGCACAAGCGCACAACGGCAACAGGATAAGAGCTGCTCTCAGATCAGGGTGGGCAGGGTGATGGTGGGGGCAGACTTCGAGCCGCCCGGCTACTCCATTAGCTTGAATGTCACGGTAATTACATTTCTCTTTTGAACTCCACTATGACATCTCGCACATTGGCCTTGTCGTAATGAAGATAGAAGGAGACATGAAAAAAGTCACATACCGGAGAGGAGAATCGCTTGCTGCTATCAGAACTGTCTATAACCGGCCGGAGCCACAGGCCTTACTCATATAAACATGGGATTTAATTAAATTTTTCAATTTCAATTGTCCCTTCATGTTTGTGCAAGTTTGGAAATTGCCTCGAGGCATGTGCTAAAATGTGTCAAATTTTCCATTAACGGCGGTTTGTGTAACATAACTGTAAGAGCAGACTCACAGCATATACAGTATAAAGCCACACTGCATCTTCTAAACTACGACCTATGACCTTAGATGTACGAATGAATAAAAATGTTGAAACGTAAAAGCAAAGCTTGTGAGGGGACCGGCAGTGAGCATTATTCAGTATCGGAGATGCTTCTTTACAAAGCATTTTCTATTTTTTTGGGCCACAGATGTTGAAATATGCATTTTTATTTGCATATGTCAAGGACTGGTTGCCCGATTAGAACATTTCAGAACCTATGTGCATACAAAACCTGATGATGTCATCTAGGCAGGCAGCTCGGTATGTTCTGAAATGTTATGAAAGGAAGATATAAAGGAAGTTATGAAGGGAGGTGATAAACTCACTTTTGTTGTAGCATGTGGTCAACACTCCCTTATCTGCGGGGCTGGTGCTGATTTGCCATATCTCACCAGCATTGTGCAGGAGGACATTCTTATTAATCATGTTATTCTCATCATCAAAGTCAATTATGTGAATCTGTGGATGAGAGGAGAGCACACAGCTGAAGAAAGAGTCCTGACGGCAGATCTAAGAGCTTCACTCACAGATATTGACTTTAATATCACCATAAATGAACTCTCAAACGCTTGTTAACTTCACATGCTCGCCTTTTATTTAAAACTTTGAGGATACTGTCACTTTTAAACTGGAGTTAGATACATAAAAGGCATTTGAAAGAGGCAGAATGCATTTTGGGTAATATTTTATATATCCACTCTAGGGTTTTCATGACAGTGACTCCAAATTCTGTCATCATTTATTCACTCTCATGTCATTTTACACCTGTATGTGACTCTTTCTTCTGTAAAAGACAAAAGAAGATACTTTGAGAAATGTCTCAGTTGTTTTGTGTTTATACAATGGAAGTCAATCAATGGGGTCCAATATTGTTTGGTTCCAAACATTCTTCAAAAAAAGTTTATTTTGTGTTCTGAAGAAGAAAGAAAGTTATACTGGTTTGCTACGGTCCAGTTGGTTCTGGTCATAGCAAAATGTAAAAATAATGTAAAAGTAAAATACCCCCAAACATGCATGAAGTCTATTTATAGAACAACTGGATCAATAAGATTATTTTCTTTTGCAAAATCATTTCAAAGGCAAGCACATTTTATCTCAAATTTTCTTTTTGTTGTAGCAATTATTTGTGACAAATCCAAATAATACGATACTTGTAATAACCAACGCATAATATCTAATCATTCTCTTGACATAAAACCAATGCAAATTGTAAGGATTCTACAAACAGGCTTCATTTTATTTGTGCAAAACATTATTTCTTATTTCTTCTTTTCAGATTGTATTTCTTCTTTCTATCAAATGCTAAATGCTCTTGACAGGCTTCATAAGATTCCCAAAACAGATCACTCGCCACCTATACAGTCAGAAATATACTGTACATACAGACAATAGCTGAAAATTACTGATAGCCACGGTCGTATGCCTGGAGAAAATTCAGGAAACAAATGATTTCCAAATGACACTGGCTTTAGGAAATGAACCGAATTATTAACTAGCTATACCCAAAAATAGCCCAGCAAGAGAGGGTGCACGTAAATACGTGAGGGTAACCCTGCGGTTCAGGCTGCGGAAAGTTGAAGAAGAAACCATTAACCTTGGATGGTGCGCATTGGAGGAGAATTATTAGGCAACGTTATAATTTTATGGAGGGAAGCAATACAAATAATTCAGATGACCGGACAGGATAATTGGAGGCGTTGGAAGGTTCAGTAATGAGCGGCAGAGAAAAACACGCTCTTGATTTATCAGCCTTCTCTTGTACTGAAGGAGGGTTTAGGAGCTCAGGTGGAAGGGTTTGAGACGTTGACCTCCACTTCTTAAAGTAAGTAAGACGATGCCAGTGAAGTATCTCTATCATATCTTTTTATTTGATCTTATAAAAACAGGGGTGCGGGAACTCTATATTCAAAGAGTTTGACCATGAGGAAAGAAAGCTGAAGATGTGTAATGGTTTCTTCATCACTGGACTATTATTATTGCTATAATCATTATAATATCTGTCTAAAAAAATCCCAAGATTAGAAATGTGTAGCTGTTTAAGGGCTCATCGGATGAACATAATACACAAGTAGGCAGAATTTATTAGGGTTTTCATGAACTGTCTTTAACATATTTAGATCAAAAACACTCAATGGCTGTGTAAAAGACACCCGTATTTGCCATGTCAAAAAACACTTATGCTCACAGCAACCTGTTTTGGTGTGTCTATTTCAATGCTAATGAGTTACTGCGCACTCCACCCTATACCGGCCAGGTAGTTGACACAACGCACATGTAGCACAGTGTTTACGAATGGTGGTCCTCGGGGCACACCTCCCAGAATGTTCAAGATTCAACCTGATTCTACTCATCAGCTTGTCGTGTTCATTAGGGGGAAATTTCAAACATTCTGGGAGTTGTGCCCCGAGGACCAGGGTTGGGACACACTGGTGTAGTGTATGCCATGACCATGCTGGGGGTGTAAACGTGATGAAACAGATGAATGGGCGGTAATGTTTTAATAAGAACCCCTTCCTACGTCACAGGGGGAGTGAACTCTGATCGGCTCGACCAAAACAAAGTTACTTGGTACTTATTTTTCACCTTTTTAGAGTTGGTAGATGCAACAGGGACCCGATTTTACAAAAAGTTGGATATTTATCCAAAGACCCCTAAAAGGTCACTTTTAACAAGACAACATTTCAGTTTTCAGAGTGAAAACACATTTTAACGCCTAAGATGACTGTAATCAATGTTTGATTTCTTAACTGTTAGTTTTTTTAATGCAATTTATGTAGCATTAAAAAACATATTTCCGGATACAATGTGTTTTGCATGATCAGTCTCAAGTTAACTTCACTTAACCAAGTTGCAAGTAACCAAGTTCCATTTTGTATCATACTCATGCCCCTTCATATTCTGATTAAAATCAGATAAAAATCAGCACTTGCATTAGATATATAAAGCATAAATATTTAAAACAGAAATACTGTGAATGTGTCAATCATTGCCCAGCTGCCAATTATCCATGCATATTTTTATTCATGTGTGTGACACACTCTGTGAAAACCCAACAAAGTCATTTCGGGTGATTTGCCGCTTTCCACGTAAAATCATCGTACGTAATGTAAATGTCGTACGCTTTCACAGACTGGGTCACATACTGTATAGATGGTTTCAGCGGCAACGACACAAACAAATATTTGCACACAAACACAAGCATCAAACTCATACATGCAACATTACTGCTTAAACTATTCTGGTAAACCAGCAAATATGAGGTTTTCAGATCAAATCTAATTACGCGGGTTATGTGAAATATTTCAGCCTTGCTTTTCAGTTTGAGTGCAGATCTACTGTGCATATTGCTTTCACAGTATAACATTTCGATAGAAAATACATTCCCATGCGTTCATATATTCACTCACCTGGTTATCAAATTTCAGTGACTGTGTTCCCACTAAAAACCTGATGGCATCTGTCTCGGCTGTCTGGGCTGTGAGAGCACGTGCCTGACACATGCAAAGAAGATGATATCAGGTGAGGCATTATTAGAACAAAGAGAAATACTACAACATTTATCATGACTGAGTTTTGGTGAAAACTCAACACTGCATTATGGGAAGATCTCATCGCCATGTCTACATGGACCGCTCATTCAAGATTTATCATGACTGAGTTTTGGTGAAAACTCAACACTGCATTATGGGAAGATCTCATCGCCATGTCTACATGGACCGCTCATTCAAGATTTATCATGACTGAGTTTTGGTGAAAACTCAACACTGCATTATGGGAAGATCTCATTGCCATGTCTACATGGGCCGCTCATTCAAGATTTATCATGACTGAGTTTTGGTGAAAACTCAACACTGCATTACGGGAAGATCTCATCGCCATGTCTACATGGGCCGCTCATTCAAGATTTATCATGACTGAGTTTTGGTGAAAACTCAACACTGCATTACGGGAAGATCTCATCGCCATGTCTACATGGGCCGCTCATTCAAGATTTATCATGACTGAGTTTTGGTGAAAACTCAACACTGCATTATGGGAAGATCTCATCGCCATGTCTACATGGGCCGCTCATTCAAGATTTATCATGACTGAGTTTTGGTGAAAACTCAACACTGCATTACGGGAAGATCTCATCGCCATGTCTACATGGGCCGCTCATTCAAGATTTATCATGACTGAGTTTTGGTGAAAACTCAACACTGCATTACGGGAAGATCTCATCGCCATGTCTACATGGACCGCTCATTCAAGATTTATCATGACTGAGTTTTGGTGAAAACTCAACACTGCATTATGGGAAGATCTCATCGCCATGTCTACATGGGCCGCTCATTCAAGATTTATCATGACTGAGTTTTGGTGAAAACTCAACACTGCATTACGGGAAGATCTCATCGCCATGTCTACATGGGCCGCTCATTCAAGATTTATCATGACTGAGTTTTGGTGAAAACTCAACACTGCATTATGGGAAGATCTCATCGCCATGTCTACATGGGCCGCTCATTCAAGATTTATCATGACTGAGTTTTGGTGAAAACTCAACACTGCATTATGGGAAGATCTCATCACCATGTCTACATGGGCCGCTCATTCAAGATTTATCATGACTGAGTTTTGGTGAAAACTCAACACTGCATTATGGGAAGATCTCATCACCATGTCTACATGGGCCGCTCATTCAAGATTTATCATGACTGAGTTTTGGTGAAAACTCAACACTGCATTATGGGAATATCTCATCGCCATGTCTACATGGGCCGCTCATTCAAGATTTATCATGACTGAGTTTTGGTGAAAACTCAACACTGCATTATGGGAAGATCTCATCGCCATGTCTACATGGGCCGCTCATTCAAGATTTATCATGACTGAGTTTTGGTGAAAACTCAACACTGCATTATGGGAAGATCTCATCACCATGTCTACATGGGCCGCTCATTCAAGATTTATCATGACTGAGTTTTGGTGAAAACTCAACACTGCATTATGGGAAGATCTCATCGCCATGTCTACATGGGCCGCTCATTCAAGATTTATCATGACTGAGTTTTGGTGAGAACTCAACACTGCATTATGGGAAGATCTCATCGCCATGTCTACATGGGCCGCTCATTCAAGATTTATCATGACTGAGTTTTGGTGAAAACTCAACACTGCATTATCGGGAAGATCTCATCGCATGTCTACATGGGCCGCTCATTCAAGATTTATCATGACTGAGTCTTTGGTGAAAACTCAACACTGCATTATGGGAAGATCTCATCGCCATGTCTACATGGGCCGCTCATTCAAGATTTATCATGACTGAGTTTTGGTGAAAACTCAACACTGCATTATGGGAAGATCTCATCGCCATGTCTACATGGGCCGCTCATTCAAGATTTATCATGACTGAGTTTTGGTGAAAACTCAACACTGCATTATGGGAAGATCTCATCGCCATGTCTACATGGGCCGCTCATTCAAGATTTATCATGACTGAGTTTTGGTGAAACTCAACACTGCATTATGGGAAGATCTCATCGCCATGTCTACATGGGCCGCTCATTCAAGATTTATCATGACTGAGTTTTGGTGAAAACTCAACACTGCATTATGGGAAGATCTCATCGCCATGTCTACATGGCCGCTCATTCAAGATTTATCATGACTGAGTTTTGGTGAAAACTCAACACTGCATTATGGGAAGATCTCATCGCCATGTCTACATGGGCCGCTCATTCAAGATTTATCATGACTGAGTTTTGGTGAAAACTCAACACTGCATTATGGGAAGATCTCATCGCCATGTCTACATGGGCCGCTCATTCAAGATTTATCATGACTGAGTTTTGGTGAAAACTCAACACTGCATTATGGGAATATCTCATCGCCATGTCTACATGGGCCGCTCATTCAAGATTTATCATGACTGAGTTTTGGTGAAAACTCAACACTGCATTATGGAAGATCTCATCACCATGTCTACATGGGCCGCTCATTCAAGATTAATCATGACTGAGTTTTGGTGAAAACTCAACACTGCATTATGGGAAGATCTCATCACCATGTCTACATGGGCCGCTCATTCAAGATTTATCATGACTGAGTTTTGGTGAAAACTCAACACTGCATTATGGGAAGATCTCATCGCCATGTCTACATGGGCCGCTCATTCAAGATTTAATCATGACTGAGTTTTGGTGAAAACTCAACACTGCATTATGGAAGATCTCATCGCCATGTTTACATGGGCCGCTCATTCAAGATTTATCCATGACTGAGTTTTGGTGAAAACTCAACACTGCATTATGGGAAGATCTCATCGCCATGTCTACATGGGCCGCTCATTCAAGATTTATCATGACTGAGTTTTGGTGAAAACTCAACACTGCATTATGGGAAGATCTCATCGCCATGTCTACATGGGCCGCTCATTCAAGATTTATCATGACTGAGTTTTGGTGAAAACTCAACACTGCATTATGGGAAGATCTCATCGCCATGTCTACATGGGCCGCTCATTCAAGATTTATCATGACTGAGTTTTGGTGAAAACTCAACACTGCATTATGGGAAGATCTCATCGCCATGTCTACATGGGCCGCTCATTCAAGATTTATCATGACTGAGTTTTGGTGAAACTCAACACTGCATTATGGGAAGATCTCATCGCCATGTCTACATGGGCCGCTCATTCAAGATTTATCATGACTGAGTTTTGGTGAAAACTCAACACTGCATTATGGGAAGATCTCATCGCCATGTCTACATGGGCCGCTCATTCAAGATTTATCATGACTGAGTTTTGGTGAAAACTCAACACTGCATTATGGGAAGATCTCATCGCCATGTCTACATGGGCCGCTCATTCAAGATTTATCATGACTGAGTTTTGGTGAAAACTCAACACTGCATTATGGGAAGATCTCATCGCCATGTCTACATGGGCCGCTCATTCAAGATTTATCATGACTGAGTTTTGGTTGAAAACTCAACACTGCATTATGGGAAGATCTCATCGCCATGTCTACATGGGCCGCTCATTCAAGATTTATCATGACTGAGTTTTGGTGAAAACTCAACACTGCATTATGGGAAGATCTCATCACCCTGTCTACATGGGCCGCTCATTCAAGATTTATCATGACTGAGTTTTGGTGAAAACTCAACACTGCATTATGGGAAGATCTCATCGCCATGTCTACATGGGCCGCTCATTCAAGATTAATCATGACTGAGTTTTGGTGAAACTCAACACTGCATTACGGGAAGATATCATCGCCATGTCTACATGGGCCGCTCATTCAAGATTTATCATGACTGAGTTTTGGTGAAAACTCAACACTGCATTATGGGAAGATCTCATCGCCATGTTTACATGGGCCGCTCATTCAAGATTTATCATGACTGAGTTTTGGTGAAAACTCAACACTGCATTATGGGAAGATCTCATCGCCATGTCTACATGGGCCGCTCATTCAAGATTTATCATGACTGAGTTTTGGTGAAAACTCAACACTGCATTATGGGAAGATCTCATCGCCATGTCTACATGGGCCGCTCATTCAAGATTTATCATGACTGAGTTTTGGTGAAAACTCAACACTGCATTATGGGAAGATCTCATCGCCATGTCTACATGGGCCGCTCATTCAAGATTTATCATGACTGAGTTTTGGTGAAAACTCAACACTGCATTATGGGAAGATCTCATCGCCATGTCTACATGGGCCGCTCATTCAAGATTTATCATGACTGAGTTTTGGTGAAAACTCAACACTGCATTATGGGAAGATCTCATCGCCATGTCTACATGGGCCGCTCATTCAAGATTTATCATGACTGAGTTTTGGTGAAAACTCAACACTGCATTATGGGAAGATCTCATCGCCATGTCTACATGGGCCGCTCATTCAAGATTTATCATGACTGAGTTTTGGTGAAAACTCAACACTGCATTATGGGAAGATCTCATCGCCATGTCTACATGGGCCGCTCATTCAAGATTTATCATGACTGAGTTTTGGTGAAAACTCAACACTGCATTATGGAAGATCTCATCGCCATGTCTACATGGGCCGCTCATTCAAGATTTATCATGACTGAGTTTTGGTGAAAACTCAACACTGCATTATGGGAAGATCTCATCGCCATGTCTACATGGGCCGCTCATTCAAGATTTATCATGACTGAGTTTTGGTGAAAACTCAACACTGCATTATGGGAAGATCTCATCGCCATGTCTACATGGGCCGCTCATTCAAGATTAATCATGACTGAGTTTTGGTGAAAACTCAACACTGCATTATGGGAAGATCTCATCGCCATGTCTACATGGGCCGCTCATTCAAGATTAATCATGACTGAGTTTTGGTGAAAACTCAACACTGCATTACGGGAAGATCTCATCGCCATGTCTACATGGGCCGCTCATTCAAGATTTATCATGCTGAGTTTTGGTGAAAACTCAACACTGCATTATGGGAAGATCTCATCACCCTGTCTACATGGACCACACATTAAATGCCTAAAAAAGTCATATTAATGTAACGTTAATTCACATGCAGTTACATGCAGCTCAGTTAGATTTGTATGTGTGTTTATGTGTGCAGCTCACTATGAATGCCAAAAAGTGCAGACCTATGCTGCTGCCTAGGTAGGCAGCTTAGTGGACACCTAAATGCTAACAATGTTTTAGGTAGATGCTATTTAGGCAGGTAACTCACTAGGCACAATGCACATTAATACACATTAGTCCTATAGTAAAACTACCATATTAACAGTCTCTGACATATTTGACATGTTAGATATGATACATTAAAATCTCAATGTTAAATAAACGCTGAGTTTTAAGCCATAACTAGCATTACCAGTGAAACACGACCAGTTTAACTGCCCACATATCTTCCTTAAATGTACATGTTGTACGCCTTAAATTAAACGGTAAAAAGAGACAACGTACCTGAAACTCGAGGCCATAAATAACCGGTGCGTCGTCCTCCATTTTATTCATTCATTTATTTATAATTCAGTGTAAAAACATCCTCCTGTCTGTCAACGTCCCACAGTTCCGCGAGACTGAATTGAGGATTTACGCAAACAGCGCATGAACGCGGACGTAACGCGCGTCCCTGTCAAAGTGTGTTTAGGGTTTTTTGCACGCAAGTGTTGTTCGAGAATACAGAGCTCTGCCGTAGCGAGAATGTTTGACACCGCTCGGCTACCGTAGGGCTTCTAGTTGACGTCAGTGCGCATGCGCGTGTTTACACCGCTGTCATCTCAGCTTTCTTTTCACCAAAGGTAAATTCTTATTCTTGCTTGAGTTATATATATATATATATATACTACTGATATTTTATTCTTACTTAATGTTATATTTGCTCTGTACATGAGTGTTGCGAAACATGGACATGGTCTGAAATGTACATTCGGTAAAGGGTAGAAAGAACTCGTGTTTTTGTGTTCTTATATTGATCACCATTTGTATCATCAGGTTTGCTACAAATATAATGCTTAAGCCTGCAGTGACACCACAATATATTTGTGGTAACAATGGTTTTTCAAATAACATAGTTCGACTATTACTGTAGGAGAACCATGGCTTATTTTCGTAAGGGTACTTATTTGTATTTAAATCGCTGAGCTGTGAGTTTTTCCCAGACCAGTAGAATGTCTTTGTTGTTGTATTTGATATATATTTATATTTTTCAATTATCATTACAATTGAAATGAATCTTACTTCATTTTTTCATAAACAGTGTTTAGATTTGTGGAATTAGTAATGTAGGAAATGAAAGAGGCTTCACAATCTCTCTTATCTAAATTTAATAAGTTATGTTTTACTGCACAAAACTGAAAGTTTTGTTTTGTTGTTGTTTGTCCTCTAATGTCCACACGCTCACGTTGCCCTCGTACCCTTATTAAAAATAAATGAATAATACGCTTTAATCATGAGCTGTACATCTTGTTGATTTGTTTTTTCAGTAATGTTCTGCAACGCATTCTTGATCTTTGTCAATCTATCAGCATCATCACTATCTACCCACCTACTCTATCTACCTATCAGTCTACCTACCAGTCTTACTTAATTGTCTACCTGCCTGTCTGTCCATTTATCTATTCATTCTGCCATTGACTTCTGTTCTGTTCGACTTGAATCATAGGGAACAGTGAGGCTGGAGTCATGGACAACAGTGATGCCCCGGTACAGAGACCTGTTACTCTGGAAATAGATGGAGCAGATGAGCCTAAAGGTCTTGAGGCCCAAACCGATCTTTTAGGCCCGTCCATCACTCCAGAAGTTCCCTTCCAAGAAGAGAGCATCGACCTGGACGCTGAAGCGTTCACTTCACTGCAGGATGACAGCGTTAACTCTGAGAGCATAATAGACAAGCTGAACGACCAGATGATGGAGAGCGTGATGATTTCCGATTCCCCCAACAGTGAGGAAGAGGATGTTGTTCCCGTTGACACACTGTTGGGACAGAATGAAGATGATGAGGCACTTGAGTCCAAAGGACCTAAAAGAGATGCAGGAAAAGAGGAGGATGACACCAACACTGCCTCCTCTGTCAATGCTGCGGACCTGAGGAGGCTTCTGTGTCTTTATTTGAAGAGGAGGTGGCTAAAACAGGGGATAATATAGAAACCGTTGCCCAGGCGACACTTGACACTCCCCAGCCCTGAGGGTTCCAATGCTCAGGATACCTGTACACCCCCCAAAGATGAGCTAGTTCCAGTCTGTACCATCTTCAGCCAGGGTGTACAGCCCAAAGCTCAAGCCCTGATACCTGATGGCTTCCAGCCCATCCTAGTGAAGTCTCCAAGCTTCACCATCGGCAACACAGAAACCCCCAACAGACTCGTCCCGCAGGTGTGCCAGCCGAGCCCCAGCCTCAGTAAGTTCTTTACAGATAACGGAGCGGGCAACCCAGCCTCGGATTTCTTCGATTCATTTACCACCTCCTTCATATCCATCAGTAACCCGAATGCGGACTCGCCTAAGGCGACAGTCCCTCCAGAGCCCCAGCTTTTTGTCTGGCCCTGGCAGCATGCCCGCCCCAGGGCCGCAGGAGGCTGTACCCACCAGCATGTACTTTAGCCCGGCTCCTCAGGGCGGTGTTTTAAAACCTCAGGCTGGTTCAGTGGAGCCTGCGGCATCTATGAGCAAGCTCCAGGCTGTGTTCTCGGGCGGAGACGACCCGTTCGCCAGCGCTCTAGCATCAGTGAGGTAGATAAGCGCTACGACGCATGGCTTCCCTCAGAGGAGACAAGGAGAGTGTTGATATCGGTGGCCACGCACCAGGTCAATCCCGTCCAGTTAGACAGAGAGCATCTGGCCATGCCAGGACTCAAGTTTGACAATCTGCAGGTCAGTCCAGTTTCGCATGTGACATTTACAAAATATGAATGGAGTTAAAATAAATGCTTTCATTCAGCTAACCAAGGTTATTTTAGTTTACTTAAATAAAAACTTTGAGAAAGTCTCTGTTCATTGAAACAAAAATTGGCCTAAAAATTATAGGTCAAACTTAAATTAAACAAAATATAGAAATGTTGTCTCAAAAATAAACTGCAATAGGTTTAAAGCCTAAAAAATTATAATAATAAACAAATAATAAAATGACAAAAGCATATATAAAAATTGCTAAAACTTTACAAAACTTAACATAAAAAATAAAAATAAATATGAATCAAACTAAAAACAAACTAAACGAAACTAAATAACCCTGCAACTATCAAAATTGTTGCCATTAGTTAATGTCTGTTAGGTTTGAGTTTATCCAAAAGCTGTCAACAGGTTTTAGCAGATATTCACATTTGGACTGTAAAAATACTGTATATTGAAACGATATGGAGCCAAATAAGTCTCAAAAATATTCACACGGTTTTTGTTCCTTACAGGGTGATGCCGTGAAGGATCTGATGCATCGCTTTCTTGGTGAGCAGGCAGCTATGAAGAGACAGGTGCTCTCAGCCAACTCAGTCGAACAGAACTTTCTGGGTCTCAAGCGACTAATAGTAAGTCACAGTTAATCTTTTATCCACCAATGAAATTCTTCTCATGTTCTTCTCATTTTGTTCTCATGGTCACGATGCAGACAGACCGTGTGCCCTTGATCTGTAGGATCGTATGTTGCCATGTGGTGATCTTGTCTGTATTATAGTTTGACAGCATTCCAAGCAGCTGAGTGTTGTATAGTTGAGTCAAAATTAGCCTGTTGTATAAGCCTGTGATCTCAGTCTTGTTATTTCATGCTGTTGTATGTCATGCTTTTTAGTTTTAGTTTTTGGTCCTGGAACTTCTGTTTATTTTCTTGATTCCTGCAGGTTGTGCTACATCACATCTTGTGGGTTGTTTCGGTTGGTGGATGGTTGTGTTTTCACACAATTGATTCACTGCTTATTTGTCTTGTTTGTTCAGTGGTCACCGGTTAGAAGTCTTGTTCACCTGTGTTTACATATATACTGTATATTCACACAGCTATGTTGTTCAATTGCTGGTTGATTTAGGCTTTCGGTTCCCCTGCCTTTGTGGTTGTTGTTTTTTGAGTTCTGCATTTTGTTTGTAAAAAAAGCTACATTCCAGATCAAACAAATAGAAATCGAATTATTGAGAAAGTCATCTTTAAAGTTGTCCATTAGAGGCTAGGGCTGGGAAGATATATATTGCTATCCACACTTATTATATCTGTTTAAGGCGATTATGAAATCACAAAAAGGTGTTGATTCTGTGTTTTATGCAAAGCTCTTCCGTGAACTACGGCTCTTTGATCAGGAAGTACTGCTCAAACTCAAATCAGTTTTTAGATTGAGTCGTTTATAATGTGCATTTGAAAAATCAACACTCGTCAAACATATAAATATACTTTATTATCTTGAAAATACCTAAACGTAAAAGAACAGCGATATAATATGACCATTGGCATTCCCAATTCGCCAACTAATACTATGCCCTTAAATTATGTACTGTGTTTGCTATGGAAAAGTATATACCTTTTGATGCGTAACTAAACTGTATGCACGCACTGGGACATACTAACGCGAAGCAGAAGTGGCAGTTGTTGCCTAGACGACACTGTGATCCTTACCTGGCACAAAGATCAAAATACAGCTCTTCCTTGCATTTAAGTATTTATTACTTTATATGTAATATTTACTGTATACTTATATTTATAATTTTTTTATTAATGCAGTATAGCATCACTAGTCTCCGCACTTTAGCTGTGAGTTCTGGGTAATATCAGCCGTTAAAGGCGGTGTAGGCAATCCTGTCCAGAAACGTTTGTTGTCATTCTGGTTGGAAGTCTCTTAACATCCTGATAGCAATCAGTAGGTAAAGCGAAAACATTGGTATTTTTATTATTACATATCGTCTGCAAAAATTGTTGGACCAATTACTGCCCTCGGTCCGAGGGCAATCATACGTCATGTACGTTGTCAGTCACACTATTTTGTATCTCACTGCGCACCCTGTTCACGCAGACATCATACGTCGTCAGCACGCTCATGTGCGATGTGCAGGCAGGGGCACAATGGCGGACAGAGAGCAGTTACCTGGAGATGTTCGTTATTGTAGTAATGTAATTCACTTTGTACTGTAATGTTTTCTCACCGGTGAATGTGAACAGGAACCAGTCTAACAGCTTCTGGTCTGTGCGCGCTCATGTTTTGGAGGAGGCGTGGCTTTGATGATGATTCGCGAGAGGGAGGGATCGTATGATTGCACCGCTTGCAGGCAAACGTTAGCATTTTCCAAATGATCAACTCTGCCTTTAAGTGTCCATGGATTCAGACTTCTGGACCATCCGGGTACCAGAATACTAATTTCAGCATACTATGATTTGGGAAATACTAATTCTATTTTCAAATACTATTTAGGGCCGGATAGTTTGCGAATTGGTACTTGTATGTAAATGGTACTTCTTTTGTGTCCCATATGCTGAGCCCTCTGGCTTTCGGATGTGGTGGCATTTAACAGCTATGCATTGAGAAACTGAGCATAAGAATTACACGATATATCGTCCCGGCCCTAACTGAGGCCCTGTGCAGGCCGTTGCTAAGAAGGAACTGTTTTAACGCTCTCAATGGGCACACTGCTATAAGGATGTTGGGGAGATTAGATGAACCCGAAAGCAGAAATTCTAAGCTTTACATAGATACCAAACGTGAGAGGGCAATTCCCACAAAGCGGGCAGCAGCAAGTGAATTTGTAGGCGTGTTTCTGCCCATTTTTGTTGAAAGAAATACCTTAATGGTTTTTGACATAAAAGATAAATAAAAAATGTTGACCCATACAATGTATTTTGGCTATTGCTAAAAAAACACCTGTGCTTCTTATGACTGGTTTTGTGGTCCATGGTCACGTATGTTAGATTATAGAGAGTACAACAAAACGACATCAAGCGGTAACGTAAGAAAGGCTATAATATGTTTTTCAGCAGCTACAGTTATTATATATACATGTAATCAATACAAAATAAATCATTTTCTCTTGTCTTTTGTGAATTGTCAAAACGTATGTCTTTAATGTTACTAGACAATATGATCATAATTAATAACAGCTAAAAAAAACCTTGTCATTATGGTTATGTCATGCATATATTGAAGGGAGACTTCAATGGAAAACTTAAATTGTATCAGGACTAGAGGATCTAATTCTAATACTGTTATTGCAGAACACCAGTCGATGTTTTATGCTGGTAAGGAGGTGGTAGTTTATCTTTATGACTCTGACTCTGTGCCAGCTGTAACCTCAGGGGTTCAAAATGACCGGCTGACTGCTCTCCCTCGGAGTACAAACATCAGATTCACGCAGACAGCTCTGTGATATACAGCCTTTCCTGCTGTGCCCACGTCCTTCAATAAAAGACAAGGATACACAGACAAGTGTATGTGAGAGAGCTGTAGTGTGTGTGTGCATTAAGAATGATGGCGCTGCTCGTGAAACCATGCGCTCTAATCCCACAGATCCTGAACTTCACGGCACAGCTGTGTGTAAAAGAGAGACTATAGACACAGATTACACTCTGTATGCAGTGAGGCAGTCAGAACCATATATAAATCCATTGTTTTGAGAACTGATATAAACATTAAGCGCTTTTCCACCATCGCGCCTAATCGTTCTCGTTGCTTAATCGCTCCACGTCGTGCCGATCCACCCCAGCCGGTGAGTAAATGGTTTAATTTTTTCCACCGCAGGGCTGATAACGAAATTTTTAGAATGTAAACACAAACGCGCCACGCGCTGCCTTGGTAATAACAAGAGACTGAGCTATAACGCCCCTGCGCAAATTCATTGGCAAGATTATACGGTTATACAACCATGCTGAAAATTCAGAGCCAAGAACAGTTTGTTGTCAAACCAGGCTCACGTTTAAACATAACTCTTTAACCCTTTCAGAGTTAGAAAGGTTTGGCACGATGGTGGAAAAGCTCTCATTGTCTCTGTCCAAATCTTATTGCATAGCACTATATAAATATTATACAGACTAATTCTATTGACAATGACAATGCTTTGTCTGGTTTGTTTTGGCTTGAGTTGTGTCGTTTGAATGGTGTTTGACTGTAGAGCATCAGCTTCACCACGTACAGCATCCGTCTGATTGCAGATGAGTTTCTATAAATGCTTTCACAGAGGTCACTTTGATTCAGAGTGCTCAGAATACAGATGGCCTTTTCTTGCAGCGTAAATTCATGCATTTATAGATTTATTAAACATGGCTATTCTTCTTTTTTCATGAAATATTGCAGTTTATTGTAAATCACTTATCAATGTAGGTCATTCTCTTTTTCAAATCCACGTACCCTCATAATCTTCAATTCAAATCTGAAAATGCACTTCCGCCCTGAAATGACCATCCATCTCAAACGATGTAAGTTAGACGGCTTGGGCGGAGCATCCGTTAACTCCTCCCCTTCAACTGTCAGTCTGCTGCCCATTTCATTGCAAAATTAATGCAACAGCTGTTTTTACATATAGAATTAATTCTCAGTGAAAAACGCAAGCCACGGCCATTCGTTTTCTCCTTTTCACTCGGAAATTGATCAGAACACGGAAGTAAAAACGATCGCCACTTCCGGTTCACAGGATTTTAAGGTGGCGTCCTACTGGCTAACTCCACGAACAAAGGATGGGTGAGGGACTACACAACAGTCTCTGAAATATTATTATCAGCAGTATAAGAATATGATATCCCATAAGAATACATATCCCATGGGGATGAGTTCATTTTTGGGTGAACTATTCCTTTAACAAGATCACTCCTGCCTTCCGCAGAAGAAAGATTTCATATATTGTGAGGGTGAATAAATGATCGCAGAAATATTGCTATCGTGAGAACCTTGGCTTCAACTGTGTTTTGTATTGGCATGTCCTTAAAAAGTGCGAACAGGAATCCCTGATCTGTTTTGTGGGGACGTTTGTGGAGTCCCCAAACGGGCAGTAGATCAGAAAGAGCCTCATTTCCCCTGCCATTGACTTGTGTTATGTCTGATCTCACTGGCGGATAGCCCTCGCGCGCATTTCCCTGCCAGTGGTTTTCGGCTTCATTTCCTGCTCTAATGAAGATTTAAAGTCTCCGGGGTCTCGGATGGAAGAGAGAGTGCGGGGTAAAGAGTGAGCGAGGGACTGAAACAGAGAAGCGAGACTGAAAAGGCTTCATATATGAGGAAGATGGACACATGTGACGGAGATACTAATAAACACACGTATGAGACAACGTGAAATATCATTGTTACAGTAAATGTGAAGTAATAAACAACAGCGATATATGTCATCGTTACAGCTGGGGGTCTCCATCACGAGATGTTTGTTTTACACGTTCATCTTCTCTCATCAGAGCACTAAGAACTGGAGGGCGGCCGTGGACCTGACGGGCAGACTGCTGACGGCTCACGGCCAGGGATACGGCAAGAGCGGACAGCCCAGCAACCACACCACAGACTCTTTACAGGTCAGCAAAACACCATCTGTATTGTAGTTTTAGGACATGAGAGGGGATGATTGGCATTTTGTTGTTGTAAAACAGAGCATATTTGGGTTCAGCAGCATTGTCATTATGTAACAGTAGAGTAATCTTGAGGTCACCCTGTAATATTTGACACTACGGGTGTTAAATACAATCAATTAAAATTCTATGCATTCATAATGAAATTAACAAAGTGCAAAAGGCCATACTGTGACTTTAGTTACAAAACAAATTGCTTCATTGCTCTTACAAAGTTAAAATCATTACCGTATAACTACGCTTGATGCTTAAACATGGGAATGTCGACTGGGTTCAGTTTGGTTCAGTGATCCTAACGCGTGAAGGGTCCTGCAACAGTACACAGCCGTCAGTGTCGTAGCTCTCGGCCCGACACCCACTCAGGGTCCGCAGGAACCCATCGGCGTCCCAGCGGCTCTGGAGTCAGCCGTATCAAAGCATCTGCTCGCTTTCATGTGCCAACCCCGTGTGGCTCGCCACATTCTGCTGCAAAGACGATTCTCTGTTTGCACACTTACATACAAACAGCATTTAAACACTAAACTTAATGCACATGTTGTTTTTTTCTTTTTCCGTCTGCAGCTGTGGTTTGTACGTCTCGCTCTTCTGTTTAAGTTGAACCTTTTCCAGAACGCTGAACTGGAGTTTGAGCCCTTTGGAAATCTGGAACATCCGGACCTCTATTATGAGTATTACCCCACCGTATACCCAGGACGAAGAGGTGAAAGTTATAAAATATAAAGATGTTGGGAAAAACCTATTTAGATTTGTGCATTTTAATGAAACATGGTTTAGTGTGAGTTGTGTTTTCTGACACATCGTGTTAAAGCGTGCAATTTGTATTGTATTGAAATGTATTAAAACCTAAGGTCATATGGGCACGTCCACCCTGAGATTTTTGATGCGAGTTCTGTCTAGTGACCTCTTTAAGCACTTCACACTGACCTTTAATCACGCGTCTCAGGAACCGTGATTAAATCAAAGGACCACCTGATCAAAGCCGAGCTCGAAGCCGTGAAGTCCGAACATGGAGTCTGTGTAGTTTTAACAGAAAGATGGAAATTAAGAATATAACCTGTTCTACATTTTAGCATCATTTCTGTTTATCTTGGATGTTGTAGGATCGATGGTGCCGTTCTCCATGCGCGTTCTGCACGCCGAGCTTCCTCAGTACCTGCAGAAGCCACAGGAGACTCTGGACCGCCTGCATGGAATCAAGAGCGTCTGTCAGAAGGTGAACGCGACCGAGTCGTGAACTTTCCACCCCGCCGGCTGTAGCTTCTCTGCAGCGCTCTGAAATGTCATTAGCGCAGCTGTGATTAGTGTTATAAAACTTGTGTTGTGGTCCCGTCACAGATCCTCAGTAACCTGCAGGAGGGTTTCGCTGAGGACGGGAGTATGATCAACCTCACTCAAGAAAACAGACAAGGTACAGAGCGCACAAATGAACTTCAGACTGTCTTTCAAAGCACACTTACATGTACAGTATAAAATACTTAACTTGTAACTTGTATAAATGTCTTTGTTCTGATTTCAATCTTAAATTAACATAAACACGGGTATTATTAGTCTTAACTCACAGGAAAAAAGGTTAATAAATGCTGTTAGTTCATTTTAACTAAAGCATTTACTAATGTTAACAAATTATTAAGAAAATAACATTTAATGGGATAGTTTATCCAAAAATGAAATTTCTGTCATCATTTACTCACGCTCATGTAATTTCAAACCTGTATAAATAACTTTGTTCTTATGAACATAGAGAAAGATATTTGGAAGAATGTTAGCAATTTTCAGTTTCGGGGATATCATCCGCTACCATAGAAAGTCAAAGGTGCCTGAGAACTCTTTGTTTTCCTGAATTCTTCAAAATATCTGTTCATGTGTTCAGCAGAACAAATAAATTAAATAAAAAATGTCCTACTATGGTAGCGGATGATGTCCCCGAACTGAAAATTGCTAACATTCTTCCAAATATCTTTCTTTGTGTTCATAAGAACAAATACATTTATACGGGTTTGAAACAACCTGAGGGTTAGTAAAGGATGACAGAAATTTCATTTTTGGATGAACTAGCCCTTTAAGGCACAGAGTGAAAATACGTGAGTGAATTCAGATTGTAAATTTGGATTGGTAACATCTCAGGATTTTGGATTGACATGAAGTTGAATGTACAGGATTAAAATTCTATTTAACTAACTTTCTGTGAACTTTCATATTTCTATAGGGTACCATTTTCAACAGATTCATCTTTCACGTTGTCTATTTGTAAGGCCTTATGAAAGATTTCAGGACTTCAAAGCTTCACACTTCTCTTTTGGAAAAACAGAGCAGAAATATTTGACTCACTACGATGCTGTTTTTAACATCGCAAGAGGTCACCTATGATTCGGGGCCAACATTTCTGTAGCCGCTTTTTTGGGGATGCTCTTAGATAGCAGCATGTGATCTTGGTTTGAGTTATCCATCAGAGTTGTACATGCTAGATCGACTTCCTCGCGTGTACAGTAGACAGAGATAAATGCATGCTCGAGTGTAGCTGAGAGGAGCACGTGGGATTTCATGAGCCCCCCACCTGAGAGCCTGATGTGGTACAGCAGGACAGACTCCCTCTGTTAGGGGCTCACATATCTGAGAGAGCTTCCAAACGCTGAGAGCCGGGCGGCTCGGTGACGTGTCCTGATGCTCCCAGAACCCCACACTCACTCTGTGCTTGCCGGTGCCCCCATAGTGGCAATAGGACCGTGTGTTTGGTGAGGTTAATCAGAACAGGGTAGATTTAGAATAGATTTAGATGCTGGTTTGCTAAAACTACGCTTTAATCTCTATTTGGTCATTTATAATGTTATTTTCACCTTCAGACCTTGCTGATGTCACTCAGAAGGCAAAGTTGTTTTGGAGGCGGAGCAAGCAGCCACCGAGAGAGAATTTTAGATGGTAGTTACGGAAGGGGATCACGGCCTCATTGAGGTGTCTGAGTAGAGGAGGACAAGGAAATGTAATGACATGTTCAATCTGCTCTGTCTTTACACACCATTGCTAGTCTGACATTAGCTGAAGAAGTTTGTTAAAGCGCAAACAGACGCGAGATCAGAGCCAGTCTACAGTGAGCCAAAGGGCAACAAGAAATGTGATTGTACTGTTTTCTGCTCTATAATTCTCTCCCACAGACAAATAATTGAGGGGTTGGAAGCGGTGAAAAGACGGAAAACACTGCAATTTCCAATTCTTTTCTATTTACTCATTGTCTCGCTCTCTTCTCCAGCCTCCATCCAGCTGTGGAGGTCACGTCTGAGTCGGGTGATGTACTCCATGGCAAACTGTCTGCTGATGATGAAGGTGTGTGCACGTCATACATACGCCTCCTAAAGAGAAAACTACCACTGATACCCAGTTACACATGAATTACATGTGCATGTGTACATTCTCCTGATGATTTGATTCTAGGGTGATGATAGGATTGTGTTACCTCAAGACTGTTGGAATAACTGTCTTTTAATGGATAAAGGTTTCGGATCATTGTTGTGTTGGTATAACGTACATGGAGTATTTGGTTAGATTTGAGTGGTTGGCAGAAATGAAAGCTTGTCGTATTCCGTTATAATGATACACAGTGCCATCTGCTGGCTAAAGACTGAAAGACAAACATACAGACGATTAACCAGACAAAACAAAGAAACCATAGAAACATTCACCTGAATAACAGCTGTTGGGTTGTACCTTACTTGTTTTAAATATATCTACATTAGATTCGCTGCAAACATTACTTATTTATATATATATATATATATATGAAGAGTTTGGTTCCACAATGAGACAACTCATAACATGTTTTTTTATTGTGCATTCCAATTCATATCAATTTGAATTGATTTATTTAAGCCATAATAACTCCCAAAAACTTTTTTAACACCATAAAAACACGATAACATAATAAAAAACATGATTTTCCAAATGATTTCTCATTATCTCATTTTGGAGCCAAACTCTAGTTTCATGCTTAAAACACGAAGTTTGTTTGTCCTTTTGATTTATCTCATTGGCAAACTCATTTTTCTCAAATGATATTCTCAAATATCTCATTTTTCAATGACATTTTATTAAATGAATCTAGACGCAATATATATGTATCAATTTACTTATTAAGTAAGACAATATGTATTTTCAGGGATGTTTAAAAATAAAAACAAACTGAGCAATCATTTATTTTTTTGCAGTGTTCCCAGCAACTAAATCCTTTGTGGTAAAAGCTGTTATAAAGAACTCTTTGTACATTTATCTCTATTTATGCTGTTACAAATATCACATCTTTTATTTTCTTCATATATCTAGTCCATAGTCTTTTGAAGCCATAAGAGCCATAAATCAAGTCTCCATTCGTTATGACCATCATACAGCATATTAGCTATTTTTATTATTATTATTTCATTCTAAACACAGATTCAAATAGGATTTCAAGGGATCATTCTCCCAAAAATCATTTACTCACCCTCAGGTTGTTTCAAACCTGTATAGCAATGATGGAAACTGTGTTTATCAGAACAAAGTCATTCATACAGGTATGAGATTACATGAGGTTGAGCAAACGTGGAAAGAATTTTCATTTTCGGGTGAACTGTCCCTTTAAGAACTACAGCAGATAGGGAAGATATTCACACAAAGCCATCGCATGACATCAGAACACATGGAATATAGGCTTTACATAGTTACAGGACGTATTGACATATTTTCATGTTTAGATGAACTGTGTCTTTAAAGGTGCTGTTTTACAGACCGTGACATGATTTCTCTTTGTATCACATGAAGGACTATGTACTCGCAGTGGATGTGTATCAGTCCATTATCGAATACGAGCCGGAGCAGAAAGTCCAGCTCCTCAGCGGAATCGGACGCATATTCTTACAGGTGAGATCTTTTTAGGACTACTGAACTTCTGGAGATTTAGCACTTACCTTAATCCAACACACCTAAAGAAGTTCATCAAAGTCTTCAGGATCATAGACATACACCGATATCAGGATGCCATGTTGGACAGGGCAAGACTGCTTGATATAAATGAGCAAGGGAGCTGCTTTGCTGTATAAAAAACATAGTAATGTTTGTGTTTCTCAAAGGTTTTCAATGCTTTATGATGGAAAGAGAACGGAAACATTCTAATCATTGACAGATGAGTATTTATTGTCATAAGGAACTCTTAGGAAGGAAGTTATGCTTATGTTTCATTTATAAATAATGCAGCTCCAGTCTTGGTCTCCCCGCAATTCCTTTTTTAAGAATTTTTTAATAAAAAGAGTCTTTCGAGGGACTACGGTGGCTGCACATGACTTTCGATGTCGTCACATTTTCGCCTCTTTTCCGAAGATGTGGTTTTTACAAAACACGCTCCGTAGAGCAATTTGTCCATTTAGGGATACTGCAGAAACATGCCGAAATCCATGCAAGGGGACCTCGGTGTATGTAGATAGAAATAGCTCATTCTGAGGTCATAAAAACGATCTTCATACAACCCTGAAGGCATAGTTATGTATATTATATTACATTTCTGTCAATATATCCTCCTAAAAATACACACTGGACCTTTAAGACTGTTATTGACATTTTGTTTGTTCATAACGTTAGATTGGGGACATCAGAACAGCGGAGAGGTTTTTCCAGGAAGTTGAAAAAGCCTGTAAGTTAAAGGGAAAATCACCTAATGAAGACACCTCCGTCCTGATGAACAGGTACGACATGTTTGATGATGTTGGTAGTGAAATCCTTGGTTTATTAACCGTGTTTGTGTTTTATGTGGATGTGCTTTGACTTGGAAATGTTCTGTTGTCACCAGTGCCTTCGTTCATCTGAGTCAGAATAATTACACGGATGCGCACGAGTGTTTTACCAGTGTCTTGAAAATTGATCCCAAGAACCCAGTGGTAAGCACTCGCTCTTTTTTTTGTGATCCAGACAATCTGTTTTATATTTTAGTCACAAGCCAAAACTTGAGTGTATGTCAATATTCAGTAGATCCTGAATTGTGGATAAAAATTATTGGTATAACGATTTAATGCTTCAAAACAGCATTTCAAACAAATGGGGCTCTGGATGTGCCTTACTCTTTCGAAAGATGCGTAACAGCGCCCCTACCGTATAACAAGTGTAACAACTTCTTGTAAGAAGTTGATCAAAGGTGCTGTTACTATTGTTGCTATTACATTGTTCCGTTTTTACTTTCCAGGCAAACAACAACGCTGCCGTGTGTCTGCTGTATTTGGGGAGGCTGAAGGAGTCCCTGGGTCAGCTGGAGAGCCTGGTGCACAATGACCCGGCGCTTTACTTAAACGAGAGCGTGCTTTTCAACCTCACCACCATGTACGAGCTGGAGTCCTCGCGCAGCACGCAAAAGAAACAGGCTCTGCTCGAAGCCGCAGCCTGCCGAGAAGGAGACAGCTTTAACATCCAGTGCCTCAAGCTAGTATGAGACACCACAGACACGATCCACAATCCAACGTTGCGTAATAAAGAATGAACAGACGTGAACGAACAAGCTGTGGCTGAAAATGTTGTTTTACTATAGAAGCTTCTAGAGGAGCACGTATGTACATCCTACTCTGTACAGACACGACCAAAGGTAACTTGATAACAGGCATACATTTGCTGTGAAAAAATGTAATTAGGATATTAAAATATGTTTGAAATGTGTTATTGTTTTTAAAGATTGTAGGCTATTTTCAGTTGTATCGTTCATAAATGTATAAAGCAATTCCAGATTTTAAAGTATAATTTATAAGGGAAAGTTATGTAATGAAATGTGAAAAATGATGATGCCCTGTGGTGTAATCTAAAACTGTTTTTAATATCATTTTGCCAATACTTTTATTTTGTGCAAATATTTTAATCAATTCATTAAATACTGTATTATCATTATACATTTTCTATTATTTAAATTGATTAAAAAACGGTCAGTAAATATTGGCAGCATACTTTATATGAAGAGTTTGGTTCCAAAATGAAATAATCCAGTTTTTTTATTGTGCTTTCCAATTAATATCAATCAAGCTGGTTTGTTTTTATTAGAGCCATAATAACTCAAATACAGATAACTAACACAATACAAACATGATAACATAATAATGTCAAATGAATACATGTGAAAAACGTTTTGAAATATTTTGACATTTTCTGTAATAAACTCGCACTGAAATTAGTAAATATACTGAGAAATTGACCAGAGAAAAAAATAACCTCTTCCGTATGGATGCGTCTGTAATATACAGTATAACAGTGACATTACTCGCTCTGAAATGAGTAAATATCTGGATTTTGACCAGAGAAAAAAATAAAACATTCATGAAGTACAGGTGTTTCTCAAGATCTTTTAATTACTGAATGAATGCTGAAAATGTCAGAGTATATGACACGATCACCTTCCACACAATGAACCCCACTGAAATGTAAAAAATCATTAAAGAATCTGTTAAAGTCAGGACTGTGAATGACACTATCCTTCCTAAATGTTTTGGGAGCCCTTCAGAGAGTTCACATAGGCCTCGCGGATGTCAAAGTCATCAGCCGGGCGGTTATAAGCCTTCCACACTGGTTCACCCACAAACAGACGCATTGCCTTGGTGTAGTTCTACAGAGAATGTAAAACAAGAAACATGGGTAAATTTGATCGTAAACATATGTTTCAACGGGTTATGTGGGGTACTTTAACCATTCCTTAAAGCACAGCCTGTTTCTCATGTTTAATGTGATTTATTGTCAATGAGAAATGTAAGCCAGGACTTGATTTTAACCATCAGACTAGTAAACTGTCTCGCAGGCAGCAGGAACAAAAGCATGTCAAATCCTATAGTGCTCTAAAGTCTTACGCTTTCATCAACAGTGAATCTGTGGTAAATTCCCGCTGGTAGTGTGATGAGGTCGCCCTTGGATACAGCTATCCGAATCCATCGGTCATTTTTATCCCTCACGTCGAAGTAAGACTGCCCGTCCAGAATGTAGCGGATCTCATCATCCAGGTGAAGGTGTTCTTCATAAAACATCTTCACCTGCAATGAAGAAATGATACATTCAGACATCAAACTTAAGATTTCATTCAAGATGCATGAATATGGCTTACTTTGGTCTCGTAATCGGGAAGTTTGTCAGAGTGAATAGTTATGATGTCCGTGTAGGAATAACCTCTTTCCTCACGGATCTTCTGCAGCTCAGGGTCATTTTCATAAATATCAGCATTCAACTAAACAGAAGAGTGAAACGATAGAAAAGATTTATCTTTCTGTAAGATAATCAAATGGAAAGTATTGCGAGAAACATATTGTGTCTGCTAGGTTGATAAACATTTGTATGGTTCGGCGGTCACAGCAAATGTTCGTTTTCGGTTTCTTTTTGGTTCCACCTGGGAAGCAACAATTGTTAGCTGCGAATCTGACAAAAATCATTACTTATAACGTTATAACTAAACTCTTGTTGTAAATAAACCATGGTTACTGCACTTGCATTGCAATGAGCCCATGTTTATTAAGCTCTTAAATTATTGTTAAAGGTACAAAGCGTGAAACAAAAACCTGAAACTTTCGTAGCAGACTTCGATTTTGATTTCATGACATGATGTTGTGGTATTTTGGTAACCATATTCCCAACGTCTATTTCATTAGCTATTTGACTTTCTTTGAAATCACCCTGATAGCGCACTTTAATACACAGATGCCGGTTGTGTCAGGTGACCTAGACTAACCGTGTTCCGCACGTCAACGACCCCTACCGAGATGTTGATAGACGGACAAGCGCGTTAGTGTGACATTCTTCGATGGATGTCTTTTGGACCGATAGTTTTTAAGAAAAGTGTGGAAAAGTGACTCCTCCGCGCGTGTACGGAAGATGAAAAGGGCTTAAAACGTGTCAATTTATTAATACAACGTAAACATATTAGCTGGACGCAGAATGACGGTAAAGCGTGATAACCGTCTCAGGCTGAGAGTGGATCCGAGCATCGCCCGCATATTCCCGTTTCAAAACATCTATTCAACAAAAGGTCATATATTTAACGATCTGTGATTTGATAAAGATTGTAACACTACGAGACGCATCGATTTGTCTCCCCGCCGTCCGCAAACTTATTGAAATATCACTGTAACACATGTCGGGAGGGTCTCCGTGTTGGTCGGGGGCGACAGATGGAGAAATGAGGATAACGCGTGTAATTCGGTGTTTGTATGACACTGAAGTATTTATTCAATGATAAGCGGTCAAAGGTCATACGTACGGAACACAGTTAGTCTGCGTTAACGTCACGTGTCGCGCGTGTTTTCTGACGCTCGAACCTTCCAGTAATAGACTCCGATGTCTTCGAGCTGTTTGAGGGACACGGGCTGGTTCGGGTTTAATCTGTGAGGAAGTTTCTGGTCCTCTTCAGACTCCTCCATGTACCACGCTTCAATCCCGCTCATGTTTACAGTTGACATTCCATGCGTGAAGTGGGGAAGTAAGAAAGTGCTTCAAAATAAAAGCGTCTTGTAAATTTAAACGGTCACTGTCGCCCTCCTCGAGGAAAGAAAAACAGTAGTTGTGTAACTATTTATTAGTGTGTTTTAGACCGTTGCCCATTAGGATTTACTGATGTTCCCGTTTCATTATAAATTAAATGGTGTGGTAACCATGTGTATTTTTGGTTTCAATACAAATCTACAATATGTTAAATCTATAGCGACAAGACTTTTATTTTAAAATTTACAGCTACGACCTTTATGTCGCGCTCATCGCGGCTGGCTTCACGGTATCGGGGTTGGTCGGTGTGAATCAAGACTCAAGGTTTGTCTTACATTCACCTCTATGTGATGTTAATAGTCATTTTACATTTAATGGCATTGATGCGCGTGAATGTACCATTCTTCGTTTTAATGTAAATACCCTATAACTCATTTCTTTAATTTATCTTGACTCACAGAGATGTCCGGGCGGCTAACTAGCCGAAAGCTGCTTTGTTATCAATCTGTTAAACTCTTCTCGTTTATTTAATGATCAACTTTTCTTAACAAACATACATTGAACTTGACTTCACCCAGTTTTATATTATTTTATTTCCATTGCAGTCAGATCGGCGCAAAGCATTTTTCTTTGTAAAACCATGTTTTTTTCGGGCATGGTGCAATAGTCTTTATACGGGGCTGAATCCAGCTTCTTATTCGCAGCGATCCACTTTAAAGACGCGACGCTTCTGTTCGCCTTCTGTTATTCGCGCTTTTGTGTCTAGAAAATAGAAAATATGAATAAACTGTTTCTAATTATTATTAACACTGTGCGCGTGTACAGAGGAGAGGTTTCTCTGCTGGCTGCTTGAGCTCAATGCCCCTTGAGATGATAGTGGACAATGACCATTTGAACTATATCGTGATATATGCCAACTTCATTGGTCCATAACTTTAAAAGGGTACAGTAAAACGTCTGCTTTTTTGCATGGTGGTAGACAAGGACACTGGGTATAACCCACCTTTGACACACCCTTAAAGGGACACACCGTTCAAAATGGCCCATTCAACTGTATTGTGAATGTCCCAAATTCGTGGGTCCATAACTCCAAAATATGTTATAGTAAAATGGTCTGTATTTTGCATGGTGATAGTCTATAATAGTTGGTGTAACTCTGCAGTAAACATTTCAACTCACCTTCAAAGCCAGCTGAGATAAAGCTCCGCAAATTGCCAATATTTCAGTGTCTCATTCAAATTGCTGGACGAAGGAAGTGACGTCCCTACAAAACTTCAGCCACTATTAGATTATTAATGATAATTTTAAATCTAATTTTTTTTATTTTCGCCTTGTTGTGCAAGCACTGTTGAGCTTGTGCAGAGGCTGCAGTTTTTGCCAGAGGGGAACTGGAATCCCCTGGTTAGGCCTGGTTTCCCTCCGAGGTTTTTTTTCTCCTCCAATGGAGTTTTGGGTTCCTCGCCACCGTTTGCATACTGTTTTGCACTGTTTTGCCTGGCCGGGGGGGGCTGCTAGAATTTGGTCTTATTTAATTAACACTGCATATAGGAATTTATTGTGTGTCTGATATTTGACCTGTGTTTTGAATTCCATAACCTTTTATGTTTTACTTATAGTCATTTTTTTATTCTTGTACAGCTGCTTTGTAACAATGAAAATTGTAAAAAGCGCTATATAAATAAAGCTGACTTGACTTGACTTGACTCATTCATATGTCTTGTCACATATGTCAACTTCGTGGATCCAGAAATTAAAAATGCCACATTAGAAATGTCAACACGTCTTGGCATGTGATTAGCCAAGAGCACCGTATGTAGTCATTATATTTTCGTATAACTATGAATCAGAACGAGCTTTATGTGGCACACAGGAAATATAAACAAACATCATTGAATTGCCAGATATGCATAGTAAAACTGTTCATACTGTGCATTTTACAAACATAAACATAATTTAAACTGTTCTGCCAAAGTGATATTGAGAATAGTAAAATATATATATTACTTTAGTAAAACCATGGTTATATTTTCTGCTTTGCTGCTTTTTTTTGCAATGTGTATTCAGTTTATTCGCAGGCTTTAATGTTGATTTCTGTTGTGTTCTCAGTTCTGACAGATCCAGAGCTCCTGCTGTTTCTATGATTGTAGAGTGCCTACACTTCACCCATGGCTGATAGTGTGGAGAATGCAGTTAATAATGTGGTAAGTATGGATGCATGTTGTATGACTTACTGTGATGGGAGAAGTTTATTTCAAGAGGGAAAAAAATCTGAGAACGTCTACCCTTTTTTCTGCCTGAGTTGTAGCACAGGGTCGTTCCTGTAGCTCATTGGCATTCCTGTAACTCGGTTGTGTTCCTGTAGCCCAGTGATGTTCCTGTAGCTCTGTGCCATTCCTGTTGTGCAAGGAGTGTTCCTGTGGCCCAATGGCATTCATATGGCTTATAGCCCGGTGATGTTCCTGTAGATCTATGCTCTTCCTGTAGTTCAGAGGTGTTTTTAAAATGTAAAGCCCAGTGGCATTGCTTTAGCTCAGTGGCGTTCCTGTAGCTCTGTGCCATTACTGTAGCTTAGATGAGTTCCTGTAGCTTTTAGCCAAGAGGTGTAGCCCAGTGGCATTCCTGTAGCTTATAGCCCAGTGATGTTCCTGAAACTATATGGAATTCCTGTAGCCCAGAGACAATCCTGTAGCCTCTAGCAGAGAGGTGTTTCTGATGCTTAGAGCAGCATAAAGGTCATGGTTTTGATTCTCAAGGAACACAGTCATGTTGAACTGTATAGCTTAAATGCACTGCGTTCCTGTAGCTCTGTCCCATTCTTGTAACTTAAACGAGTTTCTGTAGCTTTTAGCCCAGTGTGAACATTCCTGTATCGTATGGGCCAATGACGTTACTGTAGCTATGTAGGATTGCTGTAGCTCATTGGGGTTTCTGTAGCCCAGAGGTGTCCCTGTAGCTTATAGCCCTGAGGCGTTCATGTAGCACAGAGGCGTTCATGTAGCACAGAGGCGTTCCTGTAGCACAATGGGTAGAGCAGCACAAAGGTCATGGGTTTGATACCTGGGGAACACTGTATTTTTTAGCTGTGAAGCTTGAATGCACTGTAAGTCGCTTTAGATAAAAGTGTCTTTCAAATGCGTAAATGTAAATATTTTGATGTTTTCTGTCAATTGTTATGTGTTAATGGAAATCTACATAAGGAAAATGTCCTAGCGGAGATTCCTTTGCTAGTTTATGAACAAATTGAGAAAAAGTTGTTGAAAAAGGCCATGTAAAAAGCACAGGCACATCTGACCGCACCCATGATCAGGTGGGGCATGTAAAATACAGTATTCATCACAGCTTGTTGCTGGAGGCTGATCCGCTCGATCATATCTCACTTCATGAAGCGTACCTGCAATAATCACAGCTGTAAAACTTGAAAAATGCTTTCGGTTTCCTGATCTCTTCTTAGACGATAGAGGACTTTGACCCTTGCTCTTGTGTATATATTTTTAATCAGAAAGGGAATTTTATTTCCTCATTTGAATGCTAAATACTTCAGTTTAAAAGGCAGTTATAAGTAACACAGTTGTTGTGTAAATGTAAACACTGACCCATGGCACATCAATAAAAGTGTAAATAGTGCTTTAAAGCCCCTTAAAACACAAGCACACACTTTTACTTTTGGGTTTCTCTCTGTGCAGTCAAACAATGGACCGGAGACTAATCAGCACGCTGAGACGGGTGGCGCAGGGGGTCCAGGCCGGGGTGAGGTGGAGCTGAACGGACAGCCGCCGACCCCACGGCCACCTCAGGTGGTCAATGACAGTGAAGAAGATGAAGATGAGGAACTGACTCTCAAATACGGAGCTAAACATGTTATTATGCTGTTTGTCCCCGTGACGCTGTGTATGGTGGTTGTCGTGGCAACGATCAAATCGGTTAGTTTCTACACGCAGAAGGACGGACAACAGCTGTGAGTATCATCACTGGGATTACACGGACGGTGCAAGATATGCATTATGACATATTTTGATCGAATATAGTATATGAAAGTTTTACACATTTTCATCAAATATTAAAAAAAGCGAATCCTCTGCGTTGTGAGAAGATATATTATGTAAAAATATTATTTAAATTATATACAAATTAAATTAGACTTCTCTTTGTTTTGTGCCGTTATCTTAATAAACACGATATCATGTTCGACATGGGTGAAACAATATATTGTAGCATGATATATAGCATTACAAAAATAAATCGTATCTAGTTTTGTTCAAAATATAATATTTCTTAATTATTTATTGTATTGAATCATGAACTGAGGGTATCAGTACATTTGAAAACCTTCACAATGGGGTCATTACCAATCTACATCTAAGAACAGAACTGTCCATTTTTTATGTATTAAAGATATAATATATATTTCGTTTTTCTTTTCTTTTGGCTAACAGAGGATATGCTTTGTACATCAGACATTGAACGCATCTGTCACTGTTCTGTATTCTGCAACCGTGGTTTTAAGACTCTACCCTTAAGGGTTATACCTGACAGAGATGGGTTGCTCGTGCCCATTCAATCCAAACACACAATGTTAATCGGTCACGTCCTGACTTGATCCAGATGTGTTGGTTAAGGATAAGTCTTCCAAGGAATTCTTAATGCTGAGCAAGATGTATTATTAGTAAGAGTGTAACAATACCCTTATATGGATGGATACCTGTACATCAATGAAATGACCAACTATACCGAAAATTGACTGTATTCTCCAATGCCAAATATTGTGGTAATGATATTGTAATTTGTCATTAATATTTTTATCTGGACTAAAGCATGTCAGCCCAAAACATGTTTAAAAATGTCCTGATTGTTTATTATGTTTCTGTTTTTGAATACTTGATCATTGTGTTTTAATAATTAAATAAATGTTTTTGAATGAGCGAATGATACTTTAAATGACGTGGCCATTTAGTTGATACTCTCTTAACCAGACACAGCGCCACATGAGCGTTTAAGAGAAAACTTTAAATAAAGAATTTACTGTTGCGTGTTGCGATAAAAAAACATGGATACTGTTCCCTTTATAAATTGTTTCAACGTTACATTTTATCTTGTTAGATTGCTAAGAAACATTGTGTTAGTTCCTCTGTGTTTATTGAGTCACTTTTGTTTTGCTTTTATTCAGGATCTATACTCCATTCCGTGAGGACACGGAGACCGTGGGTCAGCGTGCTCTTAACTCCATGCTCAACGCCATCATCATGATCAGTGTTATAGTGGTCATGACCCTCGTGCTGGTAGTGCTCTACAAGTACAGATGCTACAAGGTCTGTTCACTTGGCATGTTGACCTCTCATTGATTCCTCTTGAATGCAGATTTATCATCTGTGGTGTTTCGCAGGTGATTCAAGGCTGGCTGTTCTTCTCCAACCTTCTCCTCCTGTTCTTCTTCTCCTTTATTTATATGGGGTGAGTTGCATCGTTTCTCGCTCTAGGCTTGTTCAATGTTCTGTGTCATCATTAAATATGAACTAATGTCATCATCTATTTATCATTTTGTCGTGGCAGCCCTACGGTTATGTGAGTATCGGTTCACCTCTGTTTCTCACATCAGGGAAGTGTTTAAGACTTACAACGTGGCCTTGGATTACTTCACGCTGGCGTTGATCGTCTGGAACTTCGGTGTGGTGGGAATGATCTGTATCCACTGGAAAGGTCCGCTGCGGCTCCAGCAGGCGTATCTCATCATGATCAGCGCTCTCATGGCTTTGGTCTTCATCAAATATCTCCCTGAATGGACCGCCTGGCTCATCCTGGCTGCTATTTCTGTCTATGGTCAGTTACGTTACTCATGAAAGTTACAAAACCGTTTTAATGATTGAAAAATATATAGTTGAATTTCTGTATTTTTGCTCATGAGCCAATCCCTAGACTGATCAAAGGGTTTATTCACCCAAAAATGAAAATTCCTTCATCGTTTATTTCACTTCAAGCCATCCCAAAGCTGTATGATAGGAGAGAAGATATTATTGGTAACCAAACAACATTGGACCCCATTGACTTCCATTGTATGGAAACAAAACCTTTCTCAAAATATCTTCTTTTGTGACCACAGAAGAAAGAGTCATATACAGGTTTTCGACCACATGAGGTTTTTTTTGGAGTAGACTATCACTTCAAATTAGCAATTATTAGGCGTATCCGACGTACAGATTATCATACATCTGGTAGTTAAGAATTATATAAATGTATTATTAACCTATCTCGGATTTTATGTACAACAGCACAATTCTTTTTCTATTTTCTGTAGATCTTTTGGCAGTGCTGTGTCCAAAAGGACCTTTGCGTATTCTTGTCGAAACGGCTCAAGAGAGGAACGAACCAATTTTCCCAGCCCTCATCTATTCCTGTAAGATACAACCATCCACCCTTCTCTCTTCTTAACCGTCGTTGCATTTTAACATTGCATATTGATCAATTGCTTTTGATTCATTTGTACTCAATTGTTTGTGATTAGCTACCATGGTGTGGTTGTTTAATATGGCGGACACTGCAGATAGCAGGAATAACTCCAGCCATCCAGTTCCTCAACAGGAGAGCCAAGGTGAGTCCAGAATATCCAAAAATAAGTCCAGACGTGAGAGTGATTTGTTGCGTGTTTTAGAAGATCCAGCAATGAAGAGGGTCTTCATCTGTTCATCGGATGACAAATAAAACGCTCATATCGGTTCTATTGTACTCGAAAGTCCTCTATCTGTCCCCTGTAGTCGGCATGGCACCCACAGCCCAGCCCGAAGATGACGGCGGTTTCACGCCTTCATGGGTCGATCAACAGCAGCATCAGCTTGGACCGATCCAGTCAACCGAGGAGAGCAGACAAGAGATCCAGCAGATGCCCTCCGCACGTCCTCCACCTGCGGACGATGATGAAGAAAGTGAGTATCTGTTGAGTGCGTGTTTGGTGCCCACACAACAGCTCAAATGTGCAAACATCCTTTTGCCATACACAAAATTGTGCCAACAATATTTTATCCATTCTTTAATTTGTTTCTTTTTAAGCAGAATTTGTATGCGTTTGTGTGTTTTACAGGGGGTGTGAAACTGGGCTTGGGAGATTTCATCTTTTACAGTATGCTGGTGGGTAAAGCGTCAGCCACAGCAAGCGGTGACTGGAACACAACCCTAGCCTGCTTTGTGGCCATTCTCATCGTAAGTTATCCCCTATAGTTCAGAGTGTCTGAAATCAACTACTTCCATTTTATACACATGAGAATAAACACAGTACGCACACACACGCGATTTCAGACAAGCCAATTGATTGTTTTAACATGTTCTGTTGTGCTCCTCAGGGTTTATGTCTAACTCTCCTGCTCCTCGCCATCTTTAAAAAGGCCCTTCCGGCCCTGCCCATCTCCATAACCTTCGGCCTGGTGTTTTACTTCGCCACTGATAACCTGGTTCGTCCGTTCATGGATCAGCTGGCTGTTCATCAGTTCTATATTTAGTCCAGAGAGATGCACTCCACACTGCAGCAAATTCCCACAATTCCCAGCAGGGAAAGTTCACCCTGTAGACACCTTCATTTCTTCTGGACATTTGACTGGATGTGCCGATTTGGCATCGAATAACTTTTTATAATTGCAGTGCCTCTCCAGTGACTCGACCGATCTGGACATTTGCTTTGAATAAGCAAAGACCATCCGATGGTCATCTGACATGTATGAATGCTTGACGATGATTAGGACATTATCGCTTTATTATGAGTTTGACGAACTCTGGTATTTGGAATGGGACCAGCTTGCTTTCTTCACTCCCTAGGCATTATGTTAATTCGGGCTGTGATGTAATGAGCGTTAACCCACAGCTCGATGAATGTTTCAGGTTTTCAAAAACACAGGTAGATTGCTTTTGCTTCCTTTGAAACAATCCAGTCATGTTTTTAGGAAAGCTATCTCACATAACTGTTCTGGTTAAGCTAGTATTAAATGACATGCTGTTAAAAGCTGCTGTTTTTCTCTTCGAGAACGTGCCGGAGAGTCAATTTGGAATGTACCATAAAAGTCCCTTCATGTTTAACGTCTGTGCACGATAGGAGACACAAGTCTGTGCAAGAACTGCTTGTTTGTTAATTTTTTTGGTATTTCTTTTTTTATTTACCATGGAAACGGTTGATGTTTAATTTCATAGCACCCTCGTCGTTTGTCATGCAAGAGATTGCAAACATTTTGTTACTAAATCAATTAATTCACAAATAAAGAAGTTGCTCGTTTTGAGCAATTGTGACATTTCGTTACCTTTTCTTTGTTTTCCCATTGGTCCATTTATACCTTGTACTGACAACATCTTGGATTGTCCAATCATAACTGGGCGGTGGTAAATACAGGGTGTTTAAAGAACAGTTAAGAAAGGTTTGTAAAAGTGATGCTTTACTTGACAACTTAAAGTTGAGAAACTTTTGTGGCAACTCATTTTGAAATCAACCGGTACTTCATGTAAATTTCAGGAAAGTGAAATCAACTTTTGCGATGCAATAACAGATGTTTTTTTTTCACCCGTAAACTTTAAAAATGCCCTGTTACTTTTATTCTCACTGCTTGGCCACAGTTATATTTTGTCATGAGAGACACAAGATGAGATTTTAAGTTATCAAAATAACATTGACACATATTATATTTAGTGGTCACTCAAAGAATATCCTGTGTGTCTAGGAACCGTTGTTTTCTATCTATTCTTTGTTCTTTCTGTCCTCTGATGTAGGAACATTTCAGGGATTATTTTTGGATGTCTATCAACTGGACAATCGCCCCTCTTACAGGTCCCCAGGAATGTGCAATTACAACTAATAGTAGTGATTTCTAAAGCGACTTCATCGCATGGCGATGAATGTTGGCACGGAGATTCTCCTTTGTGATTGAATCTTAGCATTTAGCGTCAGGCTGAGCTCTCACATTCCCCTTCAGGGTCTTGCCTGCTGTCGATTATCCCGTAATGCCATGGGTAAAATCAACAGAGATTGCCACAAAAACCAGTTTAAACGAGGTGAAGTACCTTTCTGTAGATTTTTTTTCTACCGCCATGGCTCATGAAATCTGGATGCATCACACGCACTGAAGTAGAATCTTCACTGACGTAAATCTCAAACCTGCTCACATTACAAGAGTTGAAAATGTTCAAGATGTGTGACGCGTTACACAGTACAAGATAACCGTTTCGTTGTCTCTTGGTGAAGCTGATGTTAACAAATAGACATTGTGACGCACTTACTGTAATTATTGTTTACATTTGCTAGATAGTGCGCTAGCAACTTTCCTGCTCACAACTTTCGGTTTTGCAAAAAGGAGGAGTAAGCCTCAGTTAAATAAGCAGTTTTGAACTAACTTGCCCTACAAAAAACATTAGGCTACTTGTGTGCATTGAGACCAAATAATGGCGCTGATGTATTTTAACATTATGTCAGTGCAACTGACATCTCTAACATTTATTTTAGTCTAGGACAAGTATTAAACCCTGTCCGTAAAACCACATGTCTCTCATTGGCTACTGTGAAAATACGTAGTAATCGTCCTAGTCTAAAATCTTAAGTATCAAACATATTTAATATGATCAAGGTGACCCCGATGTTTGTTCAATAGTTGCATGATTGGATCTGTAAATGCTTTCCATTTCCAAATAATCTGAGCCGAACTTTGGAACCAGTTTGTGGACTTTGGTTTATTTTTCTGTGGTTACCGGCAAGGAAAAATTGGGCCGAAAATCCTTAAGTCTGATCCAGGCTTAAGTTAACAATCGCTAATGTTATATTATTTGAAACCATGGTACCATTTAAAGTTTTAGTTTCAAAACTCGGGTGATAACTTTGTGTGTGCTAGGGTCGTAAATGGTACCAAATCATGTTGTACTATCGTTTCAAGAAAAAAAGTAGATCAGATGAGTGTGCATTGATGATAGGAGTGTCGCAATATAACGCCACAATAACCGTGATTTAAACAACCACAATTCTCGATATCATTTGCATTTTACACATGAAAACATCGTAAATATTTCAGCACTTGTTTAAGACAGTCTGCCCCAATACACTCGGATTTTAAATTCATTTGATATACCAAAAACAGAGAAAACGCTAAATAAACAAAATTAAAGAAGAATGAGCTAGTTGTTCAAGATAGCGCCGGTGAGCTATTTGCAGGGTTATAACACTATCAAGTTTTTTGGCTACGCAATGTAGAGAGGATGTTGACAAAATCTCAACTCTGAGCAGAATAGCGTGACGTCATGTGCGTTTTTCCCCATTGTCCAATCGAATGAAGGACAGGCCTTCCAATGTGTTGCTTGAAACGTCTGGAGACTGCAATGATGAAGGAGAAACTTGTATCGGCTGTCGCGGGTTAACCGAGAAAGATCAGAGGTTAACCGATCAAGGTCAGAGCAAGCGCCCTCAGCTTGGACCTTTATAAAGTTTCTGATAATATGACCGTTAACAGCAACTGGAGCGTTAGAGCCAAAAGTGTTGTTTATTTCTTTTTCAATAGATGTCGTGTTATATCGGTGCCTCAAATTCTTATGAGCACGATAACCGTGTAGGGAAACCATGACAGCCCTAACTGAAAGTCTTATAAATATCAATACTGTACATCAGTTCTCTTTATAAATGCTCGTTGTGGCTTAGTTGTGGCGTGAGGACACGGAGCTAAATTTGATCACTCCTCTCTTTGATAGCTCGCATTTCACCTCAGTTCTATTCAATTCCCGGTAAGCTATTTTACGTCATGCTAATCTGTAGAGGTAAGCCTTGACACCACCAATACTATAGTAGATGTAGCTAAGGATAGCTCCTCTAAGGGGCTTAGCGGGAGTGTCCTGCGACTTGTAAAGATTAGACTGTAGTGAGTCGGGACACATCCTCCGTCACACCGCAGAGGACAGAAACACTCTCAGCGGACACTCCGGCGACATTGACCAGCAGCTATGTCGAAGGAGAAACTGGAAGGTCTGGTAAAACGTATGGAGGTGACCCTCAGCGAGATGGAGCAGCTGAAGCTTCACTGCGGCCGACAGAGCGGGGAGCTGAGCCAACTGGTGGTGGAGCTCCGCAGGGAGAACCAGGAGCTCGCTGAAAAATACAACCGACTAGCCCAAGACATGAAAGAGGCCAAGGAAATTATCGAGCAGTTGCAGGACACCAAGTACGCTTTCGATGCGAAGGAGCGGCAGGCCCAGAAACTCAGCCGACACCTCTGAAAGACAGATGTGGGTTGCATGCAGATGTTTTGGACTGGGTTTGGGGAGTTTTGCTATTCTTTGTGGTTTCTCTCTCTGTATTTTAGACCGAGATTAAAGTATAAAATTGTGATAGCGATGTTTAACTTGACTATGTGACATGTTCTGGAAATCACATTTGAAGCACTTTCATTTATCAAATTGTGTGATTCATGTCTGAAGATGGCACACAAAGTTTATCCGATTAGGCCTAAGTCTTCCATCTTCGACTGTGCATGTGATGTCGATAACTTTGATTTTGGAGAACGCTTTATTGTTCTTCAAAGAAAGGTTTAGCTCCAGCGTCAATTTTTAAGATGGATTTCAAACTTGATCAACATTTGACCCTTACTCTCTATATCAGGTGTGTTCGCTTCTCTATTAAAGTGACTTTGGTGTCCTGAGACTGTTGATTTATAGTAGACCACAGTACAATAATGTATCTTAAAAGGTACGACATTTCATGCGTGGTGTACTCGTAAAGGTTCAAACAACCCCAATACAATTTTTGGGAGAGTGTATAAAGGACCTTAAAATGTCTACTGTACACAAAACACCAGCGGGAAGTCCATTCAAACTGTCTTATCTACTTAGGATTCAAAGCTGGGTTATCCAGGGGTAAATCTGAGACATTACCCCAAGAAAACTTAATGGATGTCAAGTGTCATTTAGATCAACATGTGTGAATAGACCAAATAAAACACAACTTCGGGAAACGGGGAATTTTTTTTATTATATAGACGCTGATGTGTTCCAAGAAGAGTCAAACTGAAACTCATACATTTTCTGTCTTGGTCTCATTGACTATGAATGAGAAGAGAGATCAGACAGACTGCTGGAATTTGATGATTAAATGCCATGAAATTATTTCTGTCAACACGCTATTGAAGCTGTGTGTGTGTGTGTGTGTGTGTGTGGGGGGGGGGGGGGGGGGACACATTGACTGACCCCGTGAGGAAAACTGCTTATTATTAAAAGGATTTTGAAACGTTTTCTGTCAGGGTTAGTTTAAGTTTGCAAAGTATTAAAGTCATTGTGTCCGTGGAAACCCCCATAAAACTTGGAAACAACGAGGGGAGAGAGCGCGAGACAGACAGGCGGACGTACGCACGCACGCACGCACGCACAGAGAGAGAGAGAGAGAGAGAGAGAGAGAGAGAGAGAGAGAGAGAGAGAGAGAGAGAGAGAGAGAGAGAGAGAGAGAGAGAGAGAGAGAGAGAGAGAGAGACAGAGAGAGAGACAGAGAGAGAGACAGAGAGAGAGAGAGAGAGAGAGAGAGAGAGAGAGAGAGAGAGAGAGAGAGAGACGGCCACTTCTTCATCAGTGTGAGAAACAAACTGTCGTCAGTCGGATCAAGTGAAGTGAGTATAAATGATTATTGTGTATTAATCTTAATTTAGTTTCTAAAGTCCGAACTGTGTCGTTTAGTTTATTAGCGGAGTTGTTGAGTTGAATCGCTCTCTGTGGTCGTCATTGATGTGTTGTTTTCACAAAAAACATTAATATCAAACGCCGGACAAATGAATGATTTTTGTATGACGTATTAATAGTTTATTTTAAGAGGAGACAAGTTTCAACTTTGGTCTTCGCGCGTGAAGTTATAGCCAACATTACGCTATACATTCAGCAAATTCACTCTTATAATCTAGATGTTATTACGCTTCATTCGTGGTGGAACAAGGCTGATGTTCACGTATTTGAATATTTATGTCATTTTTTAAATGTAATACTTTAATACACACATGTGTGTCTGCTCGCAGGGCTTTGGATGTTCGAGCATTCCGTTGAGAGAAGACAGGTACTGTATATTTTTCATGTCACGTGAACAGATGTTCCCGTCAGGGTTGTGTTGTGAGCTTGTCTGTTGTGTGCAGTGAGAGATCTCTACAGACATCAGGATGATGTTGACTGTGGCCTGTCTACAGCTGTTTTTGGCTCCTGTTTTTATGGTAAGCAGAATTCAATATAAGATATCCAGCCGATGAGTTATGCTTGCAACATGTGTTGAAAAACATGACATTTCCTGCAAAATCAGATTTGGCAGCTCAAAGTATAAATCATTATGACGGTCAGGGTATGTAATATTGGGTAACGTAAGGAGACAACATTCAACACGGGTTCATTTTCGACTGAAAATCTTGGATGTGTTTAACTGTTTGCAGCAAGCCACTGGTGATTACTGGGATGACTGGGGTCCATACGGCGAGTGCAGCCGGACGTGTGGCGGTGGGTTGACCGTGAGGTGGAGGCGATGTGTAACCCAGCGGTGAGTAGCAGACACTCCATCCAAATGTACACTAAAAATTGTTTTCGTTGAGACATCCATCCTTAAATGAACCCAGTGGGTTAATAAATGTCTTCTGAAGAAAAACGATAGTTTTGTGAAACAAATATTTCGATTTTGAGCTTGTCCATGTCGCATAACCATAGATTAGTCCAGTGAATTTAAAGGGGTCATATGACACGGCTTAAACGAATATCATCGTTTGTTTTAGATGTAATGCAATGTGTATGTCGATATGCTGCAATGTATAAATGTATTACACTGATCTGTGTGTTGTCATGGATACGTGATGTATCGATTGCTAAATAAGCAGATATATTGTTTGAGAGGATTCTCATATTTGGACAAAATGACGTACTTCATTTATAAGTCTCTTTGGATAAATGTGTCTCCAAAACTTTATACTTATCATGTCTGTCCTTTAGGTATTTAACTGAAGCATTTCTCGAGATTTCTCTTTATTTATTTTTCCAAGGTAAAATGCAGCGTTTCTTTGTCACACTGGTTGACTGAAGGTGAAGGTCAAGTATGCACTTTCATTGGAACATGTTACGTTGTGTAATTGTGTGTTTGAGTGATGGGATTTGGCTGGGAAGAGTGTGCACCAGGACACTGAGAGCTTTGGCCGTAAATCTGGGCGTTGGAATCTGGCCTGCGTGTTCTGTCTTGTATTTTACTTCATGAACGCCACTTATGAAAAATACACTATCAACTCCCGTACCACTCCTTTTTAAATGAGCTGCCCAAATGAGACTCGTGGGTGAACACAATTGTCTGAAAGAAACTGTATAATTCAGATCAATAAGGCAGTCATGTCGTTCCACAGGTTTCAAACTCAGTTCCTTGAGGGTTCACTGTCCTTCAGATCGATTGTCAGTGTCTTCCGATAACTAAACTTCCAGTCAGGTGCAGGTCAGTGGCCTTACAGGAAGTGAGTTTGACACCCCTGAATCATACCATGGGTTTCAAAAGAGATCATCATTGCAAAACCCGATGATCTTTGATGTTATTCCAAAATGTTTTAACAAAGAATGTCGTATGTGATTTATGGAAAGCAATGAAATCAGACCTTGCTTACAAAGTAGTTCACTATAAAATGACAATTTCATGATTACTTAACTCACCCACATGTCTGTGTGTTTATTTCTTATGAGGAAAGCTTTCCAGGGTTCTTCTCCATATAATGAACTTTAACGGGGGGCTGTCCGTATTACGCAAGGACATTGGAAAGGTTACCTGTGACGTAGATTTCGAAACATTTAAACATTCCTGGTATGCACACGAACTGACCATTTTAATCAATAGTCTTGCACAAAGACAATTGGAAAATTACTTTTCGTTTCGCTACACAACACCCTTATTCATCGGCTGATGTTGTGTAGAACCTTGTATGACATGGGGGTGAGTAAATTATGTCATGATATTTTAATTTTGTAGCGAACTACTCCTTTAACAGTTACACATTTTATAAAAATGTATAAAGAAATAAGGCGCTTAAAAGGTTCTTCACAGCGATGTCATAGAAGAATATCTATTTTTGGATCCACAAAGAACCATTCAGTCAAAGGTTCTTTAAAGAACAATCTCTTTCTTACCATTTTATTATCTTCTGTGGCATCGTGAAGCCGTAATCTGCTTCTAGTTTGCCTCTCTATCGCCATCTTTGTTTGAATGTATTTGCATGTTTAATCTGTAAAAATAGTGCAAAATCTTTATTATAATCTTTTTTTACTAAAACAAAAATACATTTCTAAATAAAAAAAAAATTTAATTTAGAAAACTAAATGAAAATAAGAAATGTTACCTAAGGAATACACTGAAATTAGTTGAGGCACATAACTTATTAACTAAAAATAAAAGATAAAGATATAAAAAATGGAAAATATGAATAGTATAAAACTGAAAACAAAAAGGTCTCAGACCTTTGAAGCCCACGGAATGATTTGTTTTGTTTGGATGGGTTATTCAGGTGACAGTGTGGACACTTTTGTGAAGAATTACTGTATTATATCCTTAATGCCATGTGAGCCGATGCATTGTGTTGTGTAAGTGTTAATGTGTGTCAGACCTCTTCAGAAAGTTTCATTTTGAGAATGATATGACTCACAAACTTGATGGAAAGAAAAAGAAACTTGATCTTGTACTGTAAATACGTCTCTCATGACAGGAACGTCTCCCCTGAGGCAAGCTTTCAAATATTCTCTCCAGACGTTTCTCTGGTGTGCGTATTTACCTGTGGATTCTGACGCTGTCTCGCCCGATAAATGAATCAGGCACCGCACCCGACTGCAATATACAGTCAGTCGTGTTTAGCAGCGCTTGAACTCCGGCAGCTGGATCTGTTCATTGCTTCTGTTATTGAGGTTTGGGGATGAACGGGGTGACGCCCTATTGGACCGGACGTGTTGATGTGTACGAGTATTGCAGAACTTGTTGGAACTTCTCTGATGTTTATCACCGGTGTGCCTCAGAAAAGACAGAGGAACTAGCCCTCACCAAACCCATAACCACAATTGTGTTCTTTCCTGTTAAGATCCATGTGGATTTGTGTGTCTATGCGTGTATATTTCACAATTGCAAACGCTCATTCCCAACCTATAGTATCATTTGTGGCAGGATTGCATTTTCTAATATACACATCTTCACAATGCCCATGGGATGTGTTGGACCAACATGTCAGAAAGAACTCTTCATCATCATCATAAAAATACAGTAAATAGTAAATGTGTGGTACAACCTTTGCCTCTTTAACCATGAAATGTTAAACATCCGTTATTTTAGTTACCACAGCATTATCGATCAACCGAACGCTCTTGTTATTGTCTGCTCCGCTCTCACTGTAGGACTGATGGAGGTCACAGCTGCATCGGACCAGAGAAGTCCTATCGCTCATGTAATATTCAGGTACATAAAGAAAGCTTTTTTAAAACTTTTGTTCAGAGTTCACGAAGACTTGTGATATGCATTATCATCTTATATAAGCAAATAATTGAGTGATGTTTCAGGACTGTCCTGAAGGCTCCAGAGATTTCAGAGAGGAGCAGTGCTCTCAGTATGATGGCACAGATTTCCAAGGGAAGCGCTACAAATGGCTTCCATACTATAGTGGTGTGTACAATTTTTTATGTTTGGCATGTACTGTAAATGTTGCTGCAGATTGTTGGTTAAAATGACGTTTTGTTTGATATTTTCTGTTCTGTACAGCAGAGAACCCCTGTGAGTTAAACTGCATCCCCAAAGAAGAAAATTTCTACTTTCGGCATAAGTCTGCTGTGGTGGACGGGACTCCCTGCCACCCGGGGGGAAAGGACATCTGTGTGGAGGGACTGTGTAAGGTCGGCACAACTCTCCTCTCTAAAATCCAACAACTCGTCTTAATGCTGAATAAAGCTTGTTATCACATTATTTTGGAATTTTTGTAAGCGTCATAGTGCCAACATACCATACACTCTTTGATTTGTACAAGCAGGTACCTTCTTGTCTAGCTTGTTAGACGAGTGCTTTGAAGTTCAATATTTAAGTTTTTCTTTGAATGCTTTTTATGTTGTGCTATTTCAAGCTCAAAAAGAACATTTGACGCCAAGTCGTAGAAAAAATAAGTGCATAAAGTAACCTGCAATTTTGTGTGTCAAACAGAGATGGCGATAGTGACCTCAAAAGTTACAGATCCACATTTTGGATGCGAGTTACTTTAAAGTATTAAAACATTTCTGATAATTGGAAAAATTGGCCTGTATATTATTTGAAAAACGAATAATTAAATACGTATGCAAATAATATGATAAACAAATAATAATAAAATACATTCAACTTCTAAAGCAACATAAAAATGATAAAAAAACAAATAATACAAGTCAAAGCTAATCTGAAATATTAACAAAACTGCAGTCATACTGGAAACAAATATAATTAATGAAAATACACAATGAAAATATATAATAGTAGTCCAAGTTTGAAATTAGTAGTAAAGAAATATAAAAAATTTCATAGCAATAAACAATCTTATGGATGTGTCGTTTAACAAGAGGATGCTTGTTAAACAGTGTCATCCTAGAAGTCTTCTCTGTGTTGTCAATGGTCTTCTCTCAGCGTCTGGGCTGTGATAACATGCTGGAGTCGACCCAGGAGGAAGACCCGTGCCTGCAGTGTGGAGGAAACGGACAGTCCTGCGAGCAAGTGAAAAACAACTTTTCAATGCGTACCCTAGCTAAAGGTAACACTCACCCAGACCTACGTTCAGCATCAGGTGGTTCAGTACTCCTGAAATAACTAGGGTTACCCGTTTTTATATAGGTTACAATCAAATGTTCATCATTCCTGTTGGAGCTACAACAATCAGCATCAGAGAGACCATACAGACACGCAATTACCTCGGTGGGTATAAGAACTAAAATCTTATCGTCGGTTGTCTTTACGACAATAACTGATGCTTTTGGCTTATTGGATCTAACAGCAATCAAAAACCTGCGGGGTGAGTATTATCTTAATGGACATTGGGTGATTGACTTCTCTCGTGCCGCGCCCATCGCCGGTACCATGTTATATTACCAGAGGGGAACGGAGGGGGAAAAGACCCCTGAGGTCATCACCGGCCGGGGTCCCACAACCGAGCCTCTAGTGATCGAGGTGAGAGCACATTTATAAAAAATAACTTTGTTAAAGATAGAATTTGTAATTTGGCAGACATCTTTAAGTGTTGATGCTGGTCTATAGCTGATCACTCAGGAGGCCAATGAGGGTGTGGAGTATGAATACTATCTGCCTAAAGGACGCTCTACAGAGGGATACTACTGGAGCTATGGCTCTTGGTCGGCCTGCAGTAAAGAGTGTGGCTCAGGTCAGTCTCAGAACCCAAGTAAACACTTTTTCTCATCAAGCTTTGGCCGTAGCTTCTGAGGTGAGCTACTTACGTAGCCGTGGTTCTGTACCTTTAGGATTTCTGTTAGCCATGCAACCATCCTTCACACAACCAAGGTCTTTGATTCCCTGGGCACACACACATGGAATGGATTGGAAACGCTTACGTGTATTTGTATTAAAGAGATATTTTATCTGTTTCATTTCAGGTTATCAGTCGCGTCTGGTCTTCTGTACCATCGATAATGAAGCGTACCCAGATTACCTGTGTTCCTCTATCCCCCGACCCCTCACCAACCGCAGCTGCAATGAACAGCAATGCCCACAAACCCGCCGGTAAGTGTTTTTTGAACACTTTTCTAGCCAGACAGCTAAAGCTGAATGTGATGACCAGGTGGGATTTGTTCCATTGGTGCAAGTGGGATTTCAATGTACAGTGTTTAATACTGTGAATCCCATAGTTGTCTGATACACAGTGTTCCAGATATGTGTCCATAACTTGTTGTTGAATGACATGTGGAGAGCCATCGGGTCTCACGGCTTTGGCTGTAATGTTCCCGTTCTGTAAGGATGGCGTATGTGTACGAGCCGCAGTTGTGGAGACCCATGGAAACAACTCGAGTCTTAGCACAGGTGTACAGGTAACAGAGGATTACGTATGACCTCAAACACACATCTGTGTACATCCAGAGGAAGCTTGGGTGCTCTTTCATAGCTCACAGTTTCATTTATGTCTCAGATGTTTCTCTTTAAATAAATATAAAAACAGAAACCATTGTTAAAGGACATGAATAGTATGGAGGTGTAAAATGAATGTAGATTGTAGAGGTAAAATAATCTGGATTTGGCTAAATTTGATGAGAAATGTTTGAGTTCATTTTGAGATCTTTAATAATATTGACTTTTGATTGCAGACTTGACCAATCTGAGCTCAGTTTGAGACAATGTTGAGATCTCTTCTGAAACTCAAATGACAGGGACATTTGTCAGATTTCGGCTCCTTTTTCCTCAGGAGACATTTTTGAGACCAAGCAAAAGTCAATTTGTTCTCCATTTCATCTGATTAATGTCTTGGAGAAATAATGGAGAAAGGAAAATCACAGATATTTTGGATTCTAAGGAGAAACATCTGAGCACACAGTTTGATTAAACACAGCGTAGACGTGCATCGCTATGAAAGAGCAGCGAGACATTCCTCTAGAGGTAAAGAGGCTGTTGTGTTTGAGTTCAGGTTAAATGTGTAGTGTGATGTTTGTTCGGGCCGGTTCTCTCACTCGTGAGGACGAAACTGGGCCATGGCAACTGTTCAGCTCAGAGCTTCTCTCTCGGTCGGTTTAAGTCTCTGAACTGAGCCGCTGTTGGACGTCTGCCGAGGGAATTGTTTGCTTTACTGTCTGGGAAGTATAGATGTATCTATTTAACGTATAGATTTTCTATACATTATGTGTATTAGACATGAATGCGTTGTAGAAGTCTTGTGTATGTGGGTTTAGACAGTCTACCGTATGCTGTATGGCAGAAGCCAGCATTCATGTTCTTAAAAAGAAAAAACCTTTTACCTGTCATGGAGGAACCCCAGGGTTTTCCTGTCATACTTTTATGTACAGAAATGTGAAACTTTGATAGTCTCTGAGTGGATCAAGCAGCCGGAGAACATGTGGTTCTGCTTTTATTGCAGGAGAAACCAGATTCCTTCTCATGACTGACGTCTCTGTGGCTCGATTTTTCTCAGCTTTAGGCTTTTGGGACGGCGGCTTTTGACAAGCTAAATGTTTCTGTCGGACGCTTAGCTTGGCTTCGTAAATGTTCTAGAATCCAGACATCTTTCTATGCTAATGTACTGTATGTGCTGTGGTACATTCAACACTCTTAAAAATAAAGGTTCTTCACAATGCCATAGAAGAACATTTTTTGTCTAAATTGTTCCATAAAGAACCTTTAAAATCCGCTTCACAAAAGGTTCTTTGTGGTAAAAAAGGCTCTTCATATTATAAAAAGGTGAGAAGACAAGAGATGGTTCTTTAAAGAACGCTGTGAACCTTTATTTTTAAGAATGAAGGGTACTACTAAAATGGACTTTGTGTATTCAATATAAAAAGTATTCATAGTAGAAAACAAGTGCTGTGGCATGCTGTCAATTACAGCTGAAAAGAATTTAAATATGCAGAAAGATAAGTTGAAAATTATTTTAACAGATATAACATATATTTGTAACCCGTAAATGTTTGGGGATAGTGAGAGCTGGGCGTGGGGCCGAGGAATGAAAGCTCATTGATCTCATTGCATTTTGATGATGTGTGTATATTTGTATGTGACAGCTGGATGACTGGTGAGTGGAACCCATGTCCAGTGACCTGTGGCGGAGGTCTTCAGGTGAGGAGAGTGGAGTGTATGTCTCACGACACGAGTGGATCGCGGTTGGTGGATGATTCTCAGTGTGCCGCATACGCCCCCAGACCCCTGAGCCAACAGAATTGTAACATGCAGAAGTGTGCTCAATATAGAGTTTACACCTGGAGTCAGGTACGGTGACCGTACATGTATGTCATGCTGTCTGGGTGAGTCTCATGAAAGCTGTCCATAACATGTCATAGTTTCACGGGAAAGAAACCTGGAAGAGGTGTTAGTGAGACCAGAAGGGGGTGCTCAGCCTGTGGTCTTGTGTGGGTTCTAATGCCCCAGTATAGTGATGGGGACACTATACTGTAAAAAAGCACCGTCCTTCGGATGAGACATTAAACTGAGGTCCTGACTCTCTGTGGTCATTAGAAAATCCAAGGATGTCTTTCGAATGTGCGTAGGGCACCAAGTGCTGAGGGGGCACAAAAAATAGCCTAATGAATTTTTTTTAGGCTATAGAAATATTTTGAGGCAGGCACATTTTAGCCATGTATATGTAAAAAAAACTTATGGCAACTTATTTGGAAATCATAATGGAATTATGCTTAGGGCACTGGGTGTAACCTGGACAAATTCGCCCATTCGCCTATATACATCATGGCCTCCTAATCATCCCCATACATGTATGTACCAATTGGCTTTGTAACACTGTCTCCTCTCCACCAATAAGCTGGTGTGTGGTGGGCGTTCTGGCGCAAAATGGCTGCCGTCGCATCCTCCAGGTGGATGCTGCACATTGGTGGTGGTTGAGGAGATTGATTTCATCCCACATAAGTGCTTAAAGTTACATGTAATTGTATGACATGGTTATTGGGAGGCAAATTCTCGGGCATACAATCTTAATTCAAAATATACACAAATAAGCACCTTTGGTTGAGCATATCAGCTTCACTTAGTTATTGTAGTATGTGAGCAGGTCATCCCCCACATGGGTGTACACACTATTTTGATATTATATGGCCAGGTGAATGTTTGTTATTCCATATGAAGCTTTGGACAATGTATTATAGTTATTTATACAAACACATAAAAGTAATAAAGCACAAAATACTTTAGACACAACATAAAAAAACGGAACCCAAGTCATACATGTGCAATCCAAAAACCTCGCCATCTCTGCAAGTTTTTCTGTAACTGTAATGACCCACAGCCCGGTAAACAGATGGAAGATAAATGCTGAGCGTGAACACACACCGGTCACAGTCAATGGTGCAGAGAGATGTGAGCGCAGTCCAATGACCCAGCCAGCCTCATAACAGAAACAGCCAATTACTGAGACTAATTCCAAGAATTGTCATGAAGAATGTGTGAATGGGTCGGAAAAAAAACCCAGAGGAAAGCAAAAAAAAACACATTTAGTGAACACTAGCAGTGTCTGTAAAGCTTACACAAGAATTGACAACTCTTACAAAAAGTACATAATCTCTGGCAGGTGAGATCCAATTTCCTGTCGAGTTTTGCCCCAACTCTGACAAAACACACCTGAACTAGCTAATTAAAGTCTTATTAAGGAATAGTTGTGTTCGACTTAAACAGGATCTCACAGGCCATAGTTGAGACAACCCCATTCAATATCTTTGTTTGAAAAAAAGAGCTGTCAGAATTCTTCAAAATTTCCTCTTTCGTGTTGCCATTTTGGTTTGGAGCGACATGGCGATGATGAATGTGTTTTTGTGAGATTCACCCAGCTGTCTGTCTGTGAATTGAAAACATCCTATTTCTAGCTTATTTAAAATTCTAATAAATAGCATGTTCAGTGATTATAGCATGTATTACCAGTGTGTTAATATTGGCGTGTTGTGGCATGTGTAGTGCTCCGTGTCTTGCGGCTCTGGGCAGCAGACGCGAGATGTGGTGTGTATAGGTTCAGATGGAGTACCACTGGGGGACTATGTATGTGGGACCCTGCCAAAGCCCCCGAGAACACAAACCTGTGAGATGCCCGCCTGCAGAAATCCCGTTGGTTGGCATATTGGAGACTGGGGCCTGGTGAGGACTTACAGACAAGATACTGTATGCATGCATTTATAAGTCTCTCCTCTTTTATTATATATCATACATACTCTTTTCCACCCCTCTCAAGTGCTCTAAGAGTTGTGGCTCAGGGCTGCGAGAGAGGCAGGTGATCTGTTCAGACAGACATCGAACCCTCTACAGGGCAGAAGAGTGCCAGGCCAATCCCAAACCTTCAACAGTGGAAATCTGCAACGCTCAGCCGTGTTACAGGCCTCAGGGTACACAACACCTCAACACATCCCACACACGCCTCAACATACTCATTTTAGGACAAACTATGAGGTGTGTCATTTTTATTATGGTAAAATGCTTCTATTATGGTTTAATGTACATTATTTCGTAGCTGCATTTAATAGTGATATTGGCCTACAATTTATACACTTTTATTACCTATACACACAGTAAAAATTTCACAACCATCTTACGTTTGATATAGCTGAAAACATGAATATGACGCAGTTTATTAAAACCTTTTTTTATACTGGTATGAACAGAGGTGCCCAGCATGCCAGACCCAACAGGATATGACAACACAGTTCAGGGTTTCCAGCCGTACTTCAACGATCCATCATTAGGTTTGTTCCTACACCTTTACACATCCTTAAAATTACACAGCTAGATGTCAATATTGTTATGTTTTCATCCAACTCAACAGCAACTCCTCAGTACAAAGCGGTCAACAGTCCTTATGGCACGACTGTCTCCCCTCACTGTAGCCAGACTCGGTACGGCTGCTGTCCTGATGGATTTACCCCTGCTGGAGGACCACAGAGACAAGGCTGTGCCCAGGATGCAGGTCAAGCCTCCTGCGCAAGAAGCAGGTGCACATGAATCACATGGACTAATTGAAAGTCTAAAATTTATGGTGAAGGTAGTCAGTATATTTCATTTGGCGAAAATGTAATACGAAGTTAACGTATGAAAACACTATGCTCAGGTACGGCTGCTGTCGTGATGGTGTGACAGTAGCACAGGGGCCCAACAAAGAAGGCTGTCTGGAGTCCTGGCTGCACTGGCCTCTAACAGTGAGTAACACATTCAACTGTCTCTTCTGTCTGAGTCATGATGGAGCTCACCTGCATGTCATTATCTGGTCTGTGGTCAGTTAGAAGTTCTTAATGTGATCTGTTTTTTCTCAATACCCCTATAAAGACAGATCCTGTACCATCTGCACCCACAGACTGTCACTCATCAAACTTTGGTTGCTGCTATGATGGTGTGACGTCTGCTGTTGGTCCTCGCGGGGAGGGCTGCTCCAACACCCCCAACATTAGTAAGTCGTCTGTGTAAGAGGGTGATCACACAGAACACGTCCGTGCTGCTTTTTCGGGTTGGCTTTTTGAAAAGAGTTTTTTTTATGTTGCTCGCTCTGACCTTGCTCGGTTAACCCACGACAGGCACCACAAGTTTCTTCTCCATCATTGCAGTTATCCGGATGTTTCAAGCAACTGTAAAGTTCCGACACCACAACGGAAGTCCCGCCTCTCCGTTGATTCGATTGGACAATAGTAAAAAAGGCGCTTGATGTCAACCGCTTTTCTGCTCCGAGTTAATTTTTTTTCAACTTCAGGCGCTCAACGCGCTCCGCGAGGCCGCAGCAGGCTGCTGTCCTGATGGAGTCACCCCAATGGAGGACCACAGAGACAAGGCTGTGCCCAGGATGCAGGTCAACAAATTGATATTCTTTCAATGGAAATGAAAGTCTAAAATGTATAGTGAAGGTAGTCAGCTATATTTGTTTGACCAAAATGCAGCAGGTGGTCCGGCGCGCATAAACAGCATGCAAAACGGTCCCTGCTTACTGAAAACAATTCAAAAGAGAAGCGTTTAACAGCAAAGAAAAACGTGTTCTGTCTGATCGGCCCCCTAACTCAGTCATTCATGTCTCATTGAGAATCTTGATGTTCTAGGTTAACTTCAAATATCTGTTCATACTGTATATCTTACCCTTGAAATCTCAGCACAGCGCCCACTGTCCTGTGACCTGCCTGTCACGATCGGCATGTGTGATCAGTGGACCTCCCGTTACTACTATGACCAGTCGGACTCCCGCTGCATGCACTTCTGGTACGGCGGCTGCCACGGCAACAGCAACAACTTCGTCTCGGAGGAGGAGTGTCAGCAGACATGCCTGAAACAGCCGCGTGTTACGCCTTTGCAACTCGCCGAAAGACGTTTTTCTGTGCGTAAGCGTCTCATCTCCGGTGCCGGTAACCACACTCGCCGGCTCCACCGACCCTCAGCCGACACCATGCAGCAGAGTGACCCTGCAGCCAGGTAAGAGTCTCAGTCCCACCCAGGAACGCTCCTCTTTCAAGCCCAAGCCCCTGAAAACTCTTTTCTGCTATTTGCCCTTAATGCACCAAGAGAGGAGCCTGCAGGTAATGCACAGAGACTTACTAGCACAGGGTCAACCATGTTTTCCACGAGCTGTCCTTTGCTCATGCACACTTTTTCCAGGAATACATAAGTCTGTAATGACATCTAATGAAGAGTAAAGATTTTTTACCGTTTTGTTACTATACAGCGATGCCTCACGCTTAAACAATCATTTCAATTCAAATGTGCTTTATCAATCTATTGCATTAGCGTTCACGCGCCCTGTTGACGGTGACACACATTATTGTGACCCCGATGGACATGTGCTTTTGGGACTGGTTTACCTCCCTCTCGGTTGCTTGTAGTGTTGTGTTTAGTTTGGTTTGGACCCCAGCTGCCCCAGGTCTGTGTGTGGTACATTATTTCATTTCAGCGTGACTAATAAAGAACTCTGATGTGGTGTTCCCGATCATGATTGATACATCTTCATGTTTTTCCACACTCCATGAATAAAATTAATTGGTAATAGTTGGCTGCACTATTTCACCATTTCACCAAAAATGATGTTTTGATTTTTATTATGTCGAATCACTGGTTCTGTGTTGTCTTATGTTGGGTTGGTGTGGTTCTTTCGGCTTCCTGTGTTCAAGTTGTAGCCGGGTTAAGGCTGATCTTTATGCTTGCTGTGGTGACTGCACATGATTTGCTGTTCCCAGTAGTACAGCATAAAGTGATGAGTGTTTTCTTTCTCTCCTGCTTTCTTTTGCTTGTGCATGTCTCTTGCATTTGTTCTCCATTGCTCCAGCTGGACATCTGCAGGTGTGAGTATAGACAAGTCAGACCCCTCTTCGGTGGAAGGGCTGGTCGGTCAGCGGGTCGTTCTGCCCTGCCGGGTCAGCCCACGACCTTCCTCCTCTGTACTTGTGGAGTGGAGACGAGATGGTGTTCTTGTAGACCCCATCAGGTGAGGCCCCGCTTTTATCCTGTCTATTTTTAATGTATATGACAGTATCATATACATTAAACTGGACATAACATTTTACAAATTGTCTCTAAAACCTTTACATTTTTTCCTAAAAAATGAAAGACCATGGTGTTTCATTTTCACCCCAAAAATGTAATACTGTATTTAGTTTCATTTTTACCCAAAAATGAAACGGTCTGTTCTACTCACCCTTTTGTTGTTCCAAATATCTAAAACGTCCTGCTGCCCTATTCTGTTTCTACTTCATAATTTAACTTCGGTAAAAGGTTATTTACAAATTAGCACAAAACACAAGCAATTCATTGAAAGCGAGACATTATTATCAGCAGTGCAGCAATACTGAGAGTATTTTACTAACCAAATGTGCAAGAGAATGAAGTACAGAGCCTCATTTTACTAATACACAAATGAAACACTTCATAAAAGTTACAAATTCCTCTGAGATCAGGCTGAAAAGTTTAGTTCTAGCAAAAATGGATATTAAGTTGCAAGTATTAAGTAGGAAGTTCCCAAAATCAGTTCCAAATCACTCTTATTACATAAAAGGGCAACATGAACTTTTTCTTTTCTGTTCTGTTCAACGGAAGAAAGTCGTACAGATTTGGGAGGACATAAGGGTGAGTAAATGATGACAGTTCTTTTTGTTTGGTTATATAAGTGTTTGGTGTAGTCAGATGGTTGTTTGATGAGTGATGTACATGTCAGGCATCCGCAGCAGCCGGACGGCTCTCTGCTGGTGGGTCCCGTCACCTTACAGGACTCCGGCTGGCTTCTGTGTGTGGCCACAAGAGACCGTGAGAGAGACTACCGTTACATCTACCTGTCTGTCTCAGGTAAACACTGTTCACTCTGATTCTTTGCGTAGTCGCAGGTCATTTATACTCTGTTAAAAGTTTCATTCACTCTCAGATGCAAGAACAGAGGCAGATTCTTCACAGTCTTACACGTCACATTCATCCTCCAGGTATGAGCAAATGAAAAATGAAAAAAAACACGCACACTATAGATATGCAGCAGCTTTTCTCACCTGTCCACCATCTCTGATTGGATCAGGTACACCATCGACTATACCTCATTGGTCGAGACTCGAGTTGGTCAGATGGCTAAACTGCAGTGCACAGTACTGCCGGCCTCCGCCATACACGCAGTCACTATTCACTGGAGCAGAGCCGGACAGCCGCTCAACTCACTTAGGTACTGCTGGTTTGATTTTTCGCTCTGCAAGTGGCACGCTGCTTTACAATGCACAGAGTTCATATTAAGGATTCATAAATTGAGCTGTTGAGTCGCATTTCAATTTGATGTCATTTGACTTCAACATTTGCAAAGATAAGAACGAAATTGACCTGCAATTTAAAAAAAAAAAATTATGAAGTCTTAATGTAAGGTTATAATTTTTTGCAGTGTTCAGTTTTCGTTCATTTAACGTGAAAAATGTTGACTTAAATGGTGATTTAAATTTGATTGATGTTTTACTGTGCTGGTGTGAAGACAGCAGCACACAAATGTCAAAGTTCTCTGTCACCTCTGCTCAGGTTTTATTAAGTGTTTAAAAATGTGTTGTGGTATTACATAACAGCTGTTTTGAGACACTTAAATTATTATCTGAAAATAAATAAAGACTAAACCTAGAAATATAGAAAAAGACAGTTAAAGTCCCTGTGAATCGGAAGTTGCGATCGTTTTTACTTTCCGTATTCTGACGCATTTCCGAGTGAAAATGATTTTCAAAGGAGAAAATTGGTGGGCATGGTTTGTTGCATTTTTAAATGAAGAAAATGACCCACGTTGATAAGCTATTTACTAAAAATGCTGCAATATTTCATGAAAAAATAAGAATTGTCATTTTTTATTTCACTGGGACTTTAATATAGCTTTCTTTATTTTCAATGAAATGTCACCTGGGCATACTTTCGTTAAATTGACTTTCTTAATACATTTTGAACAGACACTCTCAACACTCAGATGGCACATTGGTGATAAACCAGGTGACATCAGAAGATTCAGGGATTTATACCTGCACAGTCACAGACAGTCACAAGAGTGAAGAACGTCAGATTCAGCTCAAAGTGTTCGGTACATTAAATTACTTTCCGCTATGTTAATAATATATTAAATGTATTTTTCATAACACTGTTTATAATATTTCACTGTTCATCTAGGCGACCTCAGGATCACTAAAGCACCCACTGACGTCCATGTGGCTCCGGGTGGCATCGCTCAACTGCCCTGCGTGGTGTCTGGAGAAAACGCCAGAGTTGGCTGGTCAAGGTCAGTTTATAGTTTGTAGAAGCGTGAGAAGACTCTTCACAGATTTATTTCAGGAACGGTGTGGTCAAGGTCAGTTCACAGTTTATAGTTTGTAGAAGCGTGAGAAGACTCTTCACAGATCAGTTGCTTTATTTCAGGAACGGTGTGCCCGTGCGACCAGATGGATTTCACGTACATTTGTCGGCGGACGGGACTCTCATGCTTAAAAACGTCCAGCCAACGGATGAGGGGACGTACACATGCAACGCTTACATCGGGACGTACTCCGTCAGTGCAGCGGCTGAAGTGCGACTCGTCAAATCCCCACAACAAGGTTTGTAGAGTGAAGAGAAATCAAGATTAAAGACATGACAGTTGCTCACAGATTTCATCCTTGTTACTCATGTGACTTGAAACAATTATAACCGAAATGAAACATTGCTTGTTATTTAGACATTGTAGTTCCAAAAAAAGTTTTATGATAGACTGTATAAATGATATATCAGTCATTTTGATACTGTATATCGGCTAAAGATGTGCATTGCTGTGGACCTGGTTTGCTCTGTCTGTAGATTTTGATGGGAGTCAGGGGTTGACGCCGGACTGTGTGGATCAGCCTGAACTAGCCAACTGTCGACTGATCGTGTTCGCCCGCCTGTGCACCAATCAGTACTACTTGAGTTTCTGCTGTGCCAGCTGTGCCAAATACACCAGAGACACAGACAGACGAAGACACATCAGATCATCAGGTCATGTGCAGTGAATCCTTCTCTTCAGCATTCACATCATCAGCCGGGACCATTCCATCATTTCACCATCCTGAAGAACAGATAAACACTGACCTAAGATCTGCAGCGAGTGGATTTAATTTATACTGCTAAAGCTTCTGTGTGCAAACTGAGACTGTGTGCTTTCAGGATCCGTCATAGTTTATTTATCATTATGTATTATATTGTCATTGTGAATGAATTTAAATAAATCATCTTTTTACTACAAAAATATTACTGTCCTCATCTGCTTATGCACAGCTCTTTGAACCTGTAAATAAGATTGATGTAATCAGCAATGCAAATAAACAAATAAGATTATTTGCATTGCTGATGTTATGACAGGGGTTATAATGTATATTACTACTATATAGCCGTCTAATGCAGATGTGTTTTGGTCTTGATGAGGAAGTCATAAATACTACCGGCAGGTTGAAGGTCAATCGTTCATCGACTTCATTACTGACATTGAAGAGGACATTATAATTAAAAGCCTGTGAAGGGACAGGCACGAGAAACCAGGTGAGAGAAAATCTGCATCTTTACTGCTTTTGTACATACATGAATGAGTACTGTTAGCTAACTCTGAAATGGCCATGAAAGTTTCTTCTTGAAAAATTCTAAATCTGAAGTCCAAGTATCAGAAAGCAGTCTACTTTAAAAACAATCAAATATGCAGTGGCGAGATGAGCCAGAGATTCTCATGCTGAACCATTATAAAGAAATCCCTCAACAGAAAGAAGATGACACATGACAGGTGGGCCTGTAAAATGGTGGGGGGTCCCGAATAATTCGCATCTCCTTTTCAACCGGAGTAATGTTTAAGAAAAATTGATGTCCCATCGTGGCGCCAATAGCAAATCTCTAAACGGCCAGTCGTTTCCTATTTTTATAACCATAAACTCTGTGTCTGCTCTCAATCTGCGTTGGCCGAGGCCCGCCTGTGGTTTATATCAGGACCAAATTCAATAATGTCATTGTATTGAGGTTGTTCCCTGTATCGGTGTCTAGAGGGCGCTGTCACCTGTAAGAAAGAAGAACAACAATTGAATGTTCACTATAGAGAGAGAGACAGAGAGAGAGAGAGACAGACAGAGAGAGAGAGAGAGAGAGAGAGAGAGAGAGAGAGAGAGAGAGAGAGAGAGAGAGAGAGAGAGAGAGAGAGAGAGACAGACAGACAGACAGAGAGAGAGAGAGAGAGACAGAGAGAGAGAGAGACAGACAGAGAGAGAGACAGACAGAGAGAGAGAGAGACAGACAGAGAGACAGAGACAGACAGAGAGACAGAGACAGACAGAGAGACAGAGACAGACAGAGAGACAGAGACAGACAGAGAGACAGACAGAGACAGACAGAGAGACAGAGAGACAGAGACAGAGAGACACAGAGAGACACAGAGAGACACAGAGAGAGACACAGAGAGAGACACAGAGAGAGACACAGAGAGACACAGAGAGAGACACAGAGAGACAGAGAGACACAGAGAGACAGAGAGACACAGAGAGAGACACAGAGAGACACAGAGAGAGACACAGAGAGAGACAGAGAGACACAGAGAGACACAGAGAGAGACACAGAGAGAGACAGAGACACAGAGACACAGAGAGACACAGAGACACAGAGAGAGAGACAGACAGACAGACAGACAGAGAGAGAGAGAGAGAGAGAGAGAGACAGACAGACAGACAGATAGAGAGACAGAGAGAGAGAGAGAGAGAGAAAGAGCTCAAAGTGTGTGTTCGTCAGTATATTTAGATAAAAGCTGAGATGTATCAGACGATTCTGTTGTCTTTGACAAAAACTTCTCAGCTATTTTTTTCATATTCTAATAACTATCTTTCTTGTTGAGACATTTTAAGTGGTTTATTCTAAAGCTTCTTGATTATTTTTATTACTATTATTATTAAATGTACTATTAGGCCTAATTATTTACTAGAAATAAACACATGTTTTTCATATGTGTTTGCTTGAACATCCAATACTATAAATGTATATGTGAGAAATGTATGTGTGTATCAGTGGTGTGCGTTGGACTTAAAAAATGAGGCGGCAGATTTCTACCCATGTCATTTTTGTTCATCTCTGCACTATTAACAAGTGCGATTGTCAGAAAACCAGTGTCATTTTAGTGTTTATGTGTGAAAAATTCCTTTTAATTACTACAAGTTCATTACAGTATGTACTTCTGATTTTTTTGTTTTTTATTTTCCCTGCTCTGGGAAAAGGTACATCAACACCACCTTCATCTTCTTCTGGAACAGTTGGGATTTCCTATATAAGAATAACATCATTACCAATACCATCAATTTAATTATTAGCAGTCCCAGAAATACTCAAAGCATTTAAGAGATCAAATCAAATAAATGTGACTAACTGTGTGTTCACATAGAGCGCGAATGAGGCGTCAAAAACGCGCTATTCGCGAGTAGTTGGACGCTTATGGAAGGCCAATAGGGTCAAAAACGCGCGAATTTTAACACGTCAACAACACGTAAAGTACGTGTACTTTACGCGTGAAAAATTAAATACACGTCAAGTACACGTAGAATACACGTAAACAACGCGTGATTCAGACGCCGGTTTCCAGTTTAAACGGGTCAATATCATTGGCTGCCTACGAATTGGGTCAAACCATTTCTGCACACCTGGGGGGTCCTATAGACTCTGTGCTACCAACATTAAACATGCTATGGATACTTCTATTTATTTGTCTTTTCTTGTCTCTTACTTATTATTGTTATGTAGATAAACTAATATGATTGCTGTACAAAATTAAAATGATCTGCTTTTACTCCACTCAAGCCTTTTTCTTAAATAAACACAGTAGTAAAAAAAAAATTATATATTTGTGTGGGAAAACAGTACAGCAGAGGTACTTAATTAAGATAGTTATAGGATAAAGGACATATAGGTCTTTGTAAAACAAGGTGAGCTTTTTGTGCCAACAATTATAACCAGCAGGTGGTGATTGTTAAAACATTTCTGTTTCAGAGATTTTGCAATTAAACACATGTGATCTAATTAAAAATTAATTAAAAGACTTTCAGGATTGGCATGAGCGCTTGTACCTAATTTTATGGGTGAATAATAACATGAAAGAGTGACATCTGCGCCCAACAACCAAATAGTATAGTGCTACTGGCAGCTGATAAAGACCAAATATAATTAAAAGTTATTTGAACCTTTATAAGGGTGAAACAAATAAAGAAAATACACTTTCTGTGTGCATTGATAGAAACTTAGAACTTAGAAACTTAGCATGGAGGTAAATGCACAGAGCTTTTCTTTATTGTATTGAATGTGAACATAAATTACTGTCCCCTTCTTGAGGAAACTGAAGCCTCTACATTCAGTTTCTACAAGAGAAATATAAAAAAACATCTTTAATTCCTGTATATAAATTAAAGTCAGTCCTATGCTACGAACGAATGCCACGTTCTCAGAATTAAATGAGGTATCTAAACATTTGTTTGTAAAACTTTGTCAGGGCCTTTTAAGAACCCTGTAACCCTCTCAGTGCCCTTTTAAGGTGCTGGATTGTTAATTAATGAAACAACATTAAGACGTAACAGGTGGAAAACAGATGTCAGTATGTAAACTCATATAATTAAGCAGCCATATGAACACTATACATATGTATTAATGTAGACTTTACTTCCTCTATTTAGCCATTTAACAAACAATATAAAAATTGGAGTGTCATTTTGCATTTAAAGTGACATAGTATATTGATGTCATTGATGGCTGGTCCCAGCTGTATGGTCAGCTGAATCATACAATTTTAATACTTTGGGTCATAACCATCCTGACACTGGTTTGAATGAGGCCACACTAAAGTGGTTCTGTGGTCAAAGCAGAGACCTCTGCAAAAACATCTGCATATGGCTATCTCCCACAAACAGGCCATTAATCGCACTGTCTTAGTGCAAAAAAGGGAAAATTGTATATAGGGTTTCTTTGCCACAATCCAAGTGTTCTGTTTTGTTCCCATACTTTACCTCTCAAGCACTGACAGAACACAGATCCATGCACTGAGCCAGGCAAGTTGACATCCACGCTTAAGTTGGTCAGCTTAATTCAAGGTTTTTTTTCTAATATTTCGGTCAAATGGATTAAATGAGTGCATACAATGTACCTATGAATACAGAGAGAAGCATTTTTTTTTTATTTCTGCTCCTAAAACTGCCAGAGCACACTGAACACTGTGAGTGTGTGTAAGAAATCGGTAATGGTGCAATAACATAGTTCTTGGTATGTTTTTGTCTTTAAACCAAACTTTTAGTTCTTTAACCTGCAAAATTTAAATACTATCAGGCTAATGTAAGTCCCAGAATGTTAATGGCTCTTGATGGAATGATGGAATCATTGGCTCTTGACATCATTATCTCTCATTAATAAAGTGTCACACCATCAAGCTGCCATCCTCAGGATCTCGGTGACAATCGCTAGGAGTTATGTGGAGATGTTATCCTTCTGTCTGTTGGACACTAGTCTGCACTTCATACATAAATCATAGTGGTGATATACATTATTTGCCTAATTCTGTACTTATGGACATTTTGGCAGGGTTAGGATTTAACAGCAGTTTTTCATGTTTGTTTCTGATATTCAACTGAAGCTGACACATATTGTCTTGTCTTTTTTCTTTATAGTTATTCTACATTTGATGTCATTTTTGTCCTGCTTAAACTCGAACTTAATTATCTTACATGTCCTGTTAGGTCAGGGGCGAGCAGGTTGTGCATTCAGCTAAAATTCTTTGCACACACAACCTTCAGGTGGATGCTGTATGCGTAGAAACTAAATTTTGAAGTCCATCTTATTGTATTTTACAGTCTTCCTGTAGCGCTGAATCTCTCCCCTACAAGTTGGTAGCATTATCCCACTGCCACAGTTTATGCAGCTATATATTTTTTTGTAATTTGGAAATAAAACTAAATATTCTTATTGGTTTGTTGACTGTTTTTCTTACAGGTACCACTGTTAAGGTGTTTTTTTTTGTTACAGACTTAACATAACATAGCCTTATATTTATATTTAAGCCTTATCATAACATAGACTATATCTATTTTTAAACCAGTTAATGTATTTATATCATATATTGATCCTTTGTTGTACATTTGGCCACAGTACCATTCCTCAAGAAATAAAAGCATATCTCAGAAATAAGATTACTTGTAAACATATTCTACTGTTAAAACTATACAGTTGAAAACGTGGAGTATAGCTGAGCATTGCAGTTTAATTTATTGCAGTGATATTAGTGTCTTATTAAAGTATGGTATGCCTTAAGATATAAATCATGAGTATGACCTGGGATGGGCTATTACAGAAGAAAACATGTGTCAGTATCTTATTTCATTGATATCTATTGTGATTTGATTTCGATCCTGTAATATGGCACTTCTGTGGTATTTTGGGTGCACCCTACTGGTCATAGCAGCAACTTTATCTCAGTCTTAAAAGTTTGTTGTTTACCAAAAAAATTCGAAATTCATTACAATGGATTGTATCAGAATTATAAAGAACCACATTTGTAACTTTTTGTTAGAAAACTGAATTTCTAGATAACTTTTATCTTATCTTAATAAACTTAATTTTTACTATACGTGTGGGCTTCACAAGAAAATTACAAATAAACAAAAGGATCTTTCATGGTGGTAGCACGTAGCCTATTAGTAGCAGGCAACCCCCCAAGTGTGCAGAAATGGTTTGACCCAATTCGTAGGCAGCCAATGATATTGACCCGTTTAAACTGGAAACAGGCGTCTGAATCACACGTTGTTTACGTGTATTCTACGTGTACTTGACGTGTATTTAACACGTTGAGTACGTGTTAAATACACGTAAAGTACACGTAAATTTTTCACACGTAAAGTACACGTACTTCATTCGTGCGTGAAATTCGCGTCATTCGCGAGTGAAATTCGCTTCACGAAAATGTTTTTACAACTTACCAGATTCTCCGACCTCCTCACTCACTTTCTTCCAAGCAAGATCCTTTTTATTTCTATTTTCATAAAAATATGAACACGTATCATATAGCTCCGGGCGTCCACACACTAGGGCTGTGCAATATGGAAAAAATAATCACATTGCGATTTTTTTAAGCAATATTGCAATTAAGATTTTATTTGCGATTTTGGTAATTGTTTTACTTTTTCAAGCATGTAACATTCTAAATGTACCAGAAGTGCATAACAAAACATCCAACAGTGGAATAACATAGTATTAACAGTAATAGAACTTTAAATAAATGTCTTTAAAACAGACAACATAAAATAAATTCTGGTTAACTTACATAAATTCCTAAAATAAACTTGTCACAAAAGTGTGATCTTCTTGAAAGAATGCTGTTTGCAAGCATCGACTTTCCATTTCAAAGTTGTCATTAATATAATGCACCGTTAAGCTCATATACGGCTCCATCGTTCTGCTGGACCACATATCTGTGGTATTGGCATAATTACCTGCTTAAGTTCGCATTCAACGTCTGCCTTACATTTCTCATACACAATGGCGGTTCTACATTGAATTGCACCCCGGGCGAGAACACCTTTAAGCACCCCAACACCCCCCTCCCCGAAAATTTGATAAATAAAAATAGAACACACACACAAAATTAAGACAAGCCGTCATATTTTTTATAACAACATAGGTGAAAGAGAAAATTATATTTCTCAATTGCACAAATCTGTTTTTTTTGTGCACCTGATGGCTTTGACCTTTTCCTGTCCATCTCTGTTTATTTGGCACTCGACAATCAACAGATTTCCCCCGCCCCAACACTGTCACTCAGGAAACGAGTCACGGCCATAATCGTTTTGTATTACTTATTTTTTATCAGCCATTTCACACAATTCAGAAAAACAAAAATGCGCAGGAACTATATGCCTGTATTCATTGCATTATGGATAAAATGTGCGATATTTGGAAGAAAGTCGAGGTGGTGTGTGACTGACTTTAGCCCACTAATTGAATTTGCGTCATGGGGGGGGGGGGGGCTTCTGCCGCTCGCTAAATCATAATTTCTTACAAATAACGCAAATCTTCGGCGAATACCTGACAGACAAATAAAAAAAATGTTCTCTCAACAGGTAGTGGTCTAGCTTTTGTTGAAACTAGTAACTTTGTATATGCTCTTTGTATGACATAGGCTATCGCTTATTGCTCCCCGAACTCTTTGTAAGTCGCTTTGGATAAAAGCATCTGCTAAATGACTAAATGTAAATGTAAATAATCACGGCAAGCTCCTGATTAGCAAATGTTCAGATTTTTCAACTCGCGCGGAAAACGCAAACGCTCAATTCACCTCATTCGCGCGAATCGCACCGCAAGTAGGTCATCGCGTCTTTGCATTGACTTAACATGTAAATCACTCGCGCTTAACGCTTGTTCAAAACGCTCCAGAGTTTTCTTTTACTGCTCGTGCTGGTGCCGCCCCCCCCATGAAAGAATTCCGCCCGGGCGATTGCCCGGTTCGCACGTGCCTAAAACCGCTACTGCTCATACATTTCGGGAATAACAACTCGTGTGAAATGAGTACGCGAGGGCAGCTGGTATATTTTGTCGAGTGTTTTTTATTTATCTTCGGAAACCGTCTTTACTGACGATGTAGGCATCATGTTTTTGCAAATAAGTGATCGCTTCGGTTATTTCTTTGTGGCGCTTTGAGCCTCTCATAAATCAGCGTTTCTCAAACTGTGGGGCGCGCCCCACAGGTGGGGAATAGAGACGTGACAGGTGGGGCGCGCCGAACGGGAGGAAATGTTCCTTTTTATGCCTTATATGGAAACGTGAGATCAAATCTTCCGGCATTTTGTATTCATGGTTACAAATAAAATTGTAGTGAGGTAGGCGGGGAGAGATCCGGGATTCGAGGCCGGTGCGTGAATGATAACGAGCTGTACGCGCACTGGTCTGGTATTGTGGGAATTTAGATCCGTATATGGATCGATATAAAAATGGATGATTGATGTTGTTTAAATCAGATGTATTTTCCTACATGACATGATTGTGAAAAAAAGCCTGAAGTTGAGAGTTCTTCAGTTGCCAGATGTTGCCAGAGATGGAATGTGGTCAGTAAGTGGGGGGTTGCAGGATCTGCTTGTGTGAATGTGTAACAATAACCACATCTTATTTTTGGGGAAGAAATGTGTACACTCAAGGATCTTATTGTGGTTTAAACGTGCCTTTACATTTAATATGATTTCATTATTGATTACTAACTATGCATAATATGTTGAAAATATAACCAGTGTGTGAGTTGTGTGTAACCAAGCCATAATCGCTGATATTGTGGGGTTTTTCCATAGGATGTTACTATGTGTGTGTGTTGAGATCAGGTTACGCAGAGAGCGTGTTGGGCCTCTATAATTTGTTACAGATGTCGGGTTTGAAAAACAAGGCAGTGAGCTGGTTGGCTGAGACAGGACAAAGGGGAGACGATCTGATTGGACCCAGGCTGAAGAAGAGATTCGGCGTGAAATATAAAACCATGTGTATGTGTTTTCTGGTGGTCGATCCTTTGTTAAGACTGTTCTGAGTCTGAGGATCCACCGAAACAGCTGTTTGTTTGAGACTACTTCTGATCAATAAATTTCAACGTTTTCTGAACTGGCCTCGCTCCAATTTTTGAACGCGCAGAACATTGTTTAAATGTTCCTCAGATGGTGACCCCGAACGCCCTTGGAGACAGAGCCACCAAAAGAGAATTGTAAAACTCGGAGAGTGACCGAAAATTGGGACGAGACAACTTTTAACTTCAACACGCTGTCGACAGAATTAAATAAGGTGAGCAGGGACCTGTTTAAACGAACTTCTGCAGATTGGATATTCCAAATTTATGTGTTGAATTTGAAGTATATCTGTTCCATTGAGAAGAAATTAAAGATCATTGATATTTGTTGATCAGAATAAAAGGCCGTGTCACGATTTTATTTACGTTAACAAGACGCGGTGAAAGGCCCGTCACGAGTTTTATTTACATTAACAAGACGCGGTGAAAGGCCCGTCACGAGTTTTATTTACATTAACAAGACGCGGTGAAAGGCCCGTCACGAGTTTTATTTACATTAACAAGACGCGGTGAAAGGCCCGTCACGAGTTTTATTTACATTAACAAGACGCGGTGAAAGGCCCGTCACGAGTTTTATTTACATTAACAAGACGCGGTGAAAGGCCCGTCACGAGTTTTATTTACATTAACAAGACGCGGTGAAAGGCCCGTCACGAGTTTTATTTACATTAACAAGACGCGGTGAAAGGCCCGTCACGAGTTTTATTTACATTAACAAGACGCGGTGAAAGGCCCGTCACGAGTTTTATTTACATTAACAAGACGCGGTGAAAGGCCCGTCACGAGTTTTATTTACATTAACAAGACGCGGTGAAAGGCCCGTCACGAGTTTTATTTACGTTAACAAGACGCGGTGAAAGGCCCGTCACGAGTTTTATTTACATTAACAAGACGCGGTGAAAGGCCCGTCACGAGTTTTATTTACGTTAACAAGACGCGGTGAAAGGCCCGTCACAAGTTTTATTTACGTTAACAAGACCGGTGAAAGGCTGCGTCACGAGCCATATTTATAAAGGTACACTAAAAGCCGATTAAATTGTGCATATTGTGTATTGTATACTGTACCATTGTTGTGTAAAATGTCTGATTTTGAGAGAAAATGTGCGGAGTATGGCTGTTCCCCTGTAGCTATGCAGTGGGAAAAAATTGTTGATATGTTAATGGCTCAAACAGAACCGAAACATTATAAAAAGGATAGAAAGATTTGGCAAGGCAAATGGAGTCAAATTTGCATGGAAAATGTGTGGAAGGACTCTGAGAAAGTGTTGATTAAGATCACTCCAAAAATCAGGGAAATGGAGGAAAAAGCGCATGCAAGTTTAAACAAACATGTAGAAGGAGGAAAAGATGTGAAGTGGTTAGATAAAAATAAGCATAAAAAGGAGGAAGACAGATTGAGAGAAGAATTACGCCTTTGGACACGGATTGCTCTGACTGCAATTGCTTTGAGTTCCCCTAGGGGGGGCACAGGACATGTGCAATCAGAGGAGTCAGAGAAAGAAATGGTGAGAGAGTCAGGAAGTGCAGGAGCCAGTATCTCGCGTCATACTGAGACCGCCCCCTTATATCCTGATTTGAATAAGCTGTTGCCCCCGCCCTACATACCAGCTTCACAGCAAGTGCAAGTGAATTTGAAAGACTCGATGGTGGAGGTAGACATGCCAGATCTAGATGTTTTAAAGGATCAAATAAACGTGTTGACAGCACAATTAGAACTAATGGTAAATAGACAGGAAACCTTACAAAGAAAGGATAGCATAACAAACCAAAGAGCACAAGTAGTGCACAATGAGGAGGAAGGCAGAGACATGAAGGGACAGGAAGCATGTAATAACAGTGAGGATGGAGGGCCACTGCAGGTATGTAGGGACGTAGTTATTAAAGGAACTATGATGTCTACCCCAGTGTCACAGGGTACTAGGAGTCGTACCAGAGCCTGTCAATCCACTCCAGCCTGTCAATTCACTCCCCCTCAAGAGAGACAATGGGACAGTATGTGTCGCCCAGGTAGTGAGTATGATGAAAGGAATGTTAATGTGCCAAACGCCCAGCTGATGTCAGGAGGGGCAACTAACATGCCTCTGTTACAGGGCAACCGAGGGGTACCAAAGTACCAGCCCTGGAGCCATAGTGACATGACAGCTGTGCTGGCAAAATTGCCCCCCATTACATCTGGTGGAGGCAGATGGCTTATAAAGTTGATGGCATTGTGCCACGGCACCACCTTGGCGGTAGGAGACATAAGATGCCTTTTAGGCCAAGTTTTTACTGTTTCGCAGATGGCAGAGTTTGAGAAGGATGCAAACATTGAAGACGAACCCAATGACGCACAGTATACTACTGTCAGTACAGCGATCGCCAGGGCCCTCAGAGCAAAATTTCCAACACCCCCAACCGTATACCAAAACATTAAGTTCCGCATTAAGCCTGGTGAGACTGGAGCGAGTTACTATTTTAGATGTGCAGCTGAATGGGAGCAGATGGTAGAAGAAAATTGTCTAAATAATCCAATTACGCGTAATATATTTAGAACTGCCGTAATGACAGGGGCCCCCAATGGTGTCAAGCAGGCAATGGAATGTAATCCTGACACTCCAGTTGCCAGCAACGAAATGTGGGAAAGACATCTAGTGTTCCATATTGACAGATCAGTCGATAAGCAGGATAAAGAACAGGAGGAATTAGAAAAGACAAAGCAACAATTGTTAAAACTACAATTAGAAATGGCTAAGTCAGATACCAAAAAATCCAAACAAATGTCACAACGTCCTGTGAGCAGCGGCTTTGACGGGCAGCCCGGGGGGAAGACCCCACCTTTTCCCATAGTCACACCTGAAACTTTTGGCTATGCTCAGGGAGGACATGTCCCTAATTTCCAATTAATAAAACCATGGGGAGGGTATAGGCCACGGGGCAATAGCGGATGGGCTAGGGGGAAGCCGAGTGGGGGAGGGGTGCGCTACAGGGATGCATGTCATCAGTGTGGGGGGACTGATCATTGGAGGAGACATTGTCCCATGACAGGGGACAGCCAGTATATGGGACCACCTGCGGGGGGATGGGATCCTCATTGAGGTGGGCCCAGTGGTCGTGGCAGAGGACCACAAACTCCAAAATACCCGGAGCAACAAGGCCCACCTCCCCACTCGATTCAGGCGCCCTTGAACCCATCTTGGGGCCAGGGGGAAGGCGCGGATTGTTGACGAGGCCAACAGAGAACAATCATGCGAGGTCTGGCTGAGCCTTACATGATTTTAGTGGTTAACAACAGACCACTAACAGCTTTGGTAGATACCGGAGCAACATACTCCACAGTAACGAGGGGCACAATCACTGACAAAGATCTAAGTGATAAGACTGTTGGAGTTATGGGATTCTCTGGAAGGTTCGAACACTGGCATCTTACTGTTCCTCTTACCACGAAAGTGGCAAATCAGTCCCTGTCACACTCATTTCTATATTCCACAAAAGCACCTGTTCCCCTATTGGGCAGAGATCTGTTGATTAAATTGGGTGCAAACATTTTATGCTCACCAGAGGGTGTCACAGTCACGTTCCCGGACGGCACTAAAGTCGACTGTTCACAGGCACACAGTAGAGAGGGCCACCAGCAGGTTTTGCTGGGAGGACCCTTGCAAGAGATGGCAGACATATATTGGGTGGAACTAGATAATTCACAATCGGGAGCCAGAGCACTGTATAAGAGTCAGTGGCCCTGGATCAAAGACTTAGCTGTCTATTTGCCTCCCATCGACCCCCTGCATTGTACACTATTTTATGACCGTAATGACACTGTCACATACCAGGAAATGTTCCATGAAATTGAGGGCCAAATGTGGACACTCACAGGGGAGGGTCTATATGTAGGACAAGAGGGTGTAGTAGTTCCGGTTACACTGACACCAGAACAACAGATATGGTATGAAATGGCAGACACAGCTGAACCTCACATTTCTATGGCACTGCATCCAGGCCATGAAGCTCGAGAGTTAGGAGCTATGACAAAAAGGTTGCGCTTGGTGACCGATTGGGAGCCCTCTGGCATTGTAGGGGTTTTGTATTCGCGTATGACAGATTCATATTGGGTACCACAAAAAACGGCCGATAGGGGCCAATTGACTCACCTCGAAATTACAAGAAGCCATGGTCGCGAACTGACAGACGGTCCCGGAGCTGAGCAGTTAATTAACAGCCAGCCGGACGACCTCTGGTCACAAGGTCCAACGGACGTTGGCCTCTGTAACATTGAGCCAGTCAAATTTCAGTTAAAATCGACAGAACCAGTTTGGGTCCCACAATATCCTAACAAAAGGGAGGCAGAGGAAGGCATTGCGCCCACTGTTCAAGGTTTAGTGGAGAAAGGTGTCATTATTCCATGGCGATCGCCATGGAACACCCCGATTTTTCCTGTAAAAAAACCAGGCACTAACAAATATAGATTAGTCCATGATCTGCGTCGAGTAAACAGCCTGGTGACAACACCAACAATGGCCGTACCAAACCCATATACTGCCATCTCAAATTTGACCCCAGCTCACCAATGGTTCACATGCATTGATTTGGCCAACGCTTTTTTCTGTATACCAATCTCGGAAGAATGTAAATCGTGCCTGACTTTCACTTACCGAAAATGTCAATATTCTTATAACAGACTTCCACAGGGCTTTATTTTATCGCCAGGGATATTCAATCAGGTCCTAAAAAATCAGCTGATAAATTGTGTGTTGCCTGTAGATTGCGTTCTAATAATGTATGTTGATGATCTTTTGCTAGCAGCCACAACCAACGAAGATTGCTTAAAAGCGACGGGCGTCATTCTGAGACAGCTGTATGCGTCTGGGTTCAAGGTTAGTAAAGAAAAACTGCAGGTCAGCAGGCCATCTGTTACTTTCATGGGCCGTTTAATCACAGGCCAAGGCACAACATTGTCTGATCGCCAACGTGATGGCATTTTGTCACACCCGAAGCCACACAATGTGAAGGACATGCTTTCCTTTCTGGGATTGACAGGTTTCAGCAGAAATTATATCCCTATGTATGTAGCGGTCACCAAGCCATTACGAGACATGGTCAAGGAACAAGGCATGAGAAATGTGCAGGCGAAGTTAACATGGACCCCTGAAGCAGAAACTGCGTTCATTAAATTGAAAGGGGAGCTGTCACATGCAGCATATCTGCATAGCCCTGATTACAGCAAGGCATTTTTCCTAGACGTTTCTGAAACAGGGAATAGCGCACATGGAGTACTTTTTCAGAAGCAGTCTAGTGCTAGACGTGTGCTCATGTATGTCAGTGTCCTAATGGACACCATTGAACAACGCCAGCCGGTTTGTGCCAGGTTTACTGCAGGATTAGCAAAGATTATTGAAAAGACATCACACATTGTGATGGGTCATCAGTTGACGGTCCTGACCACGCACTCTGTCATGTCGTTTGTCAATTCTGCATCATTTACGTTTTCACCGTTGAGGCAGAGAAAACTGTCCAAATGTCTAACGGCGCCAAACATAACATACAAACACGATGGCATTAACATGGCAGATTTGTTCACCAAAGGGGAACCACATGACTGTGCACCAATCACTGACCTGGCATCTCGTGTTCGCCAGGACTTAACTGCAACCCCTATCCCTGAAGCCTCGGACGTGATCACACTTTTCACGGACGGGTGCTGTTTTAGAGCTCAGGATGGCTCTTTGGTCTCAGCTTACTCTGTTGTGCAGCAAACAGACTTAGGTTACACTACTAGGGAAGCAGAGAAAATAGAAGGCAAACAGTCGGCACAGAGAGCAGAACTAATTGCGGTCACACAAGCACTTAAACTTGCAGGGTCTGGCAAAGTCAACATTTATAGTGACTCAGCTTATGTCGTGGGTGCTGTTCATGTCGAACTCGCAGTTTGGCAAAGGAGTGGGTTCGTCACTACGTCTGGTAAGCCTATAGCACATGATGCAGAAGTACGTGCACTGTTGGACGCATTGAAAATTCCAGCAGCTGTTGCTGTCATAAAATGTCAGGGCCACTGTAAAACAGACAGTGCTGTAGCACGGGGAAATGAGGCTGCTGACTTGGCTGCCAAAACAGCTGCAGGCTATCAGGTGACCATGATGGTACAGACTGACTGTTCATATGTGAAACTGTTACCATCTTTCAGCAGAGAAACACTTGTGGCCGAACATGGCAAATGTACACCAGAAGAACTGTCAACGTGGACAGAGTATGGGGCCCTGTGTGCACCAGATGGTCTGTGGCAGGCCCCAGATGGCAGACCAGCATTGCCCATGAGCCTGTCACGCTCTATCATGACCCAAGCACACACTATGTCACACGTGAGTTCAAAACAGATGATGAAAACATTGCAATATTGGTGGCATCCTTTTTTGACGGCTATGGTGTCTAACTTTGTACTTTCATGCGACATTTGTCAAAAACATAACATCAAACCAACTTTAAAACAGTTAAAGGGCACATTTTTGCCATTACGAGGCCCAGGAGAGGAAATCGTGATTGACTTTACAGACATGGTAGAGAGGGTGCAAGGGAAACGGTATTTGTTGGTGATAGTTGACCAATTCACAGGTTGGCCTGAGGCTTTTCCTTGTGGGAAAGAAGACAGCACTGCAGTCATTAAGTGTCTCATTAATTTGTACATTCCTCATTACGGTTTCCCCCGGCATATCCGGTCAGATAACGGCTCACACTTCAAAAATGAGCATTTAAAAATCGTAGAGAAATCGCTGGGTCTAACGCATGCGTTTGGGGCCGTCTATCATCCCGAATCGCAAGGTAAGGTCGAACGGATGAACCTAACACTGAAACTTAAATTGGCTAAAATCTGTGCACAGACCAAATTATCATGGCTATCGGCTCTTCCGTTGGCTCTAATGTCTGTACGTTCCTCTGTTAACAGAATCACTGGCTTTACACCTTTTGAATTGCTTACAGGTAGATCTTTTCCAGGACCGTCGACGCCGCTGAAGCCGGACACCTGTGTACCACTTTCACATTGTGTATACTTTGACAAACTGACTGCTATGATTCAACATTTCTCTCAGCAGACTCCCTCTGACATTGCTGGAGAACCTGTCGAGCCCGGTTCGCAGTGGGTTCGCCTGAAGAAGTTTCGAAGGAAGTGGAATGAGCCACGCTGGACGGAGCCTCTGAAAGTGACGGCCAGGACATCACATTGTGTCCGTCTATCTGGCAAGGGCGACACCTGGTATCACTTGTCTTCTTGTGTTAACTGTGATCCACCAAACAGGTCGCTGTCAGAGACTGCTGTGGACCTGAGGGCTCAGGTCCAAGAGGGGGAGGGTATCTCTGGAGCAGAGGGTATCTCTGGAGCAGAAAGTGGAGCAGAAAGTGACATACAAGCATCAACAACAGGGGCATTAAAAATTAAAATCCAGTGCAAAAAAGGTGACATTTTTTCAAGCAGTGACATTTAAAAACAGGTACGGAGTGGAGAACGTGAGACGACAAAATAAAAGAACAGGTGATTGTGCAGTGACTCATGAGGAAGACAGTAGAACTATCTTCCATTTAGTCACAAAAGCAAGGTGCACGGACTATCCGACTTATGATGATTTCACCCAGAGCTTAAAACAAATAAGAAACTGGTGTGTAGACTATATACTCATTATAATCAAGGGTTATCAACATTTTCGTATTTATCTTTATCATAATCTTTATATATTAATTTTCTTTCTAATTCTTTATAATCAATATATATTGTTGTTATTGTGATCCTTCAATTTTAATATTCACATTTTCCATATTTGCTATTTTTCATATTTTATATTCACAGTTTTCATATTTCATATTCAGTATTTCCCATATTTTCTATATTTTTATATTGCTATTGTGATTTTATATTGTCATATTCATTAACGTATAACCATTTATTCCTTACATTTCTATTTTGTGGGATTTTAACCATATATTTTTTCTGAATTTCATATTCCCATTAAGTGTACTGTGTGTTTAACCATTTAAATTTCCAAGAGTGTGTTTATTGTTCCTTTAAAGTCCAAGAGAGGGTAACGAGATGAAGCTGTGGGAAAACTGTAAGCTGTCAGGGATCCTATTAATAATTTCAGGGGTTATAGTAGGAATAATTTTTAGCATAACTGAGGGTCAGGAAAGCAATAACAACATATCGAAACCAAGTTACAAAAGAGCCATAGCCGATACGAGGTTACCATGTGAACAACTCGTAATTAACTATGTTTGGGGTAAGACCACCTCATTTACTTTCGACTTATGCGCTGTCATAAATTGTGGGGGAAAAAATAGCTCATGGAGGGGGTACGAGGTATATGTATGTATGGACTGGAATACGGACAGTGTTTGTAAGGCATACCAGTCTAGGCGAACCCATAGGGGTGAATGGTGTCCGTCATGGAACAACGTGATAGCATACACCGGTGCTTGGACTCCGAAAGAACCTAGCCTTTGGACCCGTACCTCGGCAAAATTTGATTTTAAAATGCAAAGAGATTATAGTGCAAGTCAAAATCCACTCACCCTTTCAATATCCACTAGAACGGGATCAGCCAATTATACAGGGGAGTTTTTCCTTATAATGGGGATGCACAGCCCAGGAACAGATAAAAAAGCAGTAATAAAATTTGTTGTGGACAGTTCACCTGAGGAGGAAAGAAATGGGACAGTAGCTGAGCCATTATCGGTAGGACAAAAGAATGGAGTGGTAGAAATAGATTACACCATGTTAAAACCAGAAGATATGATAGAGAGAGCCACAGGATATGGGGAAAATAATTTGTGGCTGGAATGGATAATTACCACAGCCAGAGAACAGAGCTTAGACGATTGTGTTGGATGTGCTAATGCAAGACCTCATTTATATATTGAACCAGCCCCGTTGTACCAAAACGATACGTGGGGTTATGAGTGTATGCTGGCATTGACACGGATGGCCAGTCCAAAAAATTGTACCACATTGGCAGCAATATTCCCACCAATAACCAACCTTTCACGGGCAGGTCCATTTACACCGAAGAAAGCAAATTATACCTGTTTTGATATTAAACGTCTATCACCAACCAGCAACCTGGGGGAGATAAATAAGGAGTGGTGTGATCAGATCATAGTAGATAATGGGACTGAGATAGGTACGTGGGCTAGAGCAGGTTTGTATTATTATTGTGGAGATCGAAGATTGTTTACTAGGATACCTGAGAAGGCAAAGGGAGTGTGTGCCATGGTGATACTGGGAGCCCCAATAACTCTGATAGGAGACAGAGCAGTCAGAACGGAAACCGTGAATTCAGCAACATTGACTAGAAGACGTAGGAGACACATCATTACAAAGAGAGCAATAGGATCAAGTGTAGATTTATCATTAAATAGTCCGACATACATTGACGCGATCGGGATTCCCAGAGGTGTTCCGGATGAATATAAACTAGCGAACCAAGTGGCAGCAGGTTTTGAGAATATACCCATAATAGCTGCTATTTTTCCAGTCACCCCAAACAAGAATGTAGATAGGATTAATTATGTACATTATAATGTGATGAGGTTAGCAAATATGACAAGGGATGCAGTAGATGGTTTAGCAGAACAGCTAGCACCAACTTCACTTATGGCTATACAGAACCGTATGGCTCTGGACATGTTGTTGGCAGAAAAGGGAGGAGTATGTGTTATGTTTGGTGATCTTTGCTGTACTTACATTCCTAATAATACAGCACCAGACGGATCAGTCACTAGGGCATTGGAAGGTTTGAGAACTTTGTCTATCGAAATGAAGGAACATTCAGGAGTGAATAATCCTATTGGAGATTGGCTAGACAAGGCACTAGGCAAATGGAAATCCGTTTTAATGTCGATTGTGTTATCAATAGCTGTATTTGCAAGTATTTTGGTCTCATGCGGATGCTGTTGTATTCCCTGTATCAGATCACTATGTAACAGAGTGATATTATCGGCAATAGAAAAGACAGACCTAACCCCTCCGAAATATACCATGCCTCTATTGTCTGGCGATCATTTCCTAGATGAAGATGATAATGATGTTTGTGATGATTTGTGACCATTTTTTTAATGGTCAAGAGAGGGATTGTGGGAATTTAGATCCGTATATGGATCGATATAAAAATGGATGATTGATGTTGTTTAAATCAGATGTATTTTCCTACATGACATGATTGTGAAAAAAAGCCTGAAGTTGAGAGTTCTTCAGTTGCCAGATGTTGCCAGAGATGGAATGTGGTCAGTAAGTGGGGGGTTGCAGGATCTGCTTGTGTGAATGTGTAACAATAACCACATCTTATTTTTGGGGAAGAAATGTGTACACTCAAGGATCTTATTGTGGTTTAAACGTGCCTTTACATTTAATATGATTTCATTATTGATTACTAACTATGCATAATATGTTGAAAATATAACCAGTGTGTGAGTTGTGTGTAACCAAGCCATAATCGCTGATATTGTGGGGTTTTTCCATAGGATGTTACTATGTGTGTGTGTTGAGATCAGGTTACGCAGAGAGCGTGTTGGGCCTCTTTAATTTGTTACAGATGTCGGGTTTGAAAAACAAGGCAGTGAGCTGGTTGGCTGAGACAGGACAAAGGGGAGACGATCTGATTGGACCCAGGCTGAAGAAGAGATTCGGCGTGAAATATAAAACCATGTGTATGTGTTTTCTGGTGGTCGATCCTTTGTTAAGACTGTTCTGAGTCTGAGGATCCACCGAAACAGCTGTTTGTTTGAGACTACTTCTGATCAATAAATTTCAACGTTTTCTGAACTGGCCTCGCTCCAATTTTTGAACGCGCAGAACATTGTTTAAATGTTCCTCAGATGGTGACCCCGAACGCCCTTGGAGACAGAGCCACCAAAAGAGAATTGTAAAACTCGGAGAGTGACCGAAAATTGGGACGAGACAACTTTTAACTTCAACACGCTGTCGACAGAATTAAATAAGGTGAGCAGGGACCTGTTTAAACGAACTTCTGCAGATTGGATATTCCAAATTTATGTGTTGAATTTGAAGTATATCTGTTCCATTGAGAAGAAATTAAAGATCATTGATATTTGTTGATCAGAATAAAAGGCCGTGTCACGATTTTATTTACGTTAACAAGACGCGGTGAAAGGCCCGTCACGAGTTTTATTTACATTAACAAGACGCGGTGAAAGGCCCGTCACGAGTTTTATTTACATTAACAAGACGCGGTGAAAGGCCCGTCACGAGTTTTATTTACATTAACAAGACGCGGTGAAAGGCCCGTCACGAGTTTTATTTACATTAACAAGACGCGGTGAAAGGCCCGTCACGAGTTTTATTTACATTAACAAGACGCGGTGAAAGGCCCGTCACGAGTTTTATTTACGTTAACAAGACGCGGTGAAAGGCCCGTCACGAGTTTTATTTACATTAACAAGACGCGGTGAAAGGCCCGTCACGAGTTTTATTTACGTTAACAAGACGCGGTGAAAGGCCCGTCACAAGTTTTATTTACGTTAACAAGACCGGTGAAAGGCTGCGTCACGAGCCATATTTATAAAGGTACACTAAAAGCCGATTAAATTGTGCATATTGTGTATTGTATACTGTACCATTGTTGTGTAAAATGTCTGATTTTGAGAGAAAATGTGCGGAGTATGGCTGTTCCCCTGTAGCTATGCAGTGGGAAAAAATTGTTGATATGTTAATGGCTCAAACAGAACCGAAACATTATAAAAAGGATAGAAAGATTTGGCAAGGCAAATGGAGTCAAATTTGCATGGAAAATGTGTGGAAGGACTCTGAGAAAGTGTTGATTAAGATCACTCCAAAAATCAGGGAAATGGAGGAAAAAGCGCATGCAAGTTTAAACAAACATGTAGAAGGAGGAAAAGATGTGAAGTGGTTAGATAAAAATAAGCATAAAAAGGAGGAAGACAGATTGAGAGAAGAATTACGCCTTTGGACACGGATTGCTCTGACTGCAATTGCTTTGAGTTCCCCTAGGGGGGGCACAGGACATGTGCAATCAGAGGAGTCAGAGAAAGAAATGGTGAGAGAGTCAGGAAGTGCAGGAGCCAGTATCTCGCGTCATACTGAGACCGCCCCCTTATATCCTGATTTGAATAAGCTGTTGCCCCCGCCCTACATACCAGCTTCACAGCAAGTGCAAGTGAATTTGAAAGACTCGATGGTGGAGGTAGACATGCCAGATCTAGATGTTTTAAAGGATCAAATAAACGTGTTGACAGCACAATTAGAACTAATGGTAAATAGACAGGAAACCTTACAAAGAAAGGATAGCATAACAAACCAAAGAGCACAAGTAGTGCACAATGAGGAGGAAGGCAGAGACATGAAGGGACAGGAAGCATGTAATAACAGTGAGGATGGAGGGCCACTGCAGGTATGTAGGGACGTAGTTATTAAAGGAACTATGATGTCTACCCCAGTGTCACAGGGTACTAGGAGTCGTACCAGAGCCTGTCAATCCACTCCAGCCTGTCAATTCACTCCCCCTCAAGAGAGACAATGGGACAGTATGTGTCGCCCAGGTAGTGAGTATGATGAAAGGAATGTTAATGTGCCAAACGCCCAGCTGATGTCAGGAGGGGCAACTAACATGCCTCTGTTACAGGGCAACCGAGGGGTACCAAAGTACCAGCCCTGGAGCCATAGTGACATGACAGCTGTGCTGGCAAAATTGCCCCCCATTACATCTGGTGGAGGCAGATGGCTTATAAAGTTGATGGCATTGTGCCACGGCACCACCTTGGCGGTAGGAGACATAAGATGCCTTTTAGGCCAAGTTTTTACTGTTTCGCAGATGGCAGAGTTTGAGAAGGATGCAAACATTGAAGACGAACCCAATGACGCACAGTATACTACTGTCAGTACAGCGATCGCCAGGGCCCTCAGAGCAAAATTTCCAACACCCCCAACCGTATACCAAAACATTAAGTTCCGCATTAAGCCTGGTGAGACTGGAGCGAGTTACTATTTTAGATGTGCAGCTGAATGGGAGCAGATGGTAGAAGAAAATTGTCTAAATAATCCAATTACGCGTAATATATTTAGAACTGCCGTAATGACAGGGGCCCCCAATGGTGTCAAGCAGGCAATGGAATGTAATCCTGACACTCCAGTTGCCAGCAACGAAATGTGGGAAAGACATCTAGTGTTCCATATTGACAGATCAGTCGATAAGCAGGATAAAGAACAGGAGGAATTAGAAAAGACAAAGCAACAATTGTTAAAACTACAATTAGAAATGGCTAAGTCAGATACCAAAAAATCCAAACAAATGTCACAACGTCCTGTGAGCAGCGGCTTTGACGGGCAGCCCGGGGGGAAGACCCCACCTTTTCCCATAGTCACACCTGAAACTTTTGGCTATGCTCAGGGAGGACATGTCCCTAATTTCCAATTAATAAAACCATGGGGAGGGTATAGGCCACGGGGCAATAGCGGATGGGCTAGGGGGAAGCCGAGTGGGGGAGGGGTGCGCTACAGGGATGCATGTCATCAGTGTGGGGGGACTGATCATTGGAGGAGACATTGTCCCATGACAGGGGACAGCCAGTATATGGGACCACCTGCGGGGGGATGGGATCCTCATTGAGGTGGGCCCAGTGGTCGTGGCAGAGGACCACAAACTCCAAAATACCCGGAGCAACAAGGCCCACCTCCCCACTCGATTCAGGCGCCCTTGAACCCATCTTGGGGCCAGGGGGAAGGCGCGGATTGTTGACGAGGCCAACAGAGAACAATCATGCGAGGTCTGGCTGAGCCTTACATGATTTTAGTGGTTAACAACAGACCACTAACAGCTTTGGTAGATACCGGAGCAACATACTCCACAGTAACGAGGGGCACAATCACTGACAAAGATCTAAGTGATAAGACTGTTGGAGTTATGGGATTCTCTGGAAGGTTCGAACACTGGCATCTTACTGTTCCTCTTACCACGAAAGTGGCAAATCAGTCCCTGTCACACTCATTTCTATATTCCACAAAAGCACCTGTTCCCCTATTGGGCAGAGATCTGTTGATTAAATTGGGTGCAAACATTTTATGCTCACCAGAGGGTGTCACAGTCACGTTCCCGGACGGCACTAAAGTCGACTGTTCACAGGCACACAGTAGAGAGGGCCACCAGCAGGTTTTGCTGGGAGGACCCTTGCAAGAGATGGCAGACATATATTGGGTGGAACTAGATAATTCACAATCGGGAGCCAGAGCACTGTATAAGAGTCAGTGGCCCTGGATCAAAGACTTAGCTGTCTATTTGCCTCCCATCGACCCCCTGCATTGTACACTATTTTATGACCGTAATGACACTGTCACATACCAGGAAATGTTCCATGAAATTGAGGGCCAAATGTGGACACTCACAGGGGAGGGTCTATATGTAGGACAAGAGGGTGTAGTAGTTCCGGTTACACTGACACCAGAACAACAGATATGGTATGAAATGGCAGACACAGCTGAACCTCACATTTCTATGGCACTGCATCCAGGCCATGAAGCTCGAGAGTTAGGAGCTATGACAAAAAGGTTGCGCTTGGTGACCGATTGGGAGCCCTCTGGCATTGTAGGGGTTTTGTATTCGCGTATGACAGATTCATATTGGGTACCACAAAAAACGGCCGATAGGGGCCAATTGACTCACCTCGAAATTACAAGAAGCCATGGTCGCGAACTGACAGACGGTCCCGGAGCTGAGCAGTTAATTAACAGCCAGCCGGACGACCTCTGGTCACAAGGTCCAACGGACGTTGGCCTCTGTAACATTGAGCCAGTCAAATTTCAGTTAAAATCGACAGAACCAGTTTGGGTCCCACAATATCCTAACAAAAGGGAGGCAGAGGAAGGCATTGCGCCCACTGTTCAAGGTTTAGTGGAGAAAGGTGTCATTATTCCATGGCGATCGCCATGGAACACCCCGATTTTTCCTGTAAAAAAACCAGGCACTAACAAATATAGATTAGTCCATGATCTGCGTCGAGTAAACAGCCTGGTGACAACACCAACAATGGCCGTACCAAACCCATATACTGCCATCTCAAATTTGACCCCAGCTCACCAATGGTTCACATGCATTGATTTGGCCAACGCTTTTTTCTGTATACCAATCTCGGAAGAATGTAAATCGTGCCTGACTTTCACTTACCGAAAATGTCAATATTCTTATAACAGACTTCCACAGGGCTTTATTTTATCGCCAGGGATATTCAATCAGGTCCTAAAAAATCAGCTGATAAATTGTGTGTTGCCTGTAGATTGCGTTCTAATAATGTATGTTGATGATCTTTTGCTAGCAGCCACAACCAACGAAGATTGCTTAAAAGCGACGGGCGTCATTCTGAGACAGCTGTATGCGTCTGGGTTCAAGGTTAGTAAAGAAAAACTGCAGGTCAGCAGGCCATCTGTTACTTTCATGGGCCGTTTAATCACAGGCCAAGGCACAACATTGTCTGATCGCCAACGTGATGGCATTTTGTCACACCCGAAGCCACACAATGTGAAGGACATGCTTTCCTTTCTGGGATTGACAGGTTTCAGCAGAAATTATATCCCTATGTATGTAGCGGTCACCAAGCCATTACGAGACATGGTCAAGGAACAAGGCATGAGAAATGTGCAGGCGAAGTTAACATGGACCCCTGAAGCAGAAACTGCGTTCATTAAATTGAAAGGGGAGCTGTCACATGCAGCATATCTGCATAGCCCTGATTACAGCAAGGCATTTTTCCTAGACGTTTCTGAAACAGGGAATAGCGCACATGGAGTACTTTTTCAGAAGCAGTCTAGTGCTAGACGTGTGCTCATGTATGTCAGTGTCCTAATGGACACCATTGAACAACGCCAGCCGGTTTGTGCCAGGTTTACTGCAGGATTAGCAAAGATTATTGAAAAGACATCACACATTGTGATGGGTCATCAGTTGACGGTCCTGACCACGCACTCTGTCATGTCGTTTGTCAATTCTGCATCATTTACGTTTTCACCGTTGAGGCAGAGAAAACTGTCCAAATGTCTAACGGCGCCAAACATAACATACAAACACGATGGCATTAACATGGCAGATTTGTTCACCAAAGGGGAACCACATGACTGTGCACCAATCACTGACCTGGCATCTCGTGTTCGCCAGGACTTAACTGCAACCCCTATCCCTGAAGCCTCGGACGTGATCACACTTTTCACGGACGGGTGCTGTTTTAGAGCTCAGGATGGCTCTTTGGTCTCAGCTTACTCTGTTGTGCAGCAAACAGACTTAGGTTACACTACTAGGGAAGCAGAGAAAATAGAAGGCAAACAGTCGGCACAGAGAGCAGAACTAATTGCGGTCACACAAGCACTTAAACTTGCAGGGTCTGGCAAAGTCAACATTTATAGTGACTCAGCTTATGTCGTGGGTGCTGTTCATGTCGAACTCGCAGTTTGGCAAAGGAGTGGGTTCGTCACTACGTCTGGTAAGCCTATAGCACATGATGCAGAAGTACGTGCACTGTTGGACGCATTGAAAATTCCAGCAGCTGTTGCTGTCATAAAATGTCAGGGCCACTGTAAAACAGACAGTGCTGTAGCACGGGGAAATGAGGCTGCTGACTTGGCTGCCAAAACAGCTGCAGGCTATCAGGTGACCATGATGGTACAGACTGACTGTTCATATGTGAAACTGTTACCATCTTTCAGCAGAGAAACACTTGTGGCCGAACATGGCAAATGTACACCAGAAGAACTGTCAACGTGGACAGAGTATGGGGCCCTGTGTGCACCAGATGGTCTGTGGCAGGCCCCAGATGGCAGACCAGCATTGCCCATGAGCCTGTCACGCTCTATCATGACCCAAGCACACACTATGTCACACGTGAGTTCAAAACAGATGATGAAAACATTGCAATATTGGTGGCATCCTTTTTTGACGGCTATGGTGTCTAACTTTGTACTTTCATGCGACATTTGTCAAAAACATAACATCAAACCAACTTTAAAACAGTTAAAGGGCACATTTTTGCCATTACGAGGCCCAGGAGAGGAAATCGTGATTGACTTTACAGACATGGTAGAGAGGGTGCAAGGGAAACGGTATTTGTTGGTGATAGTTGACCAATTCACAGGTTGGCCTGAGGCTTTTCCTTGTGGGAAAGAAGACAGCACTGCAGTCATTAAGTGTCTCATTAATTTGTACATTCCTCATTACGGTTTCCCCCGGCATATCCGGTCAGATAACGGCTCACACTTCAAAAATGAGCATTTAAAAATCGTAGAGAAATCGCTGGGTCTAACGCATGCGTTTGGGGCCGTCTATCATCCCGAATCGCAAGGTAAGGTCGAACGGATGAACCTAACACTGAAACTTAAATTGGCTAAAATCTGTGCACAGACCAAATTATCATGGCTATCGGCTCTTCCGTTGGCTCTAATGTCTGTACGTTCCTCTGTTAACAGAATCACTGGCTTTACACCTTTTGAATTGCTTACAGGTAGATCTTTTCCAGGACCGTCGACGCCGCTGAAGCCGGACACCTGTGTACCACTTTCACATTGTGTATACTTTGACAAACTGACTGCTATGATTCAACATTTCTCTCAGCAGACTCCCTCTGACATTGCTGGAGAACCTGTCGAGCCCGGTTCGCAGTGGGTTCGCCTGAAGAAGTTTCGAAGGAAGTGGAATGAGCCACGCTGGACGGAGCCTCTGAAAGTGACGGCCAGGACATCACATTGTGTCCGTCTATCTGGCAAGGGCGACACCTGGTATCACTTGTCTTCTTGTGTTAACTGTGATCCACCAAACAGGTCGCTGTCAGAGACTGCTGTGGACCTGAGGGCTCAGGTCCAAGAGGGGGAGGGTATCTCTGGAGCAGAGGGTATCTCTGGAGCAGAAAGTGGAGCAGAAAGTGACATACAAGCATCAACAACAGGGGCATTAAAAATTAAAATCCAGTGCAAAAAAGGTGACATTTTTTCAAGCAGTGACATTTAAAAACAGGTACGGAGTGGAGAACGTGAGACGACAAAATAAAAGAACAGGTGATTGTGCAGTGACTCATGAGGAAGACAGTAGAACTATCTTCCATTTAGTCACAAAAGCAAGGTGCACGGACTATCCGACTTATGATGATTTCACCCAGAGCTTAAAACAAATAAGAAACTGGTGTGTAGACTATATACTCATTATAATCAAGGGTTATCAACATTTTCGTATTTATCTTTATCATAATCTTTATATATTAATTTTCTTTCTAATTCTTTATAATCAATATATATTGTTGTTATTGTGATCCTTCAATTTTAATATTCACATTTTCCATATTTGCTATTTTTCATATTTTATATTCACAGTTTTCATATTTCATATTCAGTATTTCCCATATTTTCTATATTTTTATATTGCTATTGTGATTTTATATTGTCATATTCATTAACGTATAACCATTTATTCCTTACATTTCTATTTTGTGGGATTTTAACCATATATTTTTTCTGAATTTCATATTCCCATTAAGTGTACTGTGTGTTTAACCATTTAAATTTCCAAGAGTGTGTTTATTGTTCCTTTAAAGTCCAAGAGAGGGTAACGAGATGAAGCTGTGGGAAAACTGTAAGCTGTCAGGGATCCTATTAATAATTTCAGGGGTTATAGTAGGAATAATTTTTAGCATAACTGAGGGTCAGGAAAGCAATAACAACATATCGAAACCAAGTTACAAAAGAGCCATAGCCGATACGAGGTTACCATGTGAACAACTCGTAATTAACTATGTTTGGGGTAAGACCACCTCATTTACTTTCGACTTATGCGCTGTCATAAATTGTGGGGGAAAAAATAGCTCATGGAGGGGGTACGAGGTATATGTATGTATGGACTGGAATACGGACAGTGTTTGTAAGGCATACCAGTCTAGGCGAACCCATAGGGGTGAATGGTGTCCGTCATGGAACAACGTGATAGCATACACCGGTGCTTGGACTCCGAAAGAACCTAGCCTTTGGACCCGTACCTCGGCAAAATTTGATTTTAAAATGCAAAGAGATTATAGTGCAAGTCAAAATCCACTCACCCTTTCAATATCCACTAGAACGGGATCAGCCAATTATACAGGGGAGTTTTTCCTTATAATGGGGATGCACAGCCCAGGAACAGATAAAAAAGCAGTAATAAAATTTGTTGTGGACAGTTCACCTGAGGAGGAAAGAAATGGGACAGTAGCTGAGCCATTATCGGTAGGACAAAAGAATGGAGTGGTAGAAATAGATTACACCATGTTAAAACCAGAAGATATGATAGAGAGAGCCACAGGATATGGGGAAAATAATTTGTGGCTGGAATGGATAATTACCACAGCCAGAGAACAGAGCTTAGACGATTGTGTTGGATGTGCTAATGCAAGACCTCATTTATATATTGAACCAGCCCCGTTGTACCAAAACGATACGTGGGGTTATGAGTGTATGCTGGCATTGACACGGATGGCCAGTCCAAAAAATTGTACCACATTGGCAGCAATATTCCCACCAATAACCAACCTTTCACGGGCAGGTCCATTTACACCGAAGAAAGCAAATTATACCTGTTTTGATATTAAACGTCTATCACCAACCAGCAACCTGGGGGAGATAAATAAGGAGTGGTGTGATCAGATCATAGTAGATAATGGGACTGAGATAGGTACGTGGGCTAGAGCAGGTTTGTATTATTATTGTGGAGATCGAAGATTGTTTACTAGGATACCTGAGAAGGCAAAGGGAGTGTGTGCCATGGTGATACTGGGAGCCCCAATAACTCTGATAGGAGACAGAGCAGTCAGAACGGAAACCGTGAATTCAGCAACATTGACTAGAAGACGTAGGAGACACATCATTACAAAGAGAGCAATAGGATCAAGTGTAGATTTATCATTAAATAGTCCGACATACATTGACGCGATCGGGATTCCCAGAGGTGTTCCGGATGAATATAAACTAGCGAACCAAGTGGCAGCAGGTTTTGAGAATATACCCATAATAGCTGCTATTTTTCCAGTCACCCCAAACAAGAATGTAGATAGGATTAATTATGTACATTATAATGTGATGAGGTTAGCAAATATGACAAGGGATGCAGTAGATGGTTTAGCAGAACAGCTAGCACCAACTTCACTTATGGCTATACAGAACCGTATGGCTCTGGACATGTTGTTGGCAGAAAAGGGAGGAGTATGTGTTATGTTTGGTGATCTTTGCTGTACTTACATTCCTAATAATACAGCACCAGACGGATCAGTCACTAGGGCATTGGAAGGTTTGAGAACTTTGTCTATCGAAATGAAGGAACATTCAGGAGTGAATAATCCTATTGGAGATTGGCTAGACAAGGCACTAGGCAAATGGAAATCCGTTTTAATGTCGATTGTGTTATCAATAGCTGTATTTGCAAGTATTTTGGTCTCATGCGGATGCTGTTGTATTCCCTGTATCAGATCACTATGTAACAGAGTGATATTATCGGCAATAGAAAAGACAGACCTAACCCCTCCGAAATATACCATGCCTCTATTGTCTGGCGATCATTTCCTAGATGAAGATGATAATGATGTTTGTGATGATTTGTGACCATTTTTTTAATGGTCAAGAGAGGGATTGTGGGAATTTAGATCCGTATATGGATCGATTTAAAAATGGATGATTGATGTTGTTTAAATCAGATGTATTTTCCTACATGACATGATTGTGAACAAAAGCTTGAAGTTGAGAGTTCTTCAGTTGCCAGATGTTGCCAGAGATGGAATGTGGTCAGTAAGTGGGGGGTTGCAGGATCTGCTTGTGTGAATGTGTAACAATAACCACATCTTATTTTTGGGGAAGAAATGTGTACACTCAAGGATCTTATTGTGGTTTAAACGTGCCTTTACATTTAATATGATTTCATTATTGATTACTAACTATGCATAATATGTTGAAAATATAACCAGTGTGTGAGTTGTGTGTAACCAAGCCATAATCGCTGATATTGTGGGGTTTTTCCATAGGATGTTACTATGTGTGTGTGTTGAGATCAGGTTACGCAGAGAGCGTGTTGGGCCTCTATAATTTGTTACAGATGTCGGGTTTGAAAAACAAGGCAGTGAGCTGGTTGGCTGAGACAGGACAAAGGGGAGACGATCTGATTGGACCCAGGCTGAAGAAGAGATTCGGCGTGAAATATAAAACCATGTGTATGTGTTTTCTGGTGGTCGATCCTTTGTTAAGACTGTTCTGAGTCTGAGGATCCACCGAAACAGCTGTTTGTTTGAGACTACTTCTGATCAATAAATTTCAACGTTTTCTGAACTGGCCTCGCTCCAATTTTTGAACGCGCAGAACATTGTTTAAATGTTCTTCAGTATCACGGAGGAGATTGTGAAGCATAAGTGGACGAGCGACCGGACCCGTCAGTGAGAGAGGACCGGGCCCGGAAATTGTGTTTGTGTTTGTCTTTTACGTCCTTGTTTATTTGATTTGATTAAAGATGTTAAATGTTCGCCGGTTCCCGCCTCCTTCCTTCCCTTCATGGAACTTTGTTACACTGGTGCCGCAAACCAATAGTAGGGTGCGCGTACAGCTGACGCTCGTTATCATTCACGCAGCCGCCTCGAATCCCGGCTCTCGTCCCGCCTACCTCGCTACAGAAATTGTTAACCTTTTGAGCGGTATCCGGTTTGGTCCCATATACGGGATATTATTTCCGTGGCCCTGAGAATACGGTCCCAGATATGAGATTTAGAATGTTCAGTGACTGCCTGATTCAAATTGTGCTTTCGCGCGTTGGTTTGCGCTGAGCCAGAGACGGACGAGCTCAGCGCTGTCATATACCAAAACTATTCAGTGTTTTCAACCTAATAATGTTTATTTTAGGTTTCAGCCATTTAAATACACATAAGCACAAGTAAAACAATACATTTGGAGTTTGTAAAATTCACACTCGTGTCTGTGGAAGCAGCAATAACAATCTATTCAAATATAATTTGACGACGTGTGTTATTCACATCAGACAGACATAGTGAAAGTAACTATAAAGTTTACAAGAGTTAAAGTTCTCGGAGTTCACCGGCCACTTTCTTGCATGTATTTCGGGAGAAACTGATGATAGACAAAACTCTCTGAACTGCGTCGTAAAGAAACATGGTTGCACCCGTCTCACGTAGATCAAGATTATTTATAAATGACCAAACACACTCACTTACACATTTTTGAGAATCGGAATATCAGATAGTTGATGACGTGGTAAGCAAGTTTGTGAATATTTTGAAATAAAAAAGAAACTAAGGCGATCTGTCATAAGGTGTGGCTGCGGTGTGTCACGTGACAAATATGACGCGTCGCCATGGAAACATTAAAGGGGTAATCATTACTAGTCTACATGGAGTCTATATTAAAAGAACATTAGATATGAGACCCCCTGAAAAACGTAACCTGGAACCGAAGTACCAAAATAACGTGACATCGGCATATTAATTGTAACGGAACAAACTTTCGCAGCCATATTTAAATGTTTTTTTTACAGATTTCAAAATGGCACTTTTATATCTTTTCTATTTTTGAAATTAGTAGTGCACAGCTGCACTTTTATTTTCTCTATTTTTTTATTTCATGAAAGTTATTATGACACAGCTGCACTTTTATTTTCTTTATTTTAGAACTTTCTGTTATTTGATGTGTATAGTTTGTATTTTAGATACAACTTGTTACTCTGATTTGTTAGTTCAATAAATTGGAACATGTTAAGCTTGTTGCGCATTTCATTAGCATTGTGTTGGGGCGATGGGGGCAGGTGGGGCTTGAAAATTCCCCCTTGTCTAAAGTGGGGAATGACCAAAAAAGTTTGAGAACCACTGTCATAAGGCTTTACGCCTGCAAATGCTTCAACGAACATCTTCTCTCCTAAATCCAAAATACTCCCATAGGACTGATGTTGAATTTCTTTTTGACAGCAAATCATTTTTATTCTGACCTGCATCCATATTTTATATCGATTCCTCCCGTTCGCCTATTCTGTTCTTGTCCCTCTCAGCTTTTTTCGTATTTTGCACAGTTCGCAGAGTGAGCTCTGATAGATTAACATCTTAAACATGCGCACAACACAGTTTTAGTATTATGAGTTATAAATTAATTAATAAAATCGAAGCTTTGTGCGGTTTAGAAATCGCATGTGCTCAAATCGCAATTTTTTTGCGATTGCGATTAATTGCACAGCCCTACCACACACTGAGATGATTAGCTTGTCCTCCATTTTGTATTTCTGCCTCTGCTCGCTAAGTCGTCTACGTCACTACTAGAGCAGGCTCCTGATTGGTTAACGCGGCGCGAATTTTCGCCAAAGTTCAGATTTTTCAACTCTAATTAACGTTCCATCTAATTTAGCGCCCGCAGTTTAAAATGTATGAGGAAGACGAGCAGGAAGGCGGGATCTCGCTAATGAGTTAATCAAATCATAGCCCGTTGGAGGCATTGCCTCCTCTCACGTGACTTTTCTCCATTCTTTTCAATTACCCCCACTCAAACTCACGGCACGCTTTAGCGGGTATATGTAAAGTCAATGAGCTTAGAGGAACACATGGAGGGATATTTCAGTCACAATATACACTAAAAGTCTAAAACTGAATGTTTTAAACCTAAACTAAAAGTCAAAATTTGAAACTAAAAGTCCAATTGAAAATGGATTTGGTATATGGAATTGGGCATTTGGTATATAGGATTGGGAATTTTGTATGTAGGATTGGGCATTTAATCATTTAGGTTTGAGGTTTTGGGGATTTAGGATTGGGCATTTGAGGATTGAGGAGTGTATGCAAATTAGGAGGCGTGGCCCACATACTGGAGGGTGCTAAAGAGCGCACTGTAATGAAACCAGAGCGAGTGAGTGGCTGGAGCGAGGATATGAGGCGCCGTATAGAGTTTGAATCAAACTGCGATGATGAATACATATATAAAAGCATGCATACACACATATACATTGCTCACATATACATGTATAGTAGGCTATTGGATGTTCAAGCAAACACATATGAAAAACATGTGCGCACTAATGTGAAATCCATACCAATACATATTATGTTAGTAATGCATGCATATAAACTCGATGCGTGCAAAAAACATATATAAAACACTCACACATACATATAAACTCTGCACACACACAAGTCTATAAAACTCTCGCACATACATATACACTCGATGCGCGCAAAACACTGAGAGCTATAATAGCATTGACGTTCATTAGTCCTTTACTTGCTTGTGCAAGTTGCAATGAAGATGATATAGCCGATTTCTTTAATAGCGTTTTACACTGCCTTACACGTATACAGCAGGATCCCAGGGAGACACTATAGAGATTTAGAACAATTGCCAGAACATTGACAGTCTTTTGTCCGTGGTTCGTTGTCAAAATGTCGAAACCAGAGAACTCGTTGTTGTTCTCGAGACGTTGTACCACGCTGCGCCAAGCTTGATGGTGGGAGAGCTGCTGGACAACTAGTCCCGACATCTAGAATAGGCCATAGAGGTAAATGAGTAAATGTGCCAGTTAAACAGAAGCCGGAGACAATGGCACATTTCCCCAAACCTGTATACGTGTGGCAGTGTAAAACGCTATTAAATAAATCTGCTATATCATCTTCATTGCAACTTGCACAAGCAAGTAAAGGACTAATGGACGTCAATGCTATTATCGCTCTCAGTGTTAGATGTTTTGCGCGCATCGAGTTTATATGTATGTGCGAGAGTTTTATAGACGTGTGTGTGCGGAGTTTGTTTGTATGTGCGAGTGTTGTTTAGGTTTCTTTCTTTTCTCTGATCCTGACTCCTAATGTCTTTTCGGGGCCATTTCCAAATAAGTTGCCTAGACTACCGTCTGTCACACTGCGTCAGGCGGACGCGCCATCAACTGGCGCTGCCGCGCGGACCGTACATGGGCGGTTGGTGGTGTTATGGGATTGTTCGGCCGTGTTTTTTTTACATATACATGGCTAAAATGTGCCCGCCTAATCATTTTTCTATAGCCTAATGAAATAATATTAGATTTGAAAAAATGTTTTTCATTATGCTATTTTGGTGTCGCCTCAGCACGTAACTTGGCGTTAAGTTAACGTCACACGTCACTCAAAATGCAAACGTAATAGCTCATTTGCATAGCCCGTCCTTTTCTAGGTTGCGGGCTCTACGGCAAGTTAATGGTTAATTTGACTGCAGTGAATGATGTTTAATACTTTAGGGGAAAATCTTGGTATTAAAAAATGAACAATACATTTCTGACGTTATAATTAGCTATTAATGTTACCTGTCTACAATACTTTGTTCTCCATGCTCTGGTGATGCTTCCAACAAACAATCAAGTTGTGAATTTATGCGATCCCTTATTGCAGATAGGCGTCTTCTAAAATGATGACTAGGTTCTGTAGACATAATAAGAATGAATTTAACTCCTAACTTTATTTTAAATCAATCCCTTTGACCCGCGCTTTTGCAAAACTGGATGCTCCGACTTGCCGTAGAGCCCGCAACCTAGAAAAGGACGGGCTATGCAAATGAGCTATTACGTTTGCATTTTGAGTGACGTGTGACGTTAACTTAACGCCAATCGGCGTTATTTAAACGCGTGGCGGCGTGTGACGTTAGTTTAGCGTCAAGCGGCGTTTATTTAACGCCTGGCGGCGTTAAGAAATCGGCGTTTCAATATTAATACGGCGATTAAAAGCACGCGTTTTCTGACCCTGTTGGCTTTCCATAACAGCGCGTGGTAGCGGCGGCGCTGGCCACACCCATGACAGAAAACATATTTACAATCCAAAAGAACGTCTCGGTTACTTTCGTAACCTCGGTTCCCTGAGAAGCGGGAACGAGACATTGCGGAGACCGCATATGAAACTCCTCCTCTTTTTCACTTTTCCTGAAGTCCTATAGGATAACGCCAGTTAAAAAACTGGCCAATTGTCGCAAGACATGCACAGTATGCAAATACTGACGAATCTAGACAGTATAAATACAGTGCATGAGACGACAATACCTCAGAATCTACGATAGAACGCTTGACCAGAGATAAGCAGCGAACACGGCGTTCTCCGCAATGTCTCGTTCCCGCTTCTCAGGGAACCGAGGTTACGAAAGTAACCGAGACGTTCCCTTTCGAGAGCGGTCACTTCGACATTGCGGAGACCGCATATGGAACGGTAGTACAATCCCGCCGTGAGAGCTAGCAAAAACAGCCCGATAACTGGGATAACACGTACACAGTATGCGGAGCAGACAAACCAACCATTCGCGAGGTTGCCCCAAGCGTTAACCGCTGATTGGCTGAAACCGGCCTATGAGCTGCTAGATCACTGAGCACGCCAATGAACTGCTAGATTGGTCTTTTGTCGAATTTGCATATCCAAACCCAACGAATGCAGCGGGCTGCGCTGAACAGGGCAGACACCACAGCAGTAGAACCAGCACGGAAACCCGGGCGATATAATAACGAACATAAGTACACCAAGCACAGTGTAAACAGCAATGCGGCAACAACTGTGTAGCACAATACATTACAAGGTAGAAGATAAGCTTAATCAGCACTCACCGAGAGGACTTGAGAAGCCAACGAGGACACATCCAATCTGTAGAACCTGGCGAAAGTATTCTGAGAAGACCAGCCAGCTGCACAGCATATGTCCTGAATAGATGTGCCCCTAGACCAGGCCCACGAAGAGGCGATAGCCCTAGTCGAATGAGCTCTGATACCGAAGGGGCAGTTCTGACCCTGGCTTTCGTACGCCAAGGTAATAGCGTCCACTACCCAGTGAGAGAGCCTCTGTTTTGAGACAGCCCGGCCTTTAGTACCCCCACCAAAACAAATAAAGAGCTGCTCCGACTGCCGAAACCCGGCCGTGCGATCTATGTAAGCCCGCAATACCCTTACCGGGCATACCGCTCTCTGAGCGTCAGCATCCTGTGAGTCTGACGACTCGGAAGACAAGGCGGGCAAGGAAATGACCTGAGCTCTAAAAGGGGTAGACATGGACTTTGGCACATCACCCGATTTTGGCCGCAGAGTGACGCTGCAGTCGCCTGGCCCAAAACGAATGAAATCAGCGCCGACTGAGAGCGCTTGCAAATCCCCTATGCGCTTAGCCGAAGCAAGGGCGAGAAGGAGAACGGTTTTTAGAGTGAGCTCTCTAACCGAAGCCGCGTCCAAAGGCTCAAAGGGGGGAGAAGAGAGAGCCTTCAACACCAGTGCTAAGTCCCAAGGTGGCACCGAAGGGGTTCGCGGGGGGAAAAGTCTCCTCGCTCCTCTGAGGAATCTGACCACCAGCATGTGCCTACCAATCGATTGCCCATCAACCGGGGAACGAAACGAGGCGATGGCCGCTACGTAAACCTTCAGCGTTGACGGGAGGCCGCCGCTGTCCAGCCTGTGCTGCAGGAAAGACAAAATATCAGACACGGGGCAAGACGCCGGGTCGATATTGTTGCTGCTGCACCATTTAGCTGCTCTGATAGAGAGTATATGCCGATCCGCCCACAGTAGGAGATCCGCCGCCTGTTTGAAAAGAGCTCCGGAACGGATCCCTCCCTGGCGATTTATGTACGAAACCACGGACATGTTGTCGGTGCGAATCAGAACATGTTTCTGCTCCAGCCTCGACTGGAAAGTATGAAGAGCTAGAGACACCGCCTTTAGTTCCAAGCGATTTATGTGCCATTTCCTCAGAGACTGTGACCAAAGGCCGGATGACGGCATGCCCTCGCACACCGCGCCCCATCCCGAGGACGATGCATCCGTCGTAACGACTGTGCGTCTCGTCACCAGCCCCAGGGGAACTCCCTGACTGAACATGCTCGGGTCGCGCCATGGACTCAGGGCGTCGAGGCAGCGGCGTGTAACCGGGACTCGCGCCTGGCCCGAGGACCATGCTCTCCATGGAACCCGAGCCTTCAGCCAGAACTGAAGCGGTCGCATGTGCAGAAGACCTAGGTGTCAGACCGCCGACGCCGATGCCATGAGACCCAAAAGCCTCTGGAACTCCCTCAGGGGAACAGACCGGCCCAGCCTGAGCAAATGTAGAGCTGAAGAGATGGACTCCGTCCTCTCTAGGGAGAGACGAGCGCGCATCTCCACTGAGTCGAAACATACCCCCAGATACGTTATAGACTGACTCGGCGTGAGTTTGCTCTTCTGCATGTTCACGCGCAGCCCCAGGGATGCCAAGTGACCAAGCAGCATCTGCGTGTGACCGATTAGCGCCTTCCGAGAGTGGGCTAAAATCAGCCAATCGTCCAGATAATTGAGAATGCGCATTCCGCTCGCTCTGAGAGGGGAAAGCGCCGCGTCCACGCACTTCGAGAATGTGCGCGGAGCTAATGCCAGCCCGAATGGGAGGACGGCAAATTGGTACGCTGAATCCTCGAATGCGAATCGCAGGAACCTTCGGTGGCGCTTGTTTATCTGAACATGGAAGTACGCATCCTTCAGATCTACGGAAACAAACCAGTCCCCGGGACGCACTTGTGCCAGGATCTGTTTTAGAGTTGTCATTCTGAACGCTCGCTTGTGAAGCGCTCGGTTGACGGGTCTCAAGTCCAGAATCGGACGCAGACCACCATCTCTCTTGGGCACTACAAAATACCGGCTGTAAAACCCGCTTTCCAGCTCGTTCGGGGGGACACGCTCGATCGCTCCCTTCGCGAGCAGGCTGCGGATTTCCTGCCTTAGCACAGGTGCGTTTTGCGCTGACGTAAGCGACGGGACCACACCGCTGAAGCGGGGAGGTCTGCGCCTGAACTGCAGGGAGTACCCGTGTTCTATCACGTTTAGCAGCCAAAGAGAGATGCCTGGGATGGCTTTCCACGCGTCCAGAAACAGACATAACGGCCGAATCTGATCGGGGGTTACCGTCATCGGACCGTTTAGGGTAGCGCGCTGGCCCAGCGAGGCTAAATGCACTGGCGGGAAAATATCTCGCGCGTGAGACTCCAGCGGTCCCTCGTCCACGGGAGCGTCCGTGGACGAGGGAATGCTGGTTATAGTTGTGACTAGCTGCGGCTTCGCGCTGCACCGTGGCAGGGCAAGGGACGCAGCATTGTGTGTGTGAGGGGGAAAAAGCTCCTTCTGTGAACAGGTATGTGTTTTTATTGCATTCACACAAACAACACTTACAACATTGCAATAATCGCCCGCAACCCCGGGGGAAAACTGTTGCAAACAGCGGCGCTTTGGGTCCGCCGGCACGCTCACAGACTCTCTCCTCCTCTTCCCAGGTCCGTCAGGACGACGGCTTGGCAGCCGATGACGCTCCGCCGTCGTGGCGTGGACCTCTCTTCGGCCCGTACCTCTTCTTTGCTGGGCCCGCCCATTGTTTAGGACGGACGTCCGGTTCGCGACCTCGACTAGCCGGTGCGGGAGCCGCGTGCTGTTTGGCAGGTCTCTGCGAGGAGTGAGGCGCGGATGAAGAGCGGGCTCTCGGAGACGGTTGGTAAGAGCGTCGAGGCAGCACGTGACTCATGGCCTTGGCGCGCTTTTGCGCCTCACCAAAACGCTCTACTACCGACTCCACGACGTCACCAAAGAGGCCGGAGGGAGTGATCGGCGCGTTGAGCAGGGACTTACGATCGGCGTCCTTTAGATCCGCCAGCGTAAGCCACAGATGACGGTGGAGGACGACCATAAACCCCATAGATCTGCCGATAGCCTGGGCGGTGCGTTTCGTAGCCATCAGCGCGAAGTCGGTCGCTGCCCTCAGATCCCGTGTAGCGTCCGTCTCCAGGCTGCCGCTATCCAGCGACTGAAGGATCTTTGCCTGAAACACCTGCAGCACCGCCATAGTGTGCAAGGCGGAGGCGGCCTCGCCAGCGGACGCGTATGCCTTACCAGCGAGATGGGCGGTAAACCTGCACGGCTTCGAGGGCAGGCCTGGGTCCGAGCCCAGCGAGGTGGCGGAAGGGCACAAATGAGCGGCGAGGGTCTCCTCGACGGGTGGCATGCGCACGTAACCGTGGGCCTCGGCCCCGACCACGTGGGCAAACATGGCCGGCGTAGCAGCGTGGACGCGCGCCGACTGAGGTGCTGACCACGTCTTCACCACGTGCTCGTGGACATCTGGGAAGAACGGCGAACTCCTTTTCGACGTGGCCTGGCGGCGACTCGCCTGAAAGTACCAGGAGTCGAGCTTACTCTTCGCCGGCATCTCAGGTGGATCCCAGGTGATGTCGAGCTCGCTTACAGCTTTTTCGAGAACCCTGACGAACTCCTCGTGGAGGTCCGGGGTGCTCTCCGGATCGGGACGATCACGCTCCGATCCTGCCCAGTCCTTGTCCGAAGCTGATATGGACATGGAGTCATCGTCCTCCTCGACGCCGAAGGAAACGGCGTCCGCGATGGAAGGCGGAGGACGAAGGACCTCGTCGACTGGGGAATGAGGTGACGGCAGAGGACGGGGGCCCGGAGCCGGGTCGTCGCCGCCACCTCGTGGAGTGGGTGGACTCACCAGCGGCTCGTTGGCGGCGGTGAGCCTCGACCCTAAGAGTCCACGAGCAATGTTCCTGCGAGTCCTCAAAACACGCGCCGGCAGGTCCGCACAGTGCGCGCAATCGGACTTGCAGAGTGCATCCTCCGCGTGGGCAAGGCCCAGGCAGGCAATGCAGTGCTCGTGAGTATCCTGCGGGCCAATGGGGCCCGCGCAGAGACGACAGAAAGAAGCCATCGGATGCGGTGAAGAAGTATCCAGTTGCGTCTTCAACGATGGCAGCGTGAAAAAGAAGATTCTGAGGTATTGTCGTCTCATGCACTGTATTTATACTGTCTAGATTCGTCAGTATTTGCATACTGTGCATGTCTTGCGACAATTGGCCAGTTTTTTAACTGGCGTTATCCTATAGGACTTCAGGAAAAGTGAAAAAGAGGAGGAGTTTCATATGCGGTCTCCGCAATGTCGAAGTGACCGCTCTCGAAAGGGAACTACGCGTGTATGATTTAAATTGAGGCTGTCTTGGTTTCTCGGCTGGGCAATGGATTAAATCCCCAGTTAAATCCTCTCCGCCGTCAGGATTCCCACCATCTGTGCCCGCTGTAGCGCTCGATGAGGCGCCATTTCTTTCCATCTGCTCACCTGTCTCTTCCGCCCTTTTTTAGGTATGACAAAACGATCCATTTTTAGCTTCAAGAAAAGTGCGTAGCAGCTCTTGCGGTCGCGCGACAGCGCCTTGAACGCAATGACGCAGCGGCAGCAACGTTCATAGGGCGTCGCATTGATTCTGATGTTTATATTTTTATATGTCGATTAAATTATTAATTATTATTGCTCTGCGTAGTTTGAAGAGAACGATTTTTAAATCTTTATCCCGGATATATATTTTAATATATATCAAATATTTTTTAATCAGGAAGGGGTGGGGGGTCTAATGGGGGGTCAAGGCGTTTTTTGGAAGGGTCTTGAGACCCCCCAAGACCCCCCCTGGCGCCGCCACTGTATGTGAGCAATGTATATGTGTATGGACGCTTTTATATATGTATTCATAAGCGCAGTTTGCTTTAAACCCTATACGGCGCCTCATATCCTCGGTCCAGCCAATCACTCGCGTAGCACTGGGAGCTGCTGTCCATAAAGTGCCTCTGCGTGTCAGCCATTTCAAGCCCATCCTCCAGTATTTGGGCCACGCCTTCTAATTTGCATACACTCCTCAATCCAAAAAAAATGCCCAATCCTAAATCCCCAAAACCTCAAACCTAAATGGCTAAATGATTAAATGCCCAATCCTACATACAAAATACCCAACCCTATATACCAAATGCCCAATCCTATATACCAAATGCCCAATCCTATATACCAAATGCCCAATCCTATATACCAAATTAATTTTCAACTTGGACTTTTAGTTTCAAATTTAGACTTTTAGTTTTGGTTTAAAACTTTCAGTTTTAGACTTTTAGTTTATATTGTGACTGAAAAATCCCTCCATAGATTTCATGTTAGGCTGATATTTGCATGTTTTGGTCATGCTGGAGGACACTGTGGCTTTGGTGTAAGTCAGTCAGTTGGTGTAAGTCACGTGGGTCAGCTCATGACTGAAGGGCCCTTGAGCAAGGCACCTTACCCGTGATTGCTTTGCAGTAATGTGCCATTGTATAAAACTACTTGTAAGTTGCTTTGGATAAAAGCGTCTGCCAAATGAATAAATGTAAATGTAAAAAAATGTGTAGGGGAGAGCGGGGACGATAATAACGCCGGATGAAAGTAACAGCGATTTACTCAGAGCCCGGACTACATTTATATTACAAGCTTTGACGTGACGTTCTGCACGCAACCTTTGACGTTGCTGCCGAATGTCACGTGATTTCTTCATCGTTTTCCAAGTGTGAAAATTAAAATAATATATAATTAAATATTTCTCCATATTTAACATACCAAGATCATAGTCAGTTAAATTAATATAAACCAGAGTAACACAAAAACCTAAAGCTTATATTGGTGTGTTACTTTTGACCCACCTGTGTTGTTGCTTTCGTCCCTACTGACTTATCTTCAAAGTGAAGTTTTACAAAAGGCATTCAACACCTGAACAAAATACCACCTGGTATTACTAGACCACACTTGTGAGTTACCGACCACAGCAATAATATATCTCTTCTGAAAAATAATCTTTTCAAATTACATTTTTCTGAAAAATTTTACTTTTGGCTCCGCTCTCCCCTAAATATGCGTAGCTCTTAAACAAGCAATATACGTTGTGAATAATGGTTGTTGTGAATTTAACATATACATTCTGTTATCACGGTGTTATTGCAAATTATTGTTAATAAATAATCTATGTTAGGCTGCTTGGCCAAAAAAGTGAAAAGCACCATATAAATAAATTGGAATTGATATAAGGATCATCATGTCTGTGTTTAGTGGTAGATGTTGGGTTTGTATAATGCAGGTATTTAGTATAAACACAAAAGTTGATTTTTCTGTATATTTAGAATATGGCTCCAGAAATAGGCTGAACATTGTTTATTTAAAAAAAGAGCATCTGTATATAATTGACAAATACTTTTTATTGTGTCCCCCACAAATAAAACAGACATGTGACCTATGGTGTGACATTAATCAATTAATATTTATGTTTATAATATAAAGAATATACAAATTAAATGGTTTCTTCATTAGATAGTGTTGCCATCACACCATAGGAAAAATGTGCATATTGATTGTTTATTTCTCTCTTTTTATTATATAACCTTTTGTATAATATATATACACTCACTGGCCACTTTATTAGGTACACCTTACTAGTAGTGGGTTGGACTCCCTTTTGCCTTCAGAACTGCCTTAATCCTTCGTGGCATAGATTCAACAAGGTACTGGAAACATTCCTCAGAGATTTTGGTCCATATTGACATGATAGCATCACGCAGTTGCTGCAGATTTGTCAGCTGCACATCCATGATGCAAATCTCCCATTCCACCACATCCCAAAGGTGCTCTATTGGATTGAGATCTGGTGACTGTGGAGGCCATTTGAGTACAGTGCATTCATTGTCATGTTCAAGAAACCAGTCTGTGAAGACAAAGGAGATCATCGTGGACTTCAGGAAGGCGAAAGGAGGCACACACGACCCAATCCACATTAATGGGATGGCTGTTGAACGTGTTTCCAGTTTTAAGTTCCTGGGGACTCACATTTCGGAGGACCTGTCCTGGACCACCAACACCTCATGCCTGGTCAAGAAGGCTCACCAGCGTCTCTTCTTTCTGAGGACACTGAAGAAGAACCAACTGTTTTCAACTATCCTGTTGAACTTCTATCGCTGCACGATAGAGAGCATCCTGACCAACTGTGTCACAGTCCGGTACGGGAACTGTTCTGTTGCTGAGCGCAAGGCACTGCAGCGAGTGGTGCAGCCCACGCATCACAGGGACTACACTTTCTGTCATTGAGGACATCCAGAAGAAACGCTGTCTGCGCCGAGCTCGCAGCATTCTCAAGGACTCCTCTCACCAAGCTCATAGACTGTTTACTCTCCTGCCTTCCGGTAGGCGCTTCCGGTGCCTCCGGACAAGAACCAGCAGACTAAAAAACAGCTTTTCTCCCAGAGCTGTTTCATTATTGAACTCTGCCCCCCACTGATTCCACTACCTCTCTTACCTTTAACTCCAATGCTGCTATAACATTGTTTACATTGCACTACAGGGCTGCATGCATGACTGAACTGTACACACCAGTACTTCATGTATCTGCTCTTCCGGACTGTTTACACACACACACAGCATCATTTGCACTCTATACTGCTCACTTGCACACCAGGAATATTTAACTGAATGCTCATTTGCACTAATGGACCACTTCCATAACTGCACTAACCTATCTACTGCACTGTAATTCTATTAACTGCATCCACTCATCTATTGCACTGTAACTTCAATAACTGCATTAACTAATCTACTGCCCTGTAACCTATAAACTGCATTAACTCATCTTCTGGACTGCAACCTATTAACTGCATTAACTTGTATACTCCACCGTAACTTTAATAACTGCATTAACTCATCCACTGCACTGTAACTTCAACAACTGCATTAACTCACCTATTTGCACTGCAACTTTAATAGCCAATGTCAATAATTTATGCATACCTAAGTCACTTGCACTATTTTAGTCTAAATTATTATCTGTTCATATCCACCTGTACATTAATGTTCATAGTATATAGCCATCTGTATATATTGTTCATAGTACATTCCTACTGCAAAATATTTTTATAATCCATGCCCACTGTATTATATTCTATTATATTGTATTCTGTATTTATTCTAACTGTATATCCTGCACTTGCTAACTGCACTTCTAGTTAAACCTAAACTACATTTCGTTACACTGTACTTGTATATGTGTAATGACAATAAAGTTGAATCTAATCTAATCTAATGATTCGCGCTTTATGACATGGTGCGTTATCCTGCTGGAAGTAGCCATCAGAAGATGGGTACACTGGTCATAAAGGGATGGACATGGTCAGAAACAATACTCAGGTAGGCTGTGGCGTTGACACGATGCTCAATTGGTACTAATGGGCCCAAAGTGTGCCAAGAAAATATCCCCCACACCATTACACCACCAGCCTGAATCGTTGATACAAGCCAGGATGGATCAATGCTTTCATGTTGTTGACGCCAAATTCTGCCCCTACCATCCGAATGTCGCAGCAGAATTCGAGACTCATCAGACAAGGCAACGTTTTTCCAATCTTCTGTTGTCCAATTTTGGTGAGCCTGTGCGAATTGTAGCCTCAGTTTCCTGTTCTTAGCTGTCAGGAGTTGCACCCGGTGTGGTCTTCTGCTGCTGTAGCCCATCCGCCTTAAGGTTCGACGTGTTGTGTGTTTAGAGATGCTCTTCTCCATACCTCGGTTGTAACTGTCACTATGGAGGGATTATTGGGTCAGATTGTAAACTGAAAATCTAAAACTAAAAGTCTTAATCTAAAACTAAAAGTCTTAAACCAAAACTAAAAGTCTAAATTTAAATGAATTTGGTATTTAGGATTGGGCATTTTGTATTTAGGATTGGGCATTTTGTATTTAGGTTTGGGCATTTTGTATTTAGGATTGGGCATTTAATCATTTAGCCATTTAGGATAGAGGATTTGGGGATTTAGGATTGGGAATTTGAGGATTGAGGATTGGCCATTTAATCATTTAGGCATTTAGGTTTGAGGATTTAGGATTGGGCATTTGAGGATTGAGGAGTGTATGCAAATTAGGAGGCGTGGCCCGAATACTGGAGGCTGGGTTTGAAATGGCTTTTGTGCAGAGGCACTTTATGGACGCTAGAGGGAGCTCCCAGTGCTAAGGAGCACAGTGTAATGTAACCAAACAGAGCGAGTGAGTGGCTGGAGCGAGGACTGTGTGATAGCTTCAATTTAATGACAGCGTTTTATGGACGCTGTGGACATGTGTGGCCTCAAACACAGAGTCACCAGTGAAACGAGTGCTATCGGTCTGACGACGAGAAAGCAGCAGGTAAGATGCTAACATTAGCTACTAGTTATGTTAGCTGATATTGCTTACATGCTTTAGTAGGGTATTATTATATTGGGACACGCTGTTTTGTTTTTTAAACTGCGGTTAACCCCTCAGACAGTAGTAGATACACTCCTTTCGCATTGCCAGTAGATGTGCTTGTTGCTATATAGCGTATATATATATCATACAGATTGTGAGGGAAAAGAAATTAGGCTTGTTCGACTTGAACCGGCACTGCACACTGCAAGACCGATCGGTTTATGACATCGAAGCACCGCGAGAGCGATTCAAAAGCATAAGGATCGTGTCAGCGTCTACTCTCTAATCGCTCTCGTGGTACTTTGATGTCATATATATATATATACATATATAATTGTGTGTGTTAACTGCCGTCCAAGTGTGCTGATCTGCATCCTTTGTATTTCGTGCGGTTGTTACAATATTATCTTGTAACCATCACAGCTAACACTGCAGTTCAGTGTTGTGCTACTCACCTGAAGGAACTAGAGGGGACTGTTGAACCGTTTAGGCCATGTTTCAGTAACTTATCTTAATACAATATACAACCCACCCACTGACTTGTCATCCTTCTTGCAGATAGAGATGTTTCACCTGGACATGGAGGACCACTTTGTGTCACAGCCAAAGCTATGGCTCATTCTGCAAAAACTGGATCAATAGACACCCCTGGACTCAAGACTTTTTCACTCACTAAGACACAAAGTCACTTAATTCTCAATATTGTAGTTTATTTTCTCCTAGTTTTTTATTATATGACCTATAATTACATGGTTTTATTTTGTTTGTTATATCTTTAAATTACTTTTCTGTTCTTCCTGTAATTGTTGTTGTGGTGCCCCATAGAAAATGAATAAATTCTTTATAATCTTATCTTGACTAGAAACTAACACTTTATCTTTTTTTGGTATAATACAAGTCGTGTAGTAAAGCAATATACAGGCATGTTACAGTAAATGAATCTCAATTAAGGACTTCCATTTTTATTAATAATGGTCTGTGTCCTTATATGCATTTTGTCAGGAAAGGACTACGAGGAGAAGGGTCATTTGTAAGTTACTTCCGGTCTGTTAGGGGGGTTGAATTACTGTAGTTGTAGTTGTGCTGTATCTTGAACATGCCCTGGTTCTCCTTACAATAATCTTGACAATACATCCACAGTTTCACAATAAATTCGAACACCAGTGTCACGTTGCTCTGTGCTTGGTTGAGGTAGAAGGGCAAAGTCTGCTTCAGTAAGCTGCCTTGGAAGCTCAATCTCTGGAATCTCAAGATGAGTGTCCACCCCTGCTGCACTTGGTCCACTCCAGTCAGTCCCATATTCTTCACTGACCTGTTGATGAGCAAAATGGCTATTTAAAAAATTAAACAGTACAAATAAAAGCCAAGAATCAGAGTGTAAATGCAAGCTTATGAGTTGCAACAATGCATTCCAGTGACAACTTAAGAATCATTCAACTACAGGAACATTCTCTAATGTAATATTTTTTCAACAGGGAAAACATTATTGTTGACATTGAAATATCTCTAATCTTGGTAACAGCGTAACCACAGCTAGTGTTGTGTTGAGGCAAAAAAACATTTTAAAATTTATAAAAAGAGATGTATTTATTCTTGCAAGAATAGGCCCAGTCGCCACACAGCAGTTACCCTGTGGAGTGAGTGGATGTGTAGCAGAGGTATTTGCAGGGGAGACATATTCCTGGCAGTTCGGATGCTGTGGTTGTTCCATCCCTGGACAAAGAAGTCTAGATGGGACTGTATACAAAACACGTAGCCTATTACATGATTTTAAATTTTAAGTAATATAACATGGCTTGCTTTGGTTGAATTCCAATGTAGAATGCGGCCTGTTAGACCGCTGCAAAGATAACTGACCGTTGCCAAGAAAAATAATAGACTTGCTATGGACGCAGTTCTGTTTAGCTGAAGCAATAGAATAGTTTTTAAATCAATAAATTTATTTTTAAATCATTATTTTGTGTCAAAGTAATGATTTATTTGGTAGCCATGTAATAAGCTTACATAACATCGGCTCTATTAGCGCTCGCCATTGTGTGACTCGCACGCGGTTCCGATCCGATCATCATATTTAACTGTTACGTTAACTTGAATTTGACAGGAAAAATACACATTGCACTTAATATTTTTCTAACATTAACGTAACTTACCTTGAACAGCATGGTGGGCGCGTGTCGTGGTTGCGTTTAGACCGAACACTTGCGGTGTTGGTAAAATGGACAAGCTGTTGGTCGAGGAAGAAGCCTCTCCACCGTTACTGGAATCCTTTTCTTTGTCCAAAACGTCCAGCGCCCATCTCAACAAAGATGCTAGCTCTGGCTTTGCCATTGTTAATATGGCAGCCAACGTGGATCGCAGAGCACGACAACTTTAACTTTGAAGAGGACGCTCTGCCACTGTGCTCCTTAGCACTGGGAGCTCCCTCTAGCGTCCATAAAGTGCCTCTGCGCAAAAGCCATTTCAAACCCAGCCTCCAGTATTCGGGCCACGCCTCCTAATTTGCATACACTCCTCAATCCTCAAATGCCCAATCCTAAATCCTCAAACCTAAATGCCTAAATGATTAAATGGCCAATCCTCAATCCTCAAATTCCCAATCCTAAATTCCCAAATCCTCTATCCTAAATGGCTAAATGATTAAATGCCCAATCCTAAATACAAAATGCCCAATCCTAAATACAAAATGCCCAATCCTAAATACAAAATACCCAATCCTAAATACAAAATACCCAATCCTAAATACCAAATGCCTTATCCTAAATACCAAATTCATTTAAATTTAGACTTTTAGTTTTGGTTTAAGACTTTTAGTTTTAGATTAAGACTTTTAGTTTTAGATTTTCAGTTTACAATCTGACCCAATAATCCCTCCATATGTCACGGATGTGGACAGAACCCAAGCGTAGGCAGACGTGATTTAAACAAAACTTTATTTTAACCAAAAAACCCTTGATGGGGAAAACAACAAAACAAGACAAAGATTCAAAGGAAAACTTCCCACAAGGGGGACAAAACAAACAATGTCTTTAGAATAACAAATAAACTATAAATCCACAAATTCAAGAACAGGAAACAGGAACACGGGTAATCCAAAACAGGGACAAGGCTTAATCTAACACGGTGCATAAAGGTGAACAGAGAAACAATAAACCGACCAGGTGTAACATAGTTAAAAAGGATTCATGTTAAATCCTACTAAATGGGATTATTGTGCCACCTGCTGTCATAAAGTTGTACCTGCAGCGAACGCTAGTAATGACGGAGAATTATGGGTAATCCTCAGAGCAACGGAGGATTTTCCCTGAGGTAACGTGTCTGTGAATGTCCGTGGAATAAACAATGTTAACTCACTTGAGAAGCATAGATTTAATGTTCAGCTAGATTTAATGTGTTGTTGATTAATTTCGCCATGTTTATGAAGTCAACCATCTGGTTATCTGATATAAAGTCTCCAGTATAGTTAGCTAACTTTGACATGATGCCGTCTTTCCAGACAGAGCATGCGCTGTTTGTCCACATGAGGTGACTTTACAACACTGTTATCCTTTGTCATGAATGCAGGTATGTTATCATATGTTCTTATAAAGTGTTGTGATGTTTGATTGAGGTATTTTCTGCTGTTCGTCTGCCTCCTGTGTGTTGAATTGTAAGGAAGTTACATAACTGTTAACATAAAATGGAAAGGTAACTGTAGGAAATCTGTGTTATTACATTATTTTATGTTTATGTTATTTCCTCATTGTAAGACTAAGAGGGACAATTTGGTGTGTTTTAATTATTTTGTTTATACGAGTTTAAATCCACTATACGATCAAATCCATGTGTCAAACTGTACTTTACTTTTGTGTAGAGCTTTAAGAGTAGAATTATGGGTAATCCTCAGAGCAACGGAGGATTTTCCCTGAGACAGAGCATGCGCTGTTTGTCCACATGAGGTGACTTTACAACACTGTTATCCTTTGTCATGAATGCAGATGCAGAAGTAGAATAAACCTGCTGTTACCACAACCCTGACGGTGTCCGAGAAATTCTATCAGGCAGGAGACATTACACAGAGGTCACACAGGGACAGAGGGAAACTGGACTAGATAAAGGGAAACACTAACGAGGACTGATAACACAGGGAGAGTGGTAACAGGTGACAGGAATTAAACACTAAGGGAAAGCTAACAGGAGGATTGCACGGGGCAGGTAAAGGGAATAAAACACTAAGGGGAAGATGGTTCAGGGACGGTGACAAGACTAAACACTAATGAGCCACTAACAGGGAAACAAGGGAGCGGGGCTAAAGGACGCGACACTGGAGAGAGAGCATGGCGTTACAAACCAAAATAATGCTCTTTCTCCACACAAAACACATGGGACTGACATGATCCTGCCACAAGACTCGAAAACCAAGACAAGGAGAGGCAGGATCATGACAGTAACGAGTGGTTATTTCAGTTACTGTTGCCTTTCTATCAGCTTGAACCAGTCTGGCCATTCTCCTCTGGCATCAACAAGGCATTTGTGCCCACAGAACTGCAACTCACTGGATATTTTCTCTTTAAACCCTAGAGATGGTTGAGCGTGAAAATCCCAGTAGATCAGCAGTTTCTGAAATACTCAGACCAGCCCGTCTGGCACCAACAACCATGCCACGTTCAAAGTCACTTAAATCACCTTTCTTCCCCATTCTGACGCTCAGTTTGAACTGCGGCAGATTGTCTTGACCATGTCTATGTAACCCCCTCGCTCTATGCGTGCTCGCTAGCCTGTAGCACCGCCGCTGTTACTCTGCGCTGTGTGTGTGTTCGTGGGTGGTGGTAGAGAGAGACGCGGACACAGAGGGGTTCCGGATTGTGGCTTGGCCTGTTTATTTCACAGCACCGCATCTGTAGCGTTGATAAGAATAACTCAACTTAAGTTTATCCAATAAAGTAAATTCGATGCACATTAAATTTCACAACAACCTCTCGTTGTTACACAATCATACCTAGCTTAGCATCAACCACCCCGTATTAATCAAACTCAAAAGATAAGACAAAAAAACAAACATTTTAACTCCCCACATTACTCCGCTTTTAGTTTAGAACACAAAATATCTAAATAGACAGAACTTAAGAGTGATAACAAAGATTCTTTAAATATAAATTTCCGCTACTATTAACACGTCTTACCTGTAGCGTTGATAAGAATAACTGAAGAAAATCAACGCTACGGTACGGTACATCAAGAGGCTCAAAAACATTACTAAAAGAAAAACACACTTGTATCTGCCGTAACACAACAGTGTCATAGCGACATCTTGTGGGCAACCCAGAACACTGCCCTACACCTGCATGCCTAAATGCATTGAGTTGCTGCCATGTGATTGGCTGATTAAAAATTTGCTTTAACGACCAGTTGGACAGGTGTACCTAATAAAGTGGCCAGTTAGTGCATATATATGAATACCATTTACTGGAATAAAGAGAGAGAAAGACACGATGTGACCCAGCCAGCATTTAGATTTGACATCAAGTGCAGAGACATGTTCCTTGCGTTTTGTTTTGTCGTTTCACTGGAACGAGTTTGATAGCGTGAAAGATTGTTAGTGCATATATATATATATATAGTTAGTGCATATATATATATATATATATATATATATAATTAGTGCATATATATATATATATATATATATCCCCTGTGCACTCGCCGAGCCACGACGTCCTGTCGTCGGGTGGCTAAAGGGACGAGCCCAAAAGTCAGGCCCTCCCTTTTTTGAGGATCTCCACGCCGAGGTATCTCGGTCATGGCAGAGACCTCATTCCTCTCGTTTCGTGCCGATGATGTTCATTTGTTTTAATAGCTCTATAAAGGTCTTTATCTACAATGTAATTATGGTAAATTATTAGATTTACCATAGAAATTACTAGATTCCTAAATATCTTTATTTAGTCAATTTATACATGATGGTGTCCCGTGTGGAAGAGACACTGCCGAGCTATCTCTCCCCTGTGACATCATCGTCCCTGAAAAAGCCCTCTCTCCCCACCAAGCCTTGCATAATTAAATCTGCACTGGTGTCGAAGGCTTTTCAGGCAGCCAATGAGGTTGGTGCTGCCCTGTACACCAGGGCGACCAGGCACACAGTCTCGGGTGGGTCCGGTCTACCGGAGGTGTGAAGTCATCAAACTGATGTGGCAAATCGGCCCCCCTCGAAGAGGCAGGGGAGCGGCCCACCGTGGCCCTCCGGCCACCTCGGGTGTGTCCCCCCAGGGAGGAGTGCTTAAAATTCCAAGATAAATTAGAGGCTCCTCTTCGGCACCCTCACAGGGCCTCTTTGCAATCTCAGCCGCTACCGGTGTTTCGGAGATTAGAGTTTCTAAAATGCTAAATGTTTGGTCATCTCCGGCCACGATTCAGGACGCGATGGCCCTCTTTAGGCATTTCATCCGATAGCTCTGCTCCCGGGAGTTCTAGCGAGGGTCCGTCAACAGGGGTCTCGCCTCTTAATGATAGCTCCCCTTTGGCCAACCAGAATCTGTTTTTTGGACATAGTATCCCTCAATGACATGCCATGACCGATCACAGTCAGGGGGGATCTCCTGTCTCAAGCACACGGGGCGATACTTCACCCCCGTCCAGAGCTTTGGTACACCATGCAGACCCAATTCACTGCCAGATTGTTTCAGTGTTGGAGATTCTGCAAGAGAAACTGTCCTCAGGGACAAACACCGGTACTCTCATTGTTTACGTGGTCTCCATTTCGACTTGTCACACCCTGATTGATGGGGTTTCTGTGGGAAAACACTCTTTAGTGGCCCGCTTTATTCTTGGAGCGAGGCGGATGATGACTCCTTCTAGACGGACTGTTCCGTCATGGGACTTAGCAAGAGTGCTCGAGGGTCTGGTTAGCGCCCCTTTTGAACCTATGGAGTAATTTTTTTTCTAATTGTAATCACCTCTCTCAAGAGAATTGGAGATTTGCAGGCGCTTTTGACCTCGCCGTCCTGTTTAATTTTTGCCCCTGGGATGGTCAAAGCTATTCTGCATCCTCACCCGAGTTATCTGCCTAAAATTCCGTTCTCCACCGTGCATCCGGTTGTTCTTGAGGCCTTCTGTCCTCCGCCGTTCACGACGTCGGAGCAGGAATGACTACACCTACTGTGTCCAGTACGTAGTGATGTCAGATAAGTTTTGTGAGATGCCAAGATCAGTGTAAAAAGGTTTGGCACACCATGTAAAGATGTCTGCAACACAAGTATGTGTTTGAATTTGTATATAAATGCAACTTTCATATAAAAGTTCACCAAGTTCATATTCACACTGCGCTCCAGTGAACTGAGGAGCGTTGTAGCTCAGACGGATCTGGACAGGATGTGACAGAAAGACCAGAACCACATGCTTGTTGTGTTCTACCCAGGCTCCTCGAGGAGAAATGAGGTTCAAACAGGTCAGTGTGCACCAGAACGACCCTTAAAAATGAGAAGTTTATTCTAGTGTGCTCTCTCTCTCTCTCTCTCTCTCTCTATAGCACATTAAATCGAACTCTCGGTTCACCGAAAACAGGATGGGAAGTGACTGAAGATTCTTTCTACGCTCACACCCCTTTACGGCTAACTTCCCTTCGCCAACAATATCGGCACCCTCAACCCGGTGGCGAAGTGTCAGTGAGTTTTGGCCTGTTACTATAATTCGAAGTATTATCCTCCACAGTGGGACGGTCGTGAGTTTGTGGGCGCTACAGACTCTGCTGTGCCCTGCTCTCAGATCCTGGAGCTCAAGATGAGCAGCTGAAAACTATAAAGGTGTGAAAACAAACAGAAAATTAAGTGTTATAATGATTTTAATGGAAGTGTTTACATTGTGTTCTGTTACCAGCCGATGGCAGTGTGTGTATATACTGAGTATATACACTGCTCAAAGAAATAAAGGGAACACCTGATCATCACAGCTCAACACCAAGTCAGTTAACCCTCAGGATTATCAATCAACCCGGTAAGTAAGCATTAGTGATTGTGAACCATTTTTACTTGTTTTGGTGCAAACAAAAGTGACAACAGGTACACTGGAGAGGCAACAACTAGGGTGGTTTCGGGAGGACCATTCTCAGAGGGTCTTACAGACCTCCACATGCTATGAAGTATTGGGATTAAATCCTCAACTCTATTGTCAGATTTTATGCTGGTGCAGTGCAGAGCCCTCCTGGTGCATGATAAAACCCGACCTTATGTGGCCAGAGTCTCTAGGCTGTTTCTGGATGATGAAGTCATTGATGACATTGACTGTCCCCAGACCTTAATCCAGTTGAGAAGCTCTGGGATCTCATGTATCCAAAACCATTAAGTAGCACCACAGACTGCCCAGGAGCTCACTTATGCTCTGATCCAGGTCTGAGAGGAGATTTCACAGGAGACCATCTGCCATCTTGTCAGGAGTACGCCCAGACATTACGGGCAGTTCATACGGGCACGTAGGGCCATGCACATTACTGACTAACATTATGAGTAACTGTGGTTAAACTATAAAAGTTGAATTAGCCAATACTTTTTTTACAGTGATTTTACTGTAATTCTTGCCCTGAATGTGTTTATAATTTTGGCTTTCATTGACCATTGTCACATTATTTTGTTCTCGGAAGTTATGCAAAGTATGTAAGTGAAGAGATTTTACCTGGATATTTTGTTCATTGAGATCTAATGTAGTGTGATTTAGGTGTTCCCTTTATTTTTTTGTGTGTGTCTCAGTTGTGTCTCTCCGGTTGTTGTTTTTTGAGGCATGCTATCAGTGGACTTCTGAAGATTCTCTTTAAGGCTGCCGGCATCTGGAACACAGAATGAGCACAACGGCACACCCACCCGGGACCACCGGCACCAACACCAACCAGCTGGATGCCATCGTACAGTTTCCTCACAAACACAAACTGATTCACTCATATAGTTTACACACAACTTACTGTTTCTCAATATAAAATGAGTAGATTGTTATTATCAGTAGATATCAATTTCTACATTTAATAAAGGTGAATATTTTAATCCGTTTATTTCATTTATATCTTAGATAAAACATTCTCTATGAAATGCCGGGTTATTTTCAACACTGCATTGGGTCAAAAGGACAAACCCAAACCGCTGGGTTGTAAATGAACAATGCTGGGTTGTTTCAAGCTAGAATGCTGGGTTGTTTTAATCCATTGTAGGGTCAAATATAAACCATTTGCAGGATTATTTTAACCCAATGGTTGGGTTTGTCCCTTTTTGACCCAATGGTGGGTTGAAATTAACACAGAATTTGTTTACATGTACATTTACTATGACAGGAACATGCTCCAAAATCACATGTATGCTGATTGGGAATCATAAACATTGAGAATGTTCAAGTGTAAAGTATAACTAATGTCTGGATGTCTCTTAACGGTCTCAGGATCTGTTTGTGCTGCTGGATCTGATCGGAGGTCCTTTGGGAATCAGTTCTCCAGCACAAGCCGATGGCTTTCCAGACTTCAGAATATCGTTTCAGATCTCGCTGCTCTTTTTTCACTGATCACATCTTCACCTTCTGCTTTCACTCTCGTAAGTTCACTAGGGCTGTACAATTAATCGAAAATTTATCGTAATCGTAAATTTTTGCCAAAAAACGAAATAATGGAGGTAAACGATTATTGTGCCACATTACATTCGACAAGGATCCTCTCTTTTCTTGTAGTATAAATCCACAGCGCACACCTTTCCTTTACAGTGGTTCAGTATTTCTTTACATTTATTTTTCAGTTAAAATTCAGAGTTTATAAGCCAAGTTTTCTTATTTTCTATGTGGTTTTAAAGGTTAATGAGTGATCATGTATAAATAATCCGGATCTCAATATTGGCAAAAATAATAGCGATTATGGTTTTTGTCATATCGAGCAGCCCTAACTTTCAGAGTCATTTACTTAGGTTTCATTTTTGAGGACACACTTTTCCTAATTCCAAAAAATATTGTGGGTCTCTGACTTGGCTGAAGATCTGAAGAACTAACATGTAAAGGAATGAAGTGTGTTTATATCTCTTCTTTTCTGTTGTCTAGAGCGTCGACTACATGCACTCGGTGTCCTGGAGAATCGACCGAATGAGGTTCAGTACTTCTGGCCCAGCCTGCACGTGGTGTGTTGTCTTTCATGTACAAGTTCGTGTGAACCTTTAATTTGAAGAGACTCTTATTTTGAAGGGCTCGTCTCACCATAAAGTTTCCTAGTTCACGGTTTTGTTTTGGTCCGTAGTTTGAGGAGGCTAGCGGGATTATTTCTGTGTTCATCAGCATGTATTTTACACTGTAAACGCCACAGAGGCAACATCTTAAGTTAATAATTTCATAATTACATTCATATATTAGCGATAAAAATATTATTTATATGAAGAAGGCATTTGATTTACTTGCATTTAAAAACATTTTATTTTCCCTTATTTACATGAGAAAGCACATGTTAAAGAGTTAAATGGTGATTTTTATAGTTTTCTTTGTTACAGTTTTCACTATGACCTTGTAAAATGAGAAAAAGAGCCACAGTAAAGAGCATCTAAAGTTTACTACGACTTGAGTCTTCATTTGAGAGGAAGAGTTTAGCTAGTTGTATAGCTGCACTTGCTACAGTGCAGTGAAGACAACATAGTGAAAAGACGTTAAAAGGCTGGCGTCATACATCGTGCTAAGATGGAAGCTAAAAGAAGTGACAAGATTTCCGTGGATAGTAAAAGAAGTTTGTGGTCATCCACAACGTTCACTAGCTCGTTAACACGTGCACGAGCCAAAGCGGAGGCAGCTAGAACACGTCTTGCATTCGCCGAACAAGAAGCTAAAGCTAAAATAGAAAGAGCTGCTAAGGAAGCAGAGCACCAAAGAGAAAAGGCTGACAGAGAAGCTACATATCAGCTGGAAAAAGCAAAGAAGGATGCCGAGCTAGAAGCGCTCACTATTCGCAGAGAGGCAGCAATGGCTGAAGCGGAAGCAGCAGTGTGGGAAGCGGCAGACACTACAGAAAATTACGTGGCATTATATGAAGTAGGCCCATCAGAAGAGGATAAAAGGGAACGGACAAAAGAATACATAACATCTCACTTAAACCCTCAAGCGTAAAAGGGCCATCTTTCTACTGACTTCCCAGCTCAAGCCGCCATTAAAGCTAGCCAGTCATCAAGTCAGCCCCCCGGTGTGTACGTCCCACCATCAGTCAACATAGGAAATCAGGCTTCACATGGAGAATCTGACCAGCAAAGGGACTCCACAATGAGCCACTCCAACTTGAACAGGTCAACACAGCCCTTCTATCCCCAGGGTGCTCCAATAGCTTCCCACAGTGGACCCACGACTAAACACCTGGCACAGTACCTAGCTCGTCGAGACCTGGTGAGTTCAAGTTTATATCAATTCCACGATCATCCGGAACACTATCGTGATTGGCAGTCATTGTACGACAGTGCCACTCAAGGACTAGGCCTCACAGCTACCGAGGAATTGGACTTCATGACAAAATGGCTGGGTAGAGAATCCAGCAACCATGTCAAACGTCTACGGTCAGTTTACATAACTAACCCATTCATAGCACTTACTAAGGCCTGGGAACGCCTCCAGGAATGTTATGCAGCTCCTGAAATAATCGAAAAAGCTCTCTTCGAACGGCTTGATAATGTCCCAAGAGTTTCAGGAAAAGAACAGGTGAAGCTATGAGAACTAGCAGACTTGTTAATGGAAGTGCAGTGTGCCAAGGAGGACGGCTACCTCCCAGCTCTCGCCTATCTGGATACTGCACGCGGCATTGAACCCATAGTTGCTAAACTGCCTTATGGGCTCCAAGAAAAATGGATTTCAGTTGGTTCAAGGCATAAGGAAGAAAATGGGGGACAGTTTCCACCATTTGATTTCTTCAGCAAGTTTGTGTGCAGCGAAGCTCGTAAAAGAAACGACCCTAGCTTTGCTATTCTAAGTACTAGCGGCTTGCCGTGTTGTGTTGTGGCTCAACTACTCACCTCGCTAAAGACTGTCCTAACGCAGTTAAGTGTTTGGAGTGCGACAGCACCTGGCACGACTCTGCCATGCACCCTGGACCCGCACCTCGATTCAAAACCCCCTCAACACCACCACACAACGGCGGGGAGGAAGAAAATGGCATCATTAAAGCGGTTGTTAATTCAAACTGCACTGAGGTTTGCGGCACAGGAAACATCGGCTGGTCATGTTCCAAGATTTGCCTTGCAAAGTTATATCCTAAATCTCAACCAGACAAAGCTATCAAGGCCTACGTCATCCTGGATGACCAAAGCAACTGGTCGCTGACAAGGTCCAGCCTTTTCGAGCTGTTTAACATCGAGCGCAAATCGCACTCTTACTACCTAAAGACATGCTCTGGAATAATGGAAACATATGGGCGCAGGGCTGAAGACTTTGTGCTGGAGTCACTCGATGGAACGGTCACGATCCCTCTCCCACCACTTATTGAGTGCGATGATATACACAACAATCGGTCCGAAATCCCAACCCCGAATGCAGGTCGTCATCATCCTCATCTTATCAAGGTAGCAGAGCACATCCCAGAGGTCGACCCTACTGCAGAGATCCTCCATAAGGGTGCACAAGGTTCGAGACCAAGTCAATGGCCCCCACAACGCCCCTTTTGCCCAACGTTTTTACTTAGGATGGGTGCTAGTTGGAGAAGTCTGCTTGGGGAATGCACATAAGCCGACAGTCAACATCTTCAAGACAACTGTGCTTGACAATGGCCGGCCCTCCCTACTCAAACCCTGTACAAGCTTTTTGCACATCAAAGAAAAGGTTCATCATTGCGGAGAGACAAGAGACAGGGCTTCAAAGACTAGCAAGTCTACAGAAGAAACGTTGGGGCAAACCGTTTTTAGTCACACTGAACAGGACCACAAGCTGGCATCTTCACTCGAAGACGACATCTTTCTAAAACTTATGGACAAAGAAGTATACAGAAATGAGTCAAATAGCTGGGTAGCTCCTCTCCCATTATAGCAACCTAGACAACGCTTGTCTAACAACCGAGAACAAGCAGTCAGGCGCTTCGCATCACTCCAACATAACTTGAATAAGAAGCCAGAGATGAAACAACAATATGTGACTTTCATGGGGAAAATGTTGGAGAACGACCATGCAGAAACAGCTCCACCCCTAGGAGAGAATGAAGAATGCTGGTACCTGCCGACCTTTGGAGTGTACCATCCTCGAAAACCTGACCAAATAAGGGTGGTATTTGACTGTCAGATTATTACTTTGCCTAGGTATACAGCTTTCGTGAGTTGAAGGGTCTAGTCGACGGAGCAATCAGAGGAACCGGATCCGGGGACCAAGAATGACACAGACACAGAAGTGTAGTTCACCCAAAGTCAAAGTTTACTAAAGATGGGTTCAGTATATATATGCATAAGTAAGGAAGTGACGAACATATCACTTATGTCTGAACATCTCACACAATAACAAGATAACACATTGGTTAGGTCAACGTGTACTGAGCACGCCGTAATAGATGGAGATCGGTTAGACAAAACATATATCTGTACTTGCAATGTTGCAACAGTTCGGACACAGATAATTCTGGATTCTCACAATGGCCACTTTAAGACCAACAGTCTTACAAACAAACAGAATATACATTCAAATGTATTCGTAATCATTTACTTGCAATTAGCATATTTTTATTTTGTTTTCGTACGCAAGCTGTCAAATCACTCAAAATCACTTCTAATAAGAAAAAGAAAATTAAATCACGAAAATAGGAAATCATGGGAATAATGGATCGATCCTTCCTCCTTTCTTTGATAAGGAATCACTCATCTATTGTTATTTCGGAGTCTGCTCCCCTACCCTCAGCTACTTGAACTCTTTCATCACCATCAATCCCCTGGGCCACCCGTATCACTATTGGCTCTTCACAGGGGTTCCCATAATCATCATCGTCTTCGTCATTATCACTGTCAAAGTCGGTTCCCCACACCCTAGGGTTATGCTCAATAGCGAGACCCCCCGGTGTGGCTCGAGCCCTCCTAATCCGGTTCATTTCTATCATCTGGCGTGATACCATCCCCTGATACGGTCCTTGCCTTGTCAAGGGAGAAAAAGATTGCATTACACCTTTACTGAGGCACTGTAGAATATAGGGCCCGAACAGTATGAAAACTAATAGACAAACAATTAATGGCATCACAGTGCTGAAAATCCAGCCACCCCAGCCTCCCCCCAACCTGCCCAGCCATTCAACCCATGAAGAATCAGCTGTTTCCGGTATCGGGATGGATTGCCTCATGTGTGTCACAATGTCCGTGATGTTGTCTGAATAGTCGGGAATTGAGAAACAGCAAGAGACTCCTAACATTTTACACACTCCCCCTTTCTCGGCCGTCAATATGTCCAGAGCGAGTCTATTTTTGACAACTGCTTCTCTCATTGTTCTTAACTGAGTAATGATCAGGTTCAGCGCCTGTGCTGTATCGTTTTCCAAAGATAGCACTTGCAATGCCAGACCATTTATCTTGTTTAAAGCAATGGCTGTCCCTATGCCTGTAAAGTAACCCGCCACAGACCATCCTATAGTTTCCCACGGGCTGGTCCATGGATTGCTAGTTCTATGACCGTCATAATAATCGGGCGGGGGCTGGACATCCCGCGTTGGTCTATTTGGTGATATTATCCCCTTATCCGTCATATTCTTCCGTATAATAGTCGTTCCTGTAGACATAATAGCAGGATAACAACAACCTTTCCACTGTCCTGCATCCAAATGGTAATACGCAGTTTCACCACATATCCACACCATCCCCGGTGCGCTGTCTAGATGTGAAAATGGACATTCAAATCCCTCAGAGGTGCTGTTCTTATAAGTTATCGTGCAATTATGGGTTCCCTTCTTCGCCTGAGTCAGAGTTATCGTATTTTTACAGTCAGACATTCCTACCATATGTTTTCCTATCCCCGAACATATACACAGTACTGCTGGATGAGCATGTACGTGGAAGGTGGGTCCCTGAAATGGTGCACCCGTGTACGAGCAACCATAATCTCGAATTCCCACAGTTGGGGAATTTCCCTGTCGCACATTGTCTGTCATTTGTACCATCAATGACATCTGCTTAGGCATTTCACATATGCCTTTGCTTTTCCATATCATGTCTGTGGTTACCTCCTGGGTTTTCCACATTGACTGAAGTTGCAAACATACCCAACAGTCTCCGTCTCCTTCATCCTGCGCCACCCTTCTCTGTAATATTGCTAATGCACATGCATAGTTTCCATCACATCGAGCCTTTGCTACTCTTATCTCTTTGGTGCCTGGAGTGAGATTGGAGCCCCTAAAGAAATGGATATCCCCAGATGTGCCCATTCCCTGTGTCGCCATGCTTTCTCGCAATTCATTAGTTATTTCCTCCACGGCTGAATCAAGCTTCGGGGTTTCTACAGTGAGCTGGATTCTCTGATATGCATCTTTACCCATTAGGGCCCATGCACAGTAATAGGTTCCCTCATCTTCTGTTTGTATGTCTGTTATGGTAACATTTATTAACCACGCATGCCTCCCATTCGCCTCTCTCCCAAAAAGAGCAGGTTTGGTATCGTCCCTGTCGCAGTATATACACCTTTTCCCTCCTACGGTTACTCTATGTATCTTTTTCTCAATCGTTATACTAAATCTGGATTCTGGGATTTGTGCCTCTGGGCCTTGGTAATCTTTTACCTCTGACCAACTGCAAGAATCTTTGCAGAAATATAAACTATGTCCATAACTGCTTCTTGTTTCTTCCGTATTGTCCTGAGTCCCTACACTCACAGATATAGGGTCACAGAGGAAGTTGGCCTGTCCTCCTGCCTTTACCGTGAACTTTAGAGGGTTTTCATTTGGATAGTCTTTATGTAGTTCTCGTTTCATCCGATTCTCGCTTCCTTCCTCAATATGCTTTATTAATCTACCTTTGTCGTCTCTTATAATCCCTCCTTTATCTGGAGCACAACCACTTTTACTCCAATGCTCCAGATCTGCCTGTGTTGGCTGACTTTGTACGATTTTGATGTCAATATCAGGTATATTCGTTATGTGCACGGTCATTGTTATCTGTGCTTCGTCTTTTTGGTGAAACGGTGATTTAATCAGATTTTTGGCTGCTGCCTTTGCGGCTTCATCAGCACTGCGGTTTCCTAACGTTTGTTCATCCTCCCCTGAAGCATGACCTTTGACCTTCACTATGGCCACTTCGAGCGGGAGCTGAACTGCTTCTGTTAGCTGTTTTATCAGATTAGCATGTGCTATGGGTTTACCATCGGCTGTTTTGAAACTTCTTGCTTCCCACATTTTAGCATAATGGTGAAGAACACTCCACGCGTACTTTGAGTCTGTGTAAATTGTTGCTCGCTTCTCTGTCATTAGTTCACAGGCCCTTATTAATGCTATCCATTCTGCCGCTTGAGCCGAATTGTAGTCTAGAGCAAAAGCTTCTATCACCCCGCCTGAGTCTGAAACCACAGCATAGCCACAAAGGTAGACACCATCACAGGGCTTTGAACAAGACCCATCCACATAGATGTGTTGTCCCCCATCTAGGGGCGTATCCAACAGATCGACCCTAGAAGAACAAGAGGTTGTCAGTTCAAAGATGCAATCATGATCAACAGTCAAATCTGCCATATCCATCATACCCAAAAGTCCCAGCAAAGCAGGATTAATGTTTGCTGTCGTTTGTATATCAAGATTTTTCGTAGCCAGCAAAATAGCCTCGTACCCTGATCGTCTTTGTGCTGTCATGTGTTGTGTTTGCATGTTGTGTAAAATTGCGCCGACCTGATGCGACGCATACAATGTCATTGGGTGTGACAGAACAGTTTTCTCTATCATTTGCACAATCAAAGCAGCTGCAGCCACAGCACGAAGACATGCTGGCATACCTGTAACTATGTTATCTAACTTTTTGGACAGATATGCTACTGGTCTATATGTGGAGCCATGCAGTTGCAACAGGACCCCAACGGCTACACCCTCTGCCTCCGTAGCGTGCAAGTGAAAAGGTTTGGTTTAGTCTGGTAGGCCCAATGCTGGTGCTTTAATGATGGCTGCTTTTAATGCATCAAAATGTTCATCTGCCTCGGACGTCCAGTCCAGACGTGTGTTGGGCAGAGTTTTGTGATCAATCAGACCTCTCAGGTGCCTATCATGAATCATGCAGTCAGGTATCCACGATCAGCAATAGTTCACTAGTCCCAGAAAACTTTGGAGCTGCTGTACTGTTCGTGGGGACCTAATGTTTCTTATCAGTTGGATCCTGTCTGTGGATATTGCTCTGAGGCCTTGCATCAGTACATGACCTAAGTAGTTCACCTTAGTCTGGACCCATTGAAGTTTTTCTTTTGAGGCTTTGAAACCTGCGTCCGCAAGCACATTGCAAACAATCACAGATGCTTTTTCACAGTCCTTCTGCGTCTCCCCCGACACTAGGATGTCATCTGCAAACTGAAGCACAGACACTGTTGATGGCAAATCATTCATTATGGCCAAAGTTCTGCGCACTGCTGCCGAAAAGACAGCGGGTGAGTCCGCATAGCCCTGTGCAAGACGCTTCCACTGATATTGTTGCCCTCTATATGTAAAAGCTAACAAGGGCTGAGTCTCTGGGTGAACTGACACAGAGAAAAAAGCTGCACACAAATCAATGACAGTAAAATACTTGTGTGAGTATGGGACAGAATTCATAACAGTCGGAACATCAGGCACAATTGGTGCGAGTGGTATGATCAATTGATTAATAGCTCTCAGGTCCTGAGTTAATCGCCAAGTTTTCCCATCGGCTTTCACTACAGGGTTAATTGGTGTGTTGTATGGTGAATGTGTTGGTTCGAGGACACCCTGCTGGACAAAACTTTCAATCAAAGGCTTAATACCTTCCTCTTTATCCTTTGATAAAGGGTATTGCTTAATGTAAACAGGTTTATTTGTTTTAAGCTTTGCTCTATAAGGTTCCATATCAATGAAACCAGTGTCATCCTTGAACTGAGACCATAACAAAGGGTTAATCATGGAGTCCACCCGTGCAGGCATGCCGGCACAGGAAACTGGCGTGTGTGAGCTGCTTCGGTGCTCACATGTCGGTAATGGATCAATGGATGCCTGTAAACTGGACAGAAAAGAGAAAACAAACTTTTTTTTCAGTGAATTTAATATCCATACCCAATTTGTACATCATATCATGACCTAAAAGATTTAGTGGAGCACCTGGTATAATTGTAAATTTGTGAAGGAATGGTTTAACACCTGAAGCTTTAACCTCCAAGGGAGGTGTCACAGGACATGCAATGTCAGTTCCTGTTATTCCCACAGAGTGAATTATCTGGTTAGTCAAAGGACCCTCATATTCTTTAGCTGTCATCGATGAAGCATCAGCACCTGTATCAAGCAGGAATGTTAGAAGCTGCCCATTCACCACAAGGGTAAAGTAAGGCAAATCCTCTCCATTATTTGAAAATGTTAGGGTGATCATACATAACTCGGAACTGACATCACTCTGTGGGCACCCCTATGCTTGGTTGGGGTGCCATTGGGTTTGAAAGGTTGCACCGAGTTCTCGTTACTCCGCTGTGGTGCGCGTCTTCTATCAGCAGAGTCACACTCTGCGAGACGAGCTGGGGGCCCAGTATCACCTGAGGTCAGTTGTGGCGTCATGTGCCTCTGCAACTGCCTGCACTGACGTTTGAAATGGCCCCTCCTTCCACAGTGATAACATACCCTATCTGACTTCCCCCTTTGTTGTGTGCCTGTCTGTGGGTAAGAAGTTTGATTGTTATTTGTAAACATGGCATTTTCAATTTTAACAGTGAAACCACCCGATGCGTCAAGTTCCCTTATTCGTTTTCCTAGAGTCTCTATGGACATCTCGTGCAAATTCGATGTGGTGATTCGGATTAATTGCGCTTGCTTCGCATTCATGTTATTCAACATTGTGTTAATAAACAGAGGCTTTAATTCATTGGTTAAGGGAAGTTTAGAATCGTCGGTCCACGCTCTCTGAAAACGCACAAAGAATTCAGACACAGATTCTTTCGGTCTTTGTTTAGTGCTGGCAGCAAACGACAAATCTTGTCTGCTACCTAGACGTTCATCAAGAAAAACTCTCAACTCTGTGAAAAATGTGTCAACATTAGTAACCTTCTCCCAAAAGAATTCATGCGGGTTTTGAGACGTACCACTGCCGGTAATCTTATCATTATTGGATGATAACGTGGGGCACTTTTGTAGTAACATTTGTTCAGTTACATCTCCCTCGAGCGTTCTCAATAAAACTGCCCTGAAATCGCTCCCTGCAAAATGTGCATATTTTGTATGTGTCTTTAAAACAGTCACATATTTCCCTGCTTCTTGTGGGGATGGCAGACTCTTACAAATTGATTCCATATCGGACATTTTTAGCGGTCTAATATTCATGGTATTGCCAGCTCGAATCCAAACCATTGAATTCTGCGGTGCGTCACACACAACAAGTTCGTCATCTAACTTTTTGTTTTCCGTCTTTTTAACAGGTTTAATGTTTTCAATTGCATTGCACCGTGCGCTGGGTTGAATGTTCTCGGGACCATTTTTCTGCTGCACAGGGGCTGACGGCAAAGTTTCGGGCTGGCAAAAAGTACTGTATGACGGTGGCATTTTAGATGCACCCTGCTTTGCTACATAAGCAATAATTCGTTTTTTCTCAGGACCTTCATCCCAAACCTTTTTATAATCTTTCCATAGAGCACAAGCTTTAATCATGTATGTATAATCCCAATTCGGATCACCCCACCCGTCTTTCACCATACTTTTTGCCCTCTCGATTCCGTCCTCCGAAAATGAACCTTCTCTCGGATACGGTGAATCCATTTGTGGTTTCATTTTCTTTGACCACCTTGCGAGATTACCGACATGCGGTTCGACATAAAAACCTTGATCATTTCTATACATAAATGCAACTGGCGTTTCGCCAGGCAACGGATGTTTCGAATTAGAACCTCCCATCTTCCACTTCAAAAACACAGATTAGTATTGGGGTTTAGTATTTGGAACCCTGAATGCTCAATCGACTGTTTCAACTATAATGCATGTATCGTATTTTGACCCTGGGTGTTTTTGATTCACCTCACTTTAAGTCACACTCTATCAACATTCGATAATGATTCGAATATGAATTTATTTCTCTAAACAGAATTTCTGAAATAACAAAAGATGACAAAAGCGGTTTCTGAATGACAAAGCTTACACCGCGATCACCATATACAGTAACATGACATGTATATCTTACTCGTGTGTTAATAATTGTTTTCAGGCAATTACTGTTGTGTGCAACCACATCACAACAATGGGAATTAAATCCCACTAACAATGAGCGCTAAACCTATTTCGTCTCTCTACGAAATATTAATCACCAGAATCCTACAGGATAAGTGTTATATATGCTTCAATCAAAATTTGTCAAAGAAATATTTTAAAACACTTACCCTTTTAATTGTAGGTCTGTGCCCGATCGTCGGTGTGCCTGCCTCAGCTCGGCTTTGGTCTCTTGATTCGAAGAGGTTTTCCCCCTTTCTCTGACGAGCCCCCAATTGTAAGATTATTACGTTGCCTAGGTATACAGCGTTCGTGAGTTGAAGGGTCTAGTCGACGGAGCAATCAGAGGAACCGGATCCAGGGACCAAGAATGACACAGACACAGAAGTGTAGTTCACCCAAAGTCAAAGTTTACTAAAGATGGGTTCAGTATATATATGCATAAGTAAGGAAGTGACGAACATATCACTTATGTCTGAACATCTCACACAATAACAAGATAACACATTGGTTAGGTCAACGTGTACGGAGCACGCCGTAATAGATGGAGATCGGTTAGACAAAACATATATCTGTACTTGCAATGTTGCAACAGATCGGACACAGAGAATTCTGGATTCTCACATTGACTCAAGTGCCAAACACTTAGGTGTGTCTCTCAACGATGTACAATCGCGAAAGTCGTGGACTTAAGTAGAGAGGCCTCACCTGCTCAACGTAGTCTGTGTCTCCTGTGGGAGATAGCAAGCGACACATTCACCTTCTCCGTGGCAAACGACATCAAGCCATTTACACGCCGTGGTGTCCTCTCCACGGTGAACAGTGTTTTCGACCCCTTGGGTTTCCTGGCCCCGGTCACTATCCAAGGCAGACTCCTCATCCGGGAACTCACCGCCGAGCTGTCTGAGTGGGACGTACCACTACCGGAAGATAAATTCAGCAAATGGAAAGCTTGGCAGGACTCACTTCAGGAGCTGAGACACCTTCATGTACCACGATCATACACAGCATCTTCGCTAGCAAAGGCAGTGCATACAGAACTCTGTGTGTTTTCCGATGCTTCGATCAAAGCCATCGGCGCCGTGGCGTACTTGAAGGCCATACAAGAAGATGGACAAACTCACATTGGATTTGTCATGGCCAAGTCAAAACTTGCACCACAGTCGGAACCAACCATCCCAAGACTCGAACTTTGTGCGGAAGTCTTAGCAGTGGAAATGGCAGACTTGATTCACGATGAACTAAATTTGAAGCTGGATTACACAAATTTTTACACCGACAGCAAAGTGGTCCTTGGCTATATCTATAATGAATCCAGACGATTCTACGTTTACATCCATAATAGAGTTCAGCGCATTCGCCAAACCACAAAACCTGAACAATGGCACTACGTGCGCACAGAAGATAATCCAGCCGACCATGCATCAAGGTCTATCCCCGCCTCATCCCTGGCACAGACAACGTGGTTAAAATGACCTAGCTTCCTCCTCAACCCCCTCGACAAACCAGATCCTGTTCGGTCATTCGACTTGGTCAAACCAGAACTGGACACAGATATCCGTGCACAAGTAAGTAGCTATGTCACAAGGCTGCAAGAGAAAAGCCTTAGCACAGAACGCTTTCTAAGATTCTCCAGCTTCACCAGTCTCGTTCGAGCTATAGCACTCCTCATTCACGTTGCAAGGTCCTTTAAGCTCTCAAAAAACATGGACATGTGTAAAGGGTGGCATAAGTGTGATCTGTCTCGTACCCAGATTAATTAACGCTAGCGAAGGAAGTCATCATTGTAGCTGTTCAGAGGAGAGCGTTCTCGAAGGAATTTGAAACTTTGAACGCAAATAAGGCAGTCCTTCCAAACAGCAGACTGAAGAACGCTAACCTGGACATTGGAGAGACAAATCCCATAATCCTCCCAAAGGATAACCACATTTCCCTGCTGCTCGTCAGACACCATCACGCTGCGGTCAAACATCAAGGTCGTCTCCTGACGGAAGGAGCCGTCAGAGATGCAGGACTATGGCTCCTAGGAGGAAAAAGGCTCATCAATTCTGTCTTACACAAATGTATAACCTGCCGCAACCTAAGAGGCAAAATGCAAGAGCAACGCATGGCAAATTTGCCTCCAGAACGCCTCCAAACCTGCATATGTGGGATTGGATGTCTTTGGACCCTGGTGCATTTCCACCAGACGAACAAGAGGAGGACAAGCTGAGAGCAAGCTGTGGGCCATATTGTTCACGTGTATGAGCTCTAGAGCAGTGCACATTGAGGTCATTGAGTCAATGGACACCTCAAGCTGTATTAATGCTCTAAGGCGCCTCTTTGCCATAAGAGGACCCGCCAAACAACTACTCTCCGACCGCGGTACGAACTTCATAGGAGCATGCAGGGAACTGGGAATGAGCGCTGTTCAGAGGTATCTAGACACCATCACGCTGCGGTCAAACATCAAGGCCGTCCCCTGACGGAAGGAGCCGTCAGAGATGCAGGACTATGGCTCCTAGGAGGAAAAAGGCTCATCAATTCTGTCTTACACAAATGTATAACCTGCCTCATGGGAATTCAACCCTCCTCATGCCTCACACATGGGTGGTTCTTGGGAACGAATAATTGGGGTGGCCAGAAGAATCCTGGACTCAATGTTTCTCGAGCAGTACACTCGGTTGACCCACAAAGTTTTGTGCACACTAATGGTGGAAGTGACAGCTATTATGAACGCAAGGCCACTAATTCCAGTTTCAAACGACCCTGAAGATCCTTTCATTCTGTCACCATCAATGCTACTAACCAAAAAAACTGGAGTTCCGCCTCCTCCAGGAGACTTCACAGATTAAGACCTCCTCACCACGCAGTGGAGACAAGTACAAGCTCTTGCCAACAAATTCTGGAATCGTTGGAGTCGAGAGTATCTGCCAACCTTGCAGCATCGCAATAAATAAACCAAATCCCACAAAAACCTGCAAGTGGGAGATATCGTCCTTCTCAAACAAAGTGAAGCTACCCGCAACAACTGGCCCATGGCTATGATCACAAAGGCCTTCTCCGGAGATGACGGAAGGGTAAGGAAGGTGGAATTGAAGACCACAGATCAGGGACTTTCAAAAACTTTCTTAAGGCCAGTCTCTCAAGTTGTCTTACTCCTTACCAAGGCTAATGTACACAGACACTCATAATTCATAGGGGTCTATTAGTGACCTCTCAAAGGTCAGACAGTGTGTTGTCTTTCACGTACAAGTTCGTGTGAACCTTTAATTTGAAGAGACTCTTATTTTGAAGGGCTCGTCTCACCGTAAAGTTTCCTAGTTCACGGTTTTGTTTTGGTCCGTAGTTTGAGGAGGCTAGCGGGATTATTTATGTGTTCATCAGCATGTATTTTACACTGTTATCGCCACAGAGGCAACGTCGTAAGTTAATAATTTCATAATTACATTCATATGTTAGCGATAAAAATATTATTTATATGAAGAAGGCATTTGATTTACTTGCATTTAAAAATGTTTTATTTTCACTTATTTACATGAGAAAGCACATGTTACAGAGTTAAATGGTAATTTTTATAGTTTTCTTTGTTACAGTTTTCACTCTGACCTTGTAAAATGAGAAAAAGAGCCACAGTAAAGAACATCTAAAGTTTACTACGACTTGAGTCTTCATTTGAGAGGAAGAGTTTAGCTAGATGTATAGCTGCACTTGCTACAGTGCAGTGAAGACAACATACGTGGGTTTAATTCTGGATGATCACATACCGTTTCTCAACCGAAGTAAAAGACTTGATCTGTTTTGAGATGTTACTGTATAAATGTTCACTGACAGTGTCTGCATTTCTCACAGGAGTCCGAATTCTTCACCTCATATCGACTCCTTTTTCCGCGGTGTGGCACACCTTCGATGACAACGAGGAGAATCTGGATCGCTCCTCCATCAACAACCTCAACAAGATCCTGCAGGTGTTTGTGCTCGAGTACCTGAACAAGAAAAGTCCAAACCCCGTCCCCAAAGACTCCTAATGATCTCTCACCAAAACCTTCCATATATCTAAAGTGGTATTTGTTGCCGAAAAGCACATTCAATTCTAGCTCAGCCGGACAAATCACCAATTTAATTTTTTTTCTATATCTGTGACACATTTACTCCTGTAACGTTTTTCTAATTCGGTCAGATGTACTATAGTTACTCTGAGACTGGACATGTGTGTCTGTTAGACTGTTTTAATTCAGAGTAAATATCATACGACAACAGATTGACTGCATATATTTATGTCCCTATTTCACACAAGATCAGGAAACTATACAAAAAATACAATTGTACTCTTTGTCCTGCATGTGTTGGGTTTGTAGTTTTATTTCATTCATATAGAAGATGAAGGTTAAAGTGTGTTTGTGTGTATATTCTATGTTCGAAGCTTCAGCTCTAAGTGGTCTTTTGGGATCTGAGTGGGATTCAGTAAACATCGGGGTGGGTGTACGGTTTATTTGAACACTGAGCATTCAGTGACACACTGATGTTCATATATCATAAAGGAGAGATTAATAATAATAATAAGTCATAAATAAATAAAATAAAGATTGTATATGGTATTATGGCAGATTTTTCAATATGAAATGTACATTCATGAAACTACGCGTGCTTCAGTAAAATCAGAAAACCACATGTGTTGTAGTAAAACTAGAAAACAACGCGTGCTGTAGTAAAACCAGAAAACCACGGGTGTTGTAGTAAAACCAGAAAACCACACGTGCTGTAGTAAAAACAGAAAACCACGCGTGCTGTAGTAAAACCAGAAAACCATGCGTGCTGTAGTAAAACCAGAAAACCACGGGTGTTGTAGTAAAACCAGAAAACCACACGTGCTGTAGTACAACCAGAAAACCATGCGTGCTGTAGTAGAACCAGAAAACCACACGTGCTGTAGTAAAACCAGAATACCACGCGTGCTGTAGTAAAACCAGAATACCACGCGTGCTGTAGTAAAACCAGAAAACCACACGTGCTGTAGTAAAACCAGAAAACCACGCGTGCTGTAGTAAAACCAGAAAACCACACGTGCTGTAGTAAAACCAGAAAACCACGCGTGTTGTAGTAAAACCAGAAAACCACGCGTGCTGTAGTAAAACCAGAAAACCACGCGTGCTGTAGTAAAACCAGAAAACCACGCTGCTGTAGTAAAACCAGAACAACACGTGCTGTAGTAAAACCAGAAAACCATGCGTGCTGTAGTAAAACAAGAAAACAACGCGTGCTGTAGTAAAACCAGAAAACCATGCGTGCAGTAGTAAAACCAGAAAACCACGCGTGCTGTAGTAAAACCAGAAAACCACGCTGCTGTAGTAAAACCAGAACAACACGTGCTGTAGTAAAACCAGAAAACCATGCGTGCTGTAGTAAAACCAGAAAACAACCGTGCTGTAGTAAAACCAGAAAACCACACGTGCTGTAGTAAAACCAGAAAACCACGCGTGCTGTAGTAAAACCAGAAAACAACCCGTGCTGTAGTAAAACCAGAAAAACCACACGTGCTGTAGTAAAACCAGAAAACAACGCGTGCTGTAGTAAAACCAGAAAACCACACGTGCTGTAGTAAAACCAGAAAACCACGAGTGTTGTAGTAAAACCAGAAAACCACGAGTGTTGTAGTAAAACCAGAAAACAACACGTGTTGTATTAAAACCAGAAAACAACGTGTGCTGTATTAATATCGAAAGCCAACAGGGTCAGAGTATGCCCGTACCAGCACATCGGGAACGGACTCCTTCCTGGCCTCGACATCCCAGGCGTAGTCCAGGAAGGGACGCTGGCACTGGGCGGGCATGGGCGCCCTCCCGCATGGGACTGGGAAGCGATAGCTTTCCACCACTCGGGGTTGGAGGTGCACGGCCACCGAGAAGTGGGCTCACAGTCCATGTTGGCTGCCTACTGGGTTCGGTTATGGCTTGTTCGTTCTGTCACGTGTGGTGAGAACCCAAGTGCAGGCAGCGGGGATGAAGGGGTTAAACAATAGACTTTAATAAACACAAAACCACAAAACAAACACCCACGATGGGGGAAAACACTAACCAAACTAGATACAAAACTTAAAACAAACACTTCCCACAAGGGGGGAAAAAAAACAAAACACAAACGCACAAGGTACTTAAACATATACATACAGGATTTTCAGGAACAAGAACAATTCATACAGGGCAGGAAACAAGTACAACGAACGAGCACAAGACAATAGACAAGAGGGCATTAAATAGGAAACTAACAGAGGAGATAACAATGGGCAGGTGTGGGGAACGAGACACAGGAGGAAAGAGAGGGGCGGGGCCAATGACGAGACTGGAGAGAACGCATATTAAGTCTGATTGACAATAATATGTTTCTCTCCACATAAAACACATGGGTCTGTCATGATTCTGCCCCTAGACCAGAAAATCAAGACAAGAGTAAGCAGAATCATGACAATTAACAATGACATTATAACAGACTGCACTTCTACTTACCCTCCACTTCTATGATCCAGTCCCTCCAAAAACATATTATTCTGCTTTCTACCACTCTCCTGTTACTGCCACCTGGAGAAACTTCTGCTCTAAACAAAGCAGACAAGTCTCTTGCCAAAAGAGTCTTCTCCTCGTAGACAAACACATTTTTAAAGAGCCCTGGGTGCTTCTGCATGCAAGGCAAAAGCCCAAGACATCCAGGCCCTCTTTAAATCTGGAAAACAAAGATATACATAAAGTTACACAATGACAAGCTATTACAGTTAGTTTGTCATGTAAAAACATAAGTACATTCTGAAACTCACTGATCCAGAGAATACCGTAGCCCAGTGGTTCTCAAACTTTTTTGGTCATTCCCCACTTTAGACAAGGGGGAATTTTCAAGCCCCACCTGCCCCCATCGCCCCAACACAATGCTAATGAAATGCGCAACAAGCTTAACATGTTCCAATTTATTGAACTAACAAATCAGAGTAACAAGTTGTATCTAAAATACAAACTATACACATCAAATAACAGAAAGTTCTAAAATAAAGAAAATAAAAGTGCAGCTGTGTCATAATAACTTTCATGAAATAAAAAAATAGAGAAAATAAAAGTGCAGCTGTGCACTACTAATTTCAAAAATAGAAAAGATATAAAAGTGCCATTTTGAAATCTGTAAAAAAACATTTAAATATGGCTGCGAAAGTTTGTTCCGTTACAATTAATATGCCGATGTCACGTTATTTTGGTACTTCGGTTCCAGGTTACGTTTTTCAGGGGGTCTCATATCTAATGTTCTTTTAATATAGACTCCATGTAGACTAGTAATGATTACCCCTTTAATGTTTCCATGGCGACACGTCATATTTGTCACGTGACACACCGCAGCCACACCTTATGACAGATCGCCTTAGTTTCTTTTTTATTTCAAAATATTCACAAACTTGCTTACCACGTCATCAACTATCTGATATTCCGATTCTCAAAAATGTGTAAGTGAGTGTGTTTGGTCATTTATAAATAATCTTGATCTACGTGAGACGGGTGCAACCATGTTTCTTTACGACGCAGTTCAGAGAGTTTTGTCTGTCATCAGTTTCTCCCGAAATACATGCAAGAAAGTGGCCGGTGAACTCCGAGAACTTTAACTCTTGTAAACTTTATAGTTACTTTCACTATGTCTGTCTGATGTGAATAACACACGTCGTCAAATTATATTTGAATAGATTGTTATTGCTGCTTCCACAGACACGAGTGTGTATTTTACAAACTCCAAATGTATTGTTTTACTTGTGCTTATGTGTATTTAAATGGATGAAACCTAAAATAAACATTATTAGGTTGAAAACACTGCATAGTTTTGGTATATGACAGCGCTGAGCTCGTCCGTCTCTGGCTCAGCGCAAACCAACGCGCGAAAGCACAATTTGAATCTGGCAGTTACGTCACTGAACATTCTAAATCTCATATCGGGACCGTATTCTCAGGGCCACGGAAATAATATCCCGTATATGGGACCAAACCGGATACCGCTCAAAAGGTTAACAATTTCTGTAGCGAGGTAGGCGGGACGAGAGCCGGGATTCGAGGCGGCTGCGTGAATGATAACGAGCGTCAGCTGTACGCGCACCGTACTATTGGTTTGCGGCACCAGTGTAACAAAGTTCCATGAAGGGAAGGAAGGAGGCGGGAACCGGCGAACATTTAACAACATAAACAAGGACGTAAAAGACAAACACAAACACAATTTCCGGGCCCGGTCCTCTCTCACTGACGGGTCCGGTCGCTCGTCCACTTATGCTTCACAATCTCCTCCGTGATACCAGACCAGTGCGCGTACAGCTCGTTATCATTCACGCACCGGCCTCGAATCCCGGATCTCTCCCCGCCTACCTCACTACAATTTTATTTGTAACCATGAATACAAAATGCCGGAAGATTTGATCTCACGTTTCCATATAAGGCATAAAAAGGAACATTTCCTCCCGTTCGGCGCGCCCCACCTGTCACGTCTCTATTCCCCACCTGTGGGGCGCGCCCCACAGTTTGAGAAACGCTGCCGTAGCCTGTTCTCCAGGAAGAACTTTGTGGCCGATTATAATAAATAATTTCTCTCCTCTAAGGTGTGGATGTGCCTTAGTGACCCCAGCATCAATAGCTGATCAGCCTCCAGTATTTCATCTCGTGCATCCTGTACATTCTGTGCCGACTGTATCTAAATTGAGAACGTATTTAAGAAAGAAGAGTTTTATAACAACCAGCAACTAAACACAATATTAAGTATTTTTGTAAACATACAATGTAAACACCTTGTGTATATACAACATACATTTTATATATATGTACATTTAATGCATTAACTAACCTTGATCATCTTTTCTCTGAAATCATAGTCTATGATCTCTTGAAGGTCTGGTACGGGGGTCTGAATGTTGCATACCTGACAGAACAGTCTTTCTGAAAAATGTTTTGGCTCCACACCACCATGCACCAGGCACACAGCAATCATCTGTCCAATTTGCTTGTACATACCATTGTACAGTGCTGACGCACGCACGCGCACATGCACACACGCACGCACGCGCACACGCACAAACGCACACACACACGTTAGGTTTCCATGTTTTATGGAGACATTCCATAGACGTAATGGTTTTTATACTGTACAAACTGTATATTCTATACCCTAAACCTAATAGTCACAGAAATCTTTCTGCTCTTTTACATTTTCAAAAAAGATAACTCTGTATGATTTATAGGCTTGTTTCCTTAAGGGGACCAAAAATGCCCCCACACAGACAACTAATTTGGATATTTCCATGTTTTTCCCCATACCGCAAGTTTCACCTGGTACACACACACACACACACAATCATAAAGAGGGGGGTTTACACTGTTTTTGTAAAACACATATGCCAAATATAAATATTAGACATTGCCTTACCTCTAGAATTGCATGACAGAGCTTTCTGTCAGTCATCCCCTTCGAAAATTTCCCATGAGTGTATCTCCCTCATCAACAAAGTCAGAAATTCACGTGTAGGACCACCTTCATCAGCAGCTCCTTCACCTACTCCATCATCATCTCGAAACACAACATCTAATTTTGCCGTTGGGTTAAATCTCTGATGCTTAAAGGCTCTAATAGCACTTTCCAAGATGTTGCCTCTTGTTGTGTTGATTTGGTTGGAAGCAGGTGCAAATTCAAAATTCACTGTGCTTAACAGTTTAGTTAGTAATGACTTTAGATCCACACTGAAAACAAGAGAAATTTAACTTAATTTTAATTGTTGTTTAATTATAAAAGTTTTAACAATAACATCAATATTATATCACTTACTCATCCTCATGTTCTTCCCAGATATAAATATCTTCAAGCAGATCAGGTGAAGAGAAGGCCATTGGAGCTGCTGGAGATGAGGCCACCGGAGCTGCTGGAGATGAGGCCACCGGAGCTGCTGGAGATGATGCCACCGGAGCTGCTGGAGATGAGGCCACCGGAGCTTATGGAGATGAGGCCACCGGAGCTGCTGGAGATGAGGCCACCGGAGCTGCTGGAGATGAGGCCACCGGAGCTGCTGGAGATGATGCCACCGGAGCTGCTGGAGATGAGGCCACCGGAGCTGCTGGAGATGAGGCCACCGGAGCTGCTGGAGATGAGGCCACCGGAGCTTATGGAGATGAGGCCACCGGAGCTGCTGGAGATGAGGCCACCGGAGCTGCTGGAGATGAGGCCACTGGATCTGCTGGAGATGAGGCCACTGGAGCTGCTGGAGATGAGGCCACCGGAGCTGCTGGAGATGAGGCCACCGGAGCTGCTGGAGATGAGGCCACTGGAGCTGCTGGAGATGAGGCCACCGGAGCTGCTGGAGATGAGGCCACCGGAGCTGCTGGAGATGATGCCACCGGAGCGCCTCTTTGATCGGGAATCCGTGCTTGCTGCGGGTGTCTGCGGAGTGAGCATCGGTAACGGCGGCATTGCACCTCTTTGACCAGAGATCTCCCAGCTAGAATTTTTTTGTTCTAAAAACGTTCTGAGGATATTACCAAGCAATGTTGCTTTACTGTTTTCAGCGGGTAGTTTTATTTTAGTTCCCAGAACGTTCACTTGAATGATAGGAAAACATTTTCAAAAAACATGGAGATGATGCCACCGGAGCTGCTGGAGATGAGGCCACTGGAGCTGCTGGAGATGAGGCCACCGGAGCTGCTGGATATGAGGCCACCGGAGCTGCTGGAGATGATGCCACCGGAGCTGCTGGAGATGAGGCCACCGGAGCTGCTGGAGATGAGGCCACCGGAGCTGCTGGAGATGAGGCCACCGGAGTTGCTGGAGATGAGGCCACTGGAGCTGCTGGAGATGAGGCCACCGGAGCTGCTGGAGATGAGGCCACTGGAGCTGCTGGAGATGAGGCCACCGGAGCTGCTGGAGATGAGGCCACTGGAGCTGCTGGAGATGAGGCCACCGGAGCTGCTGGAGATGAGGCAACTTGTTCAAGTGCATAAGTAGTCTAAAAATGGAAAACGAATCGATTAAACAATAAAGTCATGAGATGTTTCCTTAAATAAAAGTTATTGCATATCTAGGGAAGAACTACACAATATAAATCAAATACTGACCACATTAAGAGTAATTAAAGACAAAAAAACATTGCTAATTTACCTTTTCTTTTATGTACAGTGCTGATCGTCCTAGCTGTCCACTATCAATTATTGCTGCTGGTGTTTTTACTTCAAGACAAAGTGGAGAAACCACTCTTTGTGCATCAACCCTGCACAACTCAAATTCATTCCCTTGAAGCTGCTTTGGAGAGTTTCTGCAAACTGACTCTCACTCTGCTCTTTCTGCACTACTATCCTTTGACTGGTAATGGCATCTACTGGGCAAACATTTACAAATATGTGATCAAATTCTGCAAACATATGGTTTGCAGTCAACCTGACAAAAAATTTAGTAAACAACACAGCAGAGGTCTTACCTCTCGAAGATGTAAAGCGCTCAACACATGGCCTGAGAAGAGTCAATCTAAATGTGGCTGTCAAATTTCTCCTACGTGCCCTCCTTGGACGAACCAGACCACAGGAATTTTTATTTCGAAACATTTCGAACCTTTTAGAGTACATTTGTACATTAAATTTACATTTATGCATTTGTCAGACATATTTACCAAAAGTGACTAACATTGCATTATACTATACATTTGTTTCAATTGTGTGCAACATAATACAACAAATTAAAATGGTGTCATAGTAATTATAATGTAGTACATTATACCAAAAATCATGGTTACTGTTGTAAAACCATAGTTACCCCAAAATAAGCACATTTTGATACCATGGTTTTTAAAAACCATAGTTAAACCATGGCAACTGTAGTAAAACAATAGTTTTGACAAAAGTAATCAACGCACCCAAAAAACATGGTTATCACAAAAAAACATGGTTAATTTGACTGGTATTAAAAAATGAACAATACATTTCTGATGTTATAATTATCCATTAATGTTACCTGTCTACAAGACTTTGTTCTCCATGCTCTGGAGAACAATCATGTTGTGAATTTATGCGATCCCTTATTGCAGATAGGCGTCTTCTAAAATGATGACTAGGTTCTGTGGACATAAGAAGAATGAATTTAACTCCTAACTTTATTTTAAATCAATCCCTTTGACCCGCGCTTTTGCAAACTGGATGCTCTGACTTGCCGTAGAGCCCGCAAACTAGAAAAGGACGGGCTATGCAAATGAGCTATTACATTTGCATTTTGAGTGACGTGTGACGTTAACTTAACGGCAATCGGCGTTAATTAAACGCATGGCAGCGTGTGACGTTAGTTTAGCATCAAGAAGTCGGCGTTTCAATATTAATACGGCGATTAAAAGCACGCGTTTTCTGACCCTGAAGTTAACTCGCTTCATTCCCGCGTGAAATTCAGACGTGAATTCGGGTCATGGGAGGGGCTTCTACCGCTCGCTCACGGCCCTACTAGAGCAAGCTCCTCATTGGTTAACGCGGTGCGAATTTTCGCCAAAGTTCAGATTTATCAACTCCAAACGCGTCATTGGTAAGTAAGTCATCGTGTCTTTGTATTGACATAACATGTAAATCACTGGCGCTTGGTGTGAACACACGAGCGCCTCAATCTATCGCGATATCAAACTCGATCCAGTGAAACGACAAAAGAAAACGCAAGGATGTCTCTGCACTTAATGTCAAATCTTAATGCTGGCTGGGTCATATCGTTTCTTACTCCTATTCCAGGAGATTGTACAATAGGTTATATAATAAAAAGAAAAATCCAAGATGGCGGCTCGTTAGTCTGTTGATGTTTGTGCACTGTTGTCTCACTCAATTTATTTTCGTTTAAAAGGATTACTGTTATTTTAAGTGTGGATGCGTTTGTAAACAGTGTTGTATTGTTACACCGGTCTTAAAATGGTCAAATCTGCCTGATGGCTAACGGCTTGGGGATTGGAGTTGGACTTTTAACATATCGACTTTTTCTGTCTGGAGTATGAACTTTGTAGCGGTTATTCCTTCGCACCGCACTCAAGTCCTGGATTTAAGTCTGGGTTAAAGGAGAAGTGCGGTCAGGGAGATTCTTTTTGCTGCAGGTGTCTGCGGATTTAGCATTGGTAACGGCGGCATCACACCTCTTTGACCAGAGATCTGTGTTTGCGGAGGGTGTCTTCGGATTGGGCATCGGTGGAGTCGGCGTCGCGCCTCTTTGATCGGGAATCCGTGCTTGCTGCGGGTGTCTGCGGAGTGAGCATCGGTAACGGCGGCATTGCACCTCTTTGACCAGAGGTGTTTGCTGCAGGTGCCTACTTACTGACGGACGTGTGAGAGAACCCCGGGGGATTCCTAGGACGTATTGTGTCGTTTTATGGCCTTATTTGAACTCTATGGCTGGGGACTCTGGAGGATAATGTGGCGCTTAATAACTGCATGCACTACTCATTTGGTTGCCTAACCAAATTCCCATCAGAGACAGTAGGTCTGTTCACGTTTCATCTTCAATGTGCAATTTACCATCTGCAAATGTCGACAGTTGGCAATGTAGTGGCCTGTCTACAAGCATTGTTCCGTTCAAACAATATTGTTTTAAGTTATATCCTTGGTTTTTTATATATGTAGATTGTACCAGGTGTGCTTTAACAAAGGAAGAGAACTATTGTATAAATTATTCTCTCTATGTGGGTCTGACTAGAAGAAATGATCAAACAAGCTAGGCGTAGGAGCTTTATAGTCCTTATGTTACTAATATCTGGAAATGTATTGCCAAATCCAGGTCCATACAATAGATGCGCTCCTACTTTTACTACTCCAACTGAACTCAAATCTAGGTCAGGTTTGGGTTTTATCCATGTTAATATTCGTAGTTTGTTATCGAAATTGGATGTGGTTCATATCTGGGCAAGAAGCACAAATGCGGATGTTATAATAATAACAGAATCTTGGCTCAACAAAACTATTTTAGACAAAAAGATCAACATCACTGGTTATAATGCTTTTAGAGCGGATATACCAAAAAGGGGTGGGGGGGGGGTCGTAATTTATGTTAAAGAATGCCATGAGGCTACTATGCTACTTTCAGAATCGATAGTTAAACAGCATGAACTATTAGCTGTTAATCTGTCTTTCTCAAAGGCATGTCAACTAACTATAGTAGGATGTTATAGACCTCCATCGGCTACTAATACTATGACCTCGTTAGCGAGTTCTTTGGCCTCTTTGAATTACAAAGAAGTGATATTAATGGGTGATTTTAATTTAAATTGGTTGCTTCCGGTATCTGATGGTTTCAAATAGTTTCGCGATACTTATAATCTTTTTCAACTGGTAGATTCACAGACAAGACCTTATTTGAAGTTTCCAGAAAAATCCACATTATTGGATCTTGTGCTCACAAATGCCACTCATAAATATTCCCTAGCTTCAATATTTGTGATCATTGTGTTGTTGCAGTAGCAAGAGATATTAAAACTTCTAAGCAGAAACCACGAATTATCACGAAACACTCACAAGGTTTTTTATTTGACCTTGCTCAATTTGATTGGGGAAAAATAACGTTAACTTCAGATATTGAGAGCACTTGGAATTATTTTTATGATAATTTAATTTTGATTATTAATAAGCATGCTCCTTAAAAAAAATTAGAGTTAAATCTCGGGATAATCCCTGGTTTTCAACTGCACTGTCTGATCTTATTTTTGAGCGGGATGCTGCATGGGCTAAGGCTAGACAAACTAACTTAAGTCCTAATTGGTTGTATTTAAGGCAGCTTCGTAATAAATGTACAGCTACGATTAGGAAGGCAAAAGCAGAGTATTTTCTTGATAAAATGGAAAAATCAGCAAATGCAGGTAAGTTCTGGAAAAATATAATATTTTTGACTGGTAATAGATCTGTTTCAGGTCTCCCCAATTGCATAACAAAGGATGGTATTAAATTAGTGGATAAATCACAAATGCTAAATTGTTTTAATAGCCACTTTGCGGAATCAGGGTCATTGTTTCAGACTAATAATTATACGACTGTCACTTCTGAATTTCTTAATGCAGAAAGGCATCTATGGACGACAGAGTTCGTTTTTAATCATATTATTACTTCTGGTGTCTACTCTGCATTGCAAAACTTAGATGTGAATAAATCGTCAGGTCCTGATCTTATTGAACCCTTGTTCTTAATATTGGCGGCTAATATAATCTCACAACCATTAGCATATCCAATCTTTCCTTGACAATAAGGAAATTCCACGGATTTGGAAGTCTGCTTTTGTTGTTCCTATGTTGAAAGGGGGCGACTCTACCTTATTAGATAATTATAGACCTATTTCAAAGTTATGTATCTTGTCAAAACTATTGAAAAGTTTTATCAGTGAACAATTAATACAGCACTTACATTCTCATAAACTTTTGTCTATAAACCAATCAGGATTTCGTAAAAAACACAGCACCATTACGGCTGTTTTAAAAGTTTTAAATTATCTTGTGAAGTCCCTGGATGGAAAACATCATGCCACCTCTTATCTTCTTGCTTCTTTGGATGCTGTGTATCATGGTGCTTTAAGATTCATTACGGATTGTACATTTTCTACACATCATTGTATACTATATAATAGAGTTGCCTGGTCCTCACTTGCTATTCAAAGGAAAATGCATTGGTATTTACTGATTTATAAAGCTATTCTGGGTTTTTTGCCATCCTACCTCTGCTGTTTGATTCGCCAAAAAGTAGTTGTTAACTATTCATTGCGTTCTCAGTCTTTTTACAATCTTCATGTACCCTCAACACGAACCAATTTAAGTAAGACTGCTTTTGAATATGCTGCTTCGTCACACTGGAACTCTCTTCAAATTAAATTGCGTATGAATCAGTTTGTGTCTATTTGTAAATTCAAAACACTTTTGTGTGCAATTGAAAACGATTTAATGATTTGTAAATGCTTCTAATGCTGTAACATTTTATTGAGTGATGTACTTTTCTTTGTTGTATTTGTATAACTGGGCCGCCTGTCTTGGCCAGGACACTCCTGGAAAATAGATTTTTAATCTCAGTGAGGTTCTCTCCTGGCTAAATAAAGGCAAATAAAAAAAGATACAATCAATATGCACATTTTTCCTATGGTTTGATGGCAAAACTTTAGAGAGAAACTATGTAATGAAGTTACCATTTAATTTTGTATATCCTTTGTTGTGGAATTTTCTTATTCCTTAATCAAGGTGAGTCAATTTTGACAAACGCAACACACAGAGACATCAGGTACTTTGCAAAGTATTTTATTGTCGTTTAATCTGCATCGTAAGCAATGAGCATGGTGCAGAGCAAAGGCGCTCTTTCCTTCTGCACCCAGAGTTTATATATTAAAACGTGAAAACCCCTCCCTTTGCCCCCTAGCCAGAATCCCGAGCTGGTTTCCGAGAAGTGATGCCCGTTATTCCAAACAGAACATCTTGGCCTCTGCTCGAGGGCAAAGGCAGAGTGGTATGACGCGTATAGAGAAAAACATGATAACATAGAGAAGAAAACATGGATAAAAACTTTATAAACATATAGATAGACACATCAAGAAGCTAGACTAGAAAATTTCCATTACATTCCCCCCTTTTATCATATATGATAACCAAAATCTTTATACTTTGACCATGTAAGATGAGCAACGCCCTTTCTCTTACAGGTTTCATTCTTCTATCTAAACAGTTCTTAAAATCCCACTAGAATCGGTAACACCACCTGCTTCAGCCTTCGTCACTTTCCATATTTCCACTCTTATTTGGGAAGTTGCTCCCGTTCCCTCATAACTAAAATTTTTCTGAGTTACAGCTAGTCTAAAACTTTCTCCTTTGCCTTTTTATTTGGCCGTCCCAGGGGACATAATGGCCCACATTTTCAAATTTTGTTGCCTTATCCACCACATCACCTGAGGTACACGTACCTCTACACAAATACATATTTGTTCCCCAGTACCTAGCAGAATTAGGGTAACACTGTCCCTCCCCATACCATTTTATTAAACTTGGAATATAGTGTTGCACAAAAACAAAATTCTATAATCTCTAATTTCTCGGGGTTCGATGCATCCCCGACTTCGAACAGTTGATTCCCTTTGTCTGCACGACCATTGCGAAGAGCCATTGTGGATGCCATTTTGATGGGCCTATGGTTGGAGTTGCCACTCCTTGGAGACCTTTTTGCAGTGGGAGGCGTGTCTTTCCCATGACTTCCTGGAAGCTGTGTAATGATTTGTCAGCTCCATTGCTACTGCTCTTTTGACCTGCACAAACATTTTGAGAGCAAAAAACACAAAAACACATTGCTTGTAACATCCCCCCTTTTGACACGTGGTCTAGACCATGTGTCAAAATTGCAAAAGCAGGGAAAAAATGTTTTGGCAAACAGGTGAGGCCATTTGGGCCCCCCCAAACATTGTCTGTGTATTTACATGAGCACTCCTTCCAGAGTGCACGCTCAGCTGGTTCTGCAAAATGTTTGCATCTCTGCAAGAGAAAGAGTTTTGTTAGTGATTTCTGGAGACAATCTGTCTGTCTCTGATGTTGCTTGCTTTGCTGCAAGGTCAGCTCGTCGGCTTCCTGCAAAAAATAGTTTCAGATACAAAAGTGTGTGTGGCATAGTCACACACAACAATGGCAATTGGGAGAATAATGGCAGATAGTAAATCAGCAACCGGTGTGTGATTAAGAATGTTTTTACCATCAGCTTTTAAAAAGTTTCTGTGTTTACACAGTGTGCCAAAATCATGAGTTACACCAAATGCATTTCTACTCTCTGTGTGAATGTCTACATTTTTATTCTTTGATAATTTGCATGCGTGTGTGAGTGCATTGAGCTCTGCTGTCTGAGCAGAGAACTGGTCCCTAAAAATGATATCAATTGCTTCTTTGCTTTTGGACTTGCGATGTCTGTAATTGCAGACACGCTTTGCGGACAGCTGCCTGCCGCGGTCAGTAATTTCGTGACCCAAAAATGAACAAATCGTTTTGCCAGCTGGACTTTGGAGACATTTACTTTGTGTTCTTTTCTCTTATCTTTTTAACTGGAAACAAAGGCCTGCGCACCGGTAAATTTGGGCATGGCACAACTATGCCTTTATTTTTTTATCTTTTTAAACTCATTAAATATTGGCCTTATGACATTGAGGGCTTCTAGTTTGAGGCTTCTGTTTTGAGGGGGTATTGCTGTTTGCGTGGACGAAAATTACCCTTGGGCGTTATCACAACAGGCTCACAGTTCCTAAACAACTAAACATAATATTTTCCTGTTATCAACAGTTGTACGGGCACCTTTCCCAAAATTTCTTCATAAATCTTTTTGTGTGTGAAAACACTTCAAGTCCCCTTGTTGCTGACAGACAGGCATGATTCTCACGATGGGCGTGCAACAAATTTGAATATTGCACGTCGTCCCTTTTAACCCATTCTATGGCGTGCGCATATTTGTCAGCAAAACACCCACAGCTCCCCACACCATTGTAATCAACGTCATGAGGCTCTGTGAGGCAATACATTCTACATCGTACTTACGTAATTCAAAACTACATCGTACAGCTGTACGAGCGCTGCACTCGGGTCGTGTTGGTATCATGCTCAATCTGTCATCATACACATTATGACTCTGCCCAGCAAATGAATCGGGCAGCAGTCAGACATGAGACACCTGTGTTGAAATTTGTCACTCCCCAACTCACATTGCACCCTTTTGACATAAATTATTTTACATTAGAGCCACTAGCATTTAGGGAAAACACAGCTAGTTTAGACTCTGGCAAATTTAAACACTTCTTGTGAATCACAGTAGGCTATTTGTTGCCCCTGAATCTATCAAAAATTCAAGCGGTTTGTTTCACACAAGCATTGTGCATTTTAGCAAAGTTCAGAAAGCGTTTTCATTCATCATGGAATGTGAGCTAAGCAGATCTTCATTGCATACAGTAGGAAAAAGCATTTCTTCATTGCATATGCTAAGGGAAATCATACTCACCACCCTCGGAATGATGCCTCACCTCCTCACTTCCATCTACCTTTTCTCTTGACCTCCGCGATCTCCGAGGCTCAGGACAATCTTTGTGCCAGTGCCCCGTTCTTCCACAATTGAAACACTTCTCTCCATACATGCCAGAGGGTTTAAAACCTCCACTCCCTCGCCATCTTCCTTTTCTTCCGTGTTCTCCTCCGATATTCATTAGAGCCATGTGGAGTTCTTTATCTTGTGTGTTTTTCTTCTGAAGCTCTTTCTTGCCTGTTTGTCTTTCGGCGTGTACAGCATGACGGACGATCTCGCTCATTCTCGCGCGATCTGGCTCGATGCACGATTTTTCCACTTCTCGTCTCAGCTCTTCTCTGAGGTTCCGCAGAAAAGTGGATCTGAGATGTCCTTCGAACGGACCAATGTCTGGTCCGTCTGAATCAGGTTGAAGTCCAGAATGTTCTTTAAATACTTCCTCCAGTCTGGCCAAGAAATCCTCCACTCTTTCATCAGTCTTTTGCACACAAGCAGCGATCTTATCCAGATTCAGAGCTTTGGGAAAAGTAGATTTTAGTCCTTCTAAGAATTCTTCCAGAATCCTCCTGTACTCAGCATTGCTTGCGTGCGACCAATCGACATGTTCCCTTCTCTTATCCTCCACAGGCCATTTACCCTGTAGCTTTCTTAAGTCAGATGGTTTTAGTTTGACTTTCAGCAGTCTCTCTAATTCTCTCGTTGAGGGTGAGAATTCCTTGCAAAATGTCAAAAGTTCTTCAGCCATCAATACTCCCCCTTTCTCTGCTGAACTGAGATGTTCAGCTGCCTCTTTCATTTCGGCTTTGGTCCAGGGTCTAAAAACTAGTTCGGGTCCCCCTGGACCTGCCACCTCGACCATAGGGAACTGCTGTCCATCTTCATCGAAAGATTCTTTGCGATAAAGGTCGTTAGACGTATTCTGCCATGCGGGTGAAGTATCCGTCTGTGTCTGTCTTTTTACCGCTCCTCTCGTCACGGGAACTCTGGCGACCGGAGGGGCTGGATGGTCTTTATCCTGCTTTGGGGTTACCACGGGCTGTGGCATGTGCGGCACTGGTGCTGGTGGGGGCACTGGAGCTGCCTCGATCGGGTTCAGATGTCGGTGAGGAGGGACACAATCATCCTCCGGTTGGTTTTTGTAACAAGTCATAGATGGGGGTAAAGGAGACAGAGGGGTTAAATCATTATATTCAAGCAAAACAGGGTACAATGGAGTTTTCGGTGGTGGCAGTTCTTCAAATGCCATTTCTTTAAAAACATAGTCACGTCTATTTGCTTCCTTTTCCCATAATTCTAAACATTTACACGCTTCGTCATATTTTTCCCTTTCTTTTGTAGACATTTTAAATATGTCCTTTTTCCCCATGTGTTCTCTTATTTTCCCTAATTTTGTGGTACTAAATGTACCGTTTTCAGGAAAGTTTGCTTTTTCTTTCAGATAGGGTACACCTTGTAAACTTCCCGTTCCCCAATTTTCCTCATTTCTCTGTATGTTGGTTTATCCATATCATTTCTTAGTAGTCCCCCAGACTGTTTAGAATCTCTCTCGATTCTGAGTAGTCTCCCCTCTTTAACCAGACTGTTTTAAGCAGTCCCCCAGACTGTTTAGAATCTCTCGATTCTGAGTAGTCTCCCCTCTTTAACCAGACTGTTTTAAGCAGTCCCCCAGACTGTTTAGCGCTAAGTAGTCTCCCCTTTCGTTCCAGACTGTTCAGAAATCTACCTGACTCACCACTTTTCCTTTTTGTGCCTTGCACTGAGTTCTTTTGGGATCACGTCAGCTTGGGGTCTGGAGTAAAGTTCTCTCATCCCTGTATGGGGTTAGAGCTGGATTTGCTATGTCCAGGATGATCAGTCAACTCTAGTCCGTTCTCCGTCAGCCTTGTGATCCCATACCTCGTCGCCAAATTGTTGTGGAATTTTCTTATTCCTTAATCAAGGTGAGTCAATTTTGACAAACGCAACACACAGAGACATCAGGTACTTTGCAAAGTATTTTATTGTCGTTTAATCTGCATCGTAAGCAATGAGCATGGTGCAGAGCAAAGGCGCTCTTTCCTTCTGCACCCAGAGTTTATATATTAAAACGTGAAAACCCCTCCCTTTGCCCCCTAGCCAGAATCCCGAGCTGGTTTCCGAGAAGTGATGCCCGTTATTCCAAACAGAACATCTTGGCCTCTGCTCGAGGGCAAAGGCAGAGTGGTATGACGCGTATAGAGAAAAACATGATAACATAGAGAAGAAAACATGGATAAAAACTTTATAAACATATAGATAGACACATCAAGAAGCTAGACTAGAAAATTTCCATTACACCTTTATATTATAAACATTAATATTAATTAATTAATGTCACACCATAGGTCACATGTCCATTTTATTTGTGCGCCACATAATAAAAAGTTTTTGTCAATTATATACAGATACTTTCTTTTAAATAAACATTGTACATTTTCAGCCTATTTCTTTTTAAATATAAAGAACAGATCTGTAAAATAAAACAAATTTGCAGTCTATTTCTGTAATTAGATTTTTTTCCCTGTTTTTCAGAAATACAGAAAAAAATGAAATTGAAACAGTAAAATTCTGTAATTACAGGTTTTTTTTACAGTGCAGGTGATGTTTTTCAGGCTCTCTAGGACTGACTGTGAACATACCGTCTGGCTCAGAGTGTTGTTAGAACCGGAACCAGGAACACTTCCAATAACAACCTGATGCATTTGTTGCATCAAAGAGTGCAGAACAGTACTCCTCTCAGCCAGTCTTGTCTCATTGTTCCAGGGTTACTAGAGCGGGCAGGACGCAGTCCAAGGTTACCAGAGCCGGCAGGACGCAGTCCATGCACAGACCTGACGAATGCTGTGATGATAGAGCTGGACAAAGAACGTGGCAACTCTACAAAACTATTAATGATAATCTTAAATCTAATTATTTTTTATTTTGCCTTGTTGTGCAAGCACTGTCAAGCTTGAGCAGAGGCTGCAGCTTTTGCCAGAGGGGAACTGGAATCCCCTGGTTAGGCCTGGTTTCCCTCCGAGGTTTTTTTTCTCCTCCAATGGAGTTTTGGGTTCCTCGCCACCGTTTGCATACTGTTTTGCACTGGTTGCCTGGCCGGGGGGGCTGCTAGAATTTTGTAGTTTAATTTAATTAACACTGCATATAGGAACCTATAGTCTGTCTAATATTTGACCTGTGTTTTGACTTGCATAACCTTATATGTTTTGCTTATAGTCAATGTTTTCTCGTACAGCTGCTTTGTAACAATGAAAATTGTAAAAAGCACAATAAAAATAAAGCTGACTTGACTTGACTAGAGGTTCTGAATAAGCTATTTTAAATAGTACATACAAATCAATGGTTGACATAGTTATTAACTTGTGATTTTTACCTCTGGATTGCGCTGCTTTCTGAATCCTGCCTTTTGCATCTGATCACAGAAAAGAATCTAGACGGCTAATATCTACTTAAAACATTTTTTTGTTTGGTTTGCTTTCATATGTCAAAGGAATGATGAAATTATAATATTTTTTGAATTAACAATCAATTAAACTTTCTCTCGAGACAAAAATCAGGACCGAGGATTTGGATTCCGCCTTGGCTAGCCGCAGTGCTTCTGTGACCGATATCAGTGCCGTCTCAGTGGAGTGGTTTGTTTTGAAAAAAGACTGCTTGTCATCCAGTAGTTTGTTCTGGGATAGGTGTAAAGAAACTTGGTTGAAAACTGCCCTTTCAAGAGTTTTAGCAATTAAAGGGAGGAGAGAGACAGGTCTGTAACTGTCGGTAGTAGCGGGGTCCAATGTGGGTTCTTAAGTAGGGGCGTGACCTGGGCCTGTTTGAATGTGGATGGAAAAGTGCCGGTGAGCAGAGAGGTGTTGATGATGTGCGTGAGTGTGCTGGATATGGCCTGAAGGAGATGGGAGGGGATTGGGTCAAGGGGACTGGTGGTGGGGTTCTATTTTAGAATTGGGATGTTCTAAATAATCGTTTAGTTTATAATACAACCCTGCATTTTACAAACCCAACATCGACCACTAAACACAGACATGATGATCCTTAATTCAATTCCATTTGATTTATATGGCGTTTTTCACTTTTTTTGCAAAGCAGCCTAACATACTGTCAGAATTCCATCACCACCTCCCTCCACTCATTCCCTCACTCCGCCCACTCAATCATTCACTCGCTCATTGTCACCCGATTACTAATCACTATCACCTGGACCTCATCATCAGTGCACCCATATATAACAGATACTGTTGGGATTACTCTTCATGTACATTAAAAGTTTATTGTTTTATAAATATTTTACTTCCATATATAATCAAGGTAAAATATTGCTTTATGCTGTGCTTCCTTTACCAATGAAACTAGGAACTGCAGCTTGTGGGAATTAAGATCAATCGATATAGAAATGGATGAGTAATTTTGTTTTAATCAAATGAATTTTCCCACGTGACATTGTTAAAGTTTAATAGATATGTTTTAATCATATAACCTTTGTTTTAACCATATTGTGTGCTATATAACCATTGAAATTTTGTCTAATTACATGGACACAGAAGGCAATTCAACTTGCAAACAAGATTTCCGGCCAGATGCTCTTGCAGAGAACGGAACGTGGTTAGCAAGAGTCCAACAGGACCTGATTGGTTGCTCAGGGAATTACGACCCGGAGGCGGAGGGGGAGCAGAAGACATTAACATATTCTCTTTCCTGTATATAATGTATGTGTGGAACTTTTTTTGTGTTGTTGACTGGACTCGTATGGAGACGGCAACAAACCATCGATGTGAAGACCTTTTAAATCTGATGAATAAACTCTATTACTTTTAAAACAGTTTGTTCCCCTCATCCTTCCAAATTTTGAACACACAGGACTAGCAAAGATCATTGAGTCCTACAAATGGTGACCTCAGACGTGATTTGGAACAAGGGGACACGGTTTGGAGAATCGATCTGAGAGATCACCGTGAGGCTGAGACAGACTTAACACAAAAGACTGCGCGGCATAATTAAAGGTAAGCAGAAACCTGTTTATTCAAATTCTGCCATTCACTAAATCTAAATTATTCTGTGTTAAGCTTGGCAACGCCCTCGGTCAATATATAATAAATAATTGATTAAAAGAGGAAAAAAAGTCAGATTTAAAAGGTTTCTTGGGAAAAGAAGTCCCGTGATTAGCAAATCACAAATTCTGTTGGGAAAGAAGTCCCGTGATCGGCGTATCACAAATTCTGTTAGGTTTGAGTCCTTCGGCCAAGAGAGCCGTAAATTCTGTAGGGAGATAGTCCCGTGATCGGCGAGTCACAAATTCTGTTGGGAAAGAAGTCCCGTGATCGGCGTATCACAAATTCTGTTAGGTTTGAGTCCTTCGGCTAAAAGAGCCATAAATTCTGTCGGCCAAGAGAGCCGTAAATTCTGTTGCGAGAAAGTCCCGTGATCTGCGAGTCACAAATTCTGTGTTCAAATTGTCAACTGTAAATGTGGAAGAAACGTATATTGTGTGTTCGACTGAATGCGTGAAGTTGAAATAATTGTATGAAAATGCTTGTTTGATTGTGTGTTCATTTCCGTAGTGTAAAATTTTGTGAAAGATTTATTTAGATAAAAATGGCCGAGTTTCAAAAAGAGTGTGATGAAAATGGGTGTCCCCCGGTATTGATGCAATGGAAAAATATCACAGATATGTTATTAGCGCAGACTGAGCCTAAAGACAGAAAACAAAGACAGAGAGAAGTAGAGAAATGTTGGTACCATTGGCGCCTAAAATTAGAAATGTGGAAAAAAAGGCCCATTGTAGATTGATTAGACATGGAAATGACAGAGAAAAAGCCAAGTGGTATAATGCAGGTAAACGAAAAAATGAAGAGAGGAAACTAGAAAAACAGTTAAGAAAGTGGACTCGATTTGCTCTCATAGCAAGAGCTCTCTCACCAGCTAGGAACAGAACAAAGACAGAGGAAGTGATTGTTTCAGAGACTGTAGAAAGACAGGAAGTGCAGAAAGGAAGCAATGAGCCTAAGTCATCAGCACCGCCCCTGAACAGTACCGCCCATTGTATCCAACCCTCACTCAGCCCCCACCATACACTTCACCAAATTCAACTCTCAGCAAACAACAGGTTATGGTTGAAGTAAAAGAAGGAACCCTAGAATGCGATGTGAAAGAATTAGAAGAGCTTAGACAAGAGGTAAAATACCTGGGCAGGGTAGTAACAGGACAGGTACGTGCCGCATGAGAGCAGGTGAATGAGCAATGTAGCAGAACACATGGAGCTTCCAGAGGGAAATGGTGGTAGTAGTAATGGAGAAGGAAGCGAAGATGAAGAGGGCAGTTTAAGTGCATCTAACCCTGAACACACAACAGGTCAGGCCCATAGCACAATGCACACAGTATGTATTAAGGGAACGATGGTAATGGATGAGGAGCCAATAGCAAAACATACTAGGGGAAGGGAAAGAGAGCAGGATTTGTCTAACGTTTCAATTGATCATCACCGATGACGAGCCACAGCAAAGAGGACAGGCTATGAGTAACCATGCAGAACAATTGTATACAGGGCTACAAGCGCCATTATTGGCCAAAAGGACAGGGGTGCAGTACCAGCCTTGGTCACACAGCGACATGACCGCCATTGCTAGTAAGCTTCCACCTATTACATCAGGAGGTTTTAGGTGGTTGAGTAAACTAACCGCCTTGAGTCATGGCACCGTTTTGGCTTTGGGTGACATAAGGTGTCTGTTGGGTCAGATTTTGACAGCCTCTCAAATGGGTAGTTTTGAACTCGAAGCCCAAAACCTTAGAGCGCCAAATGACACACCCTTTTCAGGAGTGTGCACAAGCGTGGGCGTTGCACTTAGACGATTGTATCCATTGCCGCCCACCGTATACCAAAACATTAAGTTTTGCATAAAGCCAGGTGAGACGGGTGCTGCTTATTATTTCAGGTGCGCGGCTGAGTGGGAACAGATGGTGGAAGAAAATAGTTTGAACAACCCTATCACACGAGACATATTTAGAGCAGCAGTTATGGCAGGTGCCCCTAATGGCGTTAAACAAGTGATGGAAAATAACCCTGACATTCCAATTGCCAGCAACGAGGTATGGGAGAGACATTTAGTCCACCACACAGATAGGGCTGTAGAAAAAGCAGGCACGGAGGAACAAGAATTAGTGAAGGTAAAGACACAGCTGTTGAAATTGCAGTTAGAAAAGGCCAAAAATGAGGGGGGGAAAAAAAGTGAGCAAATGCCACAGCAATCTCATCAACCACCCTCTTACCCATATGAAGGCCCACCCTATGCAGAAGGTAATTTTGAGGGACCCTGGGAAGCACCCAAAAGGTATACACAAGCTAATGCAGCAGGGGGAGGGGAAATAGACAAAGAGGTAATTGGAGGAGTAATAATAGAGGGAGGGGATCTTTTGGAGGAAGACAGCAACGCGGGGGAAATTGTTTCGTGTGTGGTAAAGCAGATCACTGGATGAGAAATTGTCCACAGGCACAGGATCAAAATGACGGTCCACCTGCGGGGGGATGGGGTCCCCGAGGAGGTGGTGCCGGTGGTCGCGGCAGGGAACCACAAACCCCATACAACCCGGGGCAACACCCTCCACCACCCTCCAACCTCCAGGGGGGTGGCGCGGGGGATTGTTGAAGAAGCCTTCAGAGAACTGACATGGGGGGAAGGGCTGAACCTCTCATGACTTTAATGGTAAACAACAAACCATTAAAAGCTCTGGTGGACACCGGAGCCACCTATTCGACTGTCACAGGCGGCATAAAACAATCTGATTTGAGTGACAAAACTGTGGCGGTCGTCGGGTTCTCTGGGGGGGTAGAAAACTGGCCTAAGACAAAACCATTTAAAGTAGAAGTGGCTTATCACAGTGGCAAATCAATGCTTATCACACTCGTTCCTTTTCTCCAGCAATGCTCCCATTCCTCTTTTGGGGAGAGATCTGTTGATAAAATTAGGGGCTAGTATTCTGTGTTCGGCAGAAGGGGTTATAGTAACATTTCCAGATGGTACAACTATTAACTGTTCCCTCTCAGGTAACACGACAGACAGCCAGTGGATGCTGACCTCATGTGGTGAGGAGGAGGCAGCTGACCTTTACTGGGTGAAACTAGATGATGGCCCACCGTGGGGCACAGCAATGGAATTGTATAATAATTACCGATCATGGATTTCCACGTTAGACATCTATTTACCCCCAATAGACCCATTACATTGTACATTGTTTTATGACAGAAATGACATAACCAATTATGAAGAAATGTTTCAGGAAGTGGAGGGCGACAGATGGGTATTGGAGGGAGCAGGACTTTTCGTGAGTAAAGAAGGAGTGGCAGCTCCAGTGAAGCTGACAGAAGAGCAGTTTAAATGGTATGAGATGGCAGACACAGCAGCACCTCACATATCGTTTATAAATATTACTGGTCACCCAGGATTGGGAGCCCACAGAGAAAACAAAAGTTAAATATTCACCTAAGAACAAAGCCTATTGGATAGGGGGTTATACACGAGACACTGGAGTTCTAGAGCATGTGCAGGTTTCTAGATTCCATGGTAGAGAGCTGTCAGATAGTGAAGGGGCAGCAGACATCATTAAAAATGTACCTGAGGATCTTTGGTCCCAGGGACCAACAGATGTAGGTTTTTGTAATATGTCTCCAGTTTACTTTCAGCTGAAAACACCTGACCCCATCTGGATTCCACAGTACCGCAACAAACCTGAGGTGGACGAGGGTGTGGCCGCAACAGTAAAAGGTCTCCTAGAGAGAGGTGTTATTACACCATACAAATCTAGGTGGAACACACCTATTTTTCCGGTTCCCAAACCAGGCACAAGCAAGTACAGGTTGGTACATGATTTGAGAGCAATCAATGCTGTTGTGGCTACACCATCGTTGACAGTGCCTAACCCGTACACTGCACTTTCTGTGATAACACCTGAACACAATTGGTTTACATGTATTGACGTAGCTAATGCACTTTTCTGTATCCCTTTAGCAGAGGAATGCAAGGCTTGCGTGGCTTTCACTTACAGGGGTTGTCAATACTCTTACAACAGGTTACCCCAGGGGTTTGTTTTATCCCCAGGAATTTTTAATCATGCACTAAAACAACAGTTACAAGACTGCAGTTTGCCTGAAGACTGTGTGCTGATCATGTATGTTGATGACCTCCTCTTGGCAGCCAAAACAGAGCAAGGAAGCCTGGAGGGGAGCGAAGCTGTGTTGAGAAAATTACACAAAAGTGGCTTCAAGGTTAGCAAGGAAAAGCTGCAGACCTTGTGTCACATTTCTAGGTCGCATGATCACCCCACAAGGCTCCACGCTAACTGCAGCCCACAGACGAGGAATTTTGATGTGTGTTTGTGAGTGTGTGTGATGATGTGTGTTTGTGAGTGAGTGAGTGTGTTTGATGATGTGTGTTTGTGAGTGAGTGAGTGTGTGTGATGAGTGTGATGATCAGTACTCAGTACCAACCTCTTCTATTGCTAACGTGCGAATTGGGACGTGCGAGTAGACGTGCTTCACCTCTCCCCTCTACTACAACACGGAATCAGGTTGTTGTATCACTTAACTTGCACTTCTTTCATATTAGTGTATTTTATTCATAGCATACATTGTTAATTATCACTGTCGTTGCTAACTTATCCTGATATCTCAATAACCTCTCCTGGTTATTTACTTGAAAATCTTAAACCAAAACACTCAGCGCCGTTAGCATAGCACAAGCGTGCTAGCGGGCTTTCTGTTTACACTGCTAAATATCATCTCGCCTTCTAGCTGTCTTGTGTGCTAACGGTTTCTCTTTAAAGCGTATATGCTAAGAATCACCGAGCAGCCTTGGTAAGTTGGAATTACTCTTCAAACCCGGTGAGTTATGGCTTCTTCTCTTATTATTGTCACTTGCACCTCATGTCATATGTTTAGCTTAGCCTTCTCTGTCAGCGGCGAGGGTTTTACATGCGATAAATGCAGGGAAATAGCTAGGCTGACAGAGAAGATCACAGTATTAGAGTCTCGCATCCAATCTTTATCTGAGGATAGTAAGAATGTAAGGAGCTTAGAAAACACTTTGGATGCGAGCAATACTAGCGCGCACAGTTCGGTTCCGGTTGAACAACCCCCGCAGCTGGGAAACTTTGTGACTGTGAGACGGTGTAGTCGCAGGTCAAAACACCACTCGAACGTTCCGACTACAGTCTCGAACAGGTTTGCCCCGCTCAGCGACGCACCGACTGAGAAACCTGCTGAAAGTGCCCTAGTTATCGGTGATTCTATTATTCGGAACGTTAACATAGAGGCACCAGCCACCATAGTCAAATGTTTACCGGGAGCCAGAGCGCCTGACATCAAGTCAAATTTAAATGTGCTGGCTAAGGCTAATCGTAAATTCAGTAAGATTGGTATTCACGTCGGCACAAATGATGTTCGACTCCGTCAATCGGAGATCACTAGAGATAATATTAAAGAGGTGTGTGAGCTCTCTGGCCCCCTCCCCACTTATCGTGGTGATGAGATACATAGCAGAGTATCATCACTAAATGGCTGGTTGTCTGAGTGGTGCCTGCAGAATGATATTGTTTTTATAAATAACTGGAAGAGTTTTGAGGGCAGACCTGACCTGTTGAAAAGAGATGGTCTCCACCCCTCCTGGGCTGGAGCTTCTCTACTCTCTAGAAATATGGCACATAGTCTTAATGCTAAAACTTGACTCACTGGGGCCCAGGTCAGGGAGCAGACTGAATGGCTTAACCAACGGTCTGCTTGCCGTCTCACGTTGCAGAACACACATAATACACTACATGCGATAATACTTTCTCCCAAACATCATAAAATAGAGACTGTGTCTGTCCCCCGGATTAGTAAACATAAAATAAAGCGTAAACCTCTCAAAGGTAATTTAATTAACGTTAAACTAACTAAACATGAACATAATACAGATAATCAACTGTTACGACTCGGATTGCTAAATATTAGATCTCTCTCTAATAAAGCACTTTTTGTTAACGATATGATAACAGATCATAAAATAGACATGCTCTGTCTAACAGAAACATGGCTAAAGCCAGATGACTATATTGCGTTAAATGAGTCTGTCCCCCAAGATTACTATTATACACACGAGCCTCGCCTAAAAGGCAGAGGGGGAGGTGTTGCTGCACTTTACCGTAACTCTTTTAGCATTTCTCAGAAGTCTAATCCTAAATACAATTCTTTTGAAGTCATGGTACTTGATGCATCAATACCTAATATTAAGGACAAAACATCTTTAAAATTTATTCTGGCTATTGTATATAGGCCTCCAGGGCACCACACAGATTTTATTAAAGATTTTGGTGGGTTCTTATCAGAACTAGTACTGTCTGCAGACAGAGTCCTTGTTGCTGGTGACTTTAACATTCATGTAGATAATGATAACGATGCTTTAGGAATGGCTTTTAAAGACACTCTTAACTCCATGGGCGTTAGTCAACATGTGTCAGGACCTACTCACCTTCGTAATCATACTTTAGATTTAATTTTGTCTTACGGTATAAACGTGGTCGATGTTAAAATCCTTCAGCAGAGCGAAGACATCTCAGATCATTATCTGGTATCATGCTTGCTTCAATACCCAATGGTGGCAAATCAAACTCCAAGTTACAAATATTGTAGAACAATAACTTCGACTACAAAAGGTGCGTTTCTTGATAATTTGTCTGAATTGTCTCAAATCTCTAGCATGAGTAATAACGTTGAAGATCTTGACTTTACTATTGAAAATATTAATGCCACCTTCTCGGAAACGCTAGACATAGTTGCTCCCTTGCGCTTAAAGAAGATTAAAAATGACAGACCGACACCGTGGAAAAATGAACACACTCAGGCTCTAAAGAAAGCGGCACGAAAAATGGAGCGCAACTTTAAAAAGACTAAATTAGAGGTATTTCGTACTGCCTGGAAGGATAGTACAAAAAAATACAGGAAAGCCCTAAAAACGTCTCGATCCGCCTACATTTCATCACTAATAGAAGAAAACCAGCATAACCCTAGGTTTTTATTTGATACAGTGGCTAAATTAACCAAAAATAAATCGTCAGCGACTTCTGATGCTGTATACCAGCATAGCAGTGATGATTTTATGAACTATTTCACAAATAAAATCCAAGATATTCGAGAGAAAATTATAACTATGCAACCAGATGCGAAACCCGCTGAACAAACGACTTACTACAGCACCCCTAAGGAGAAATTACGTTTATTTTCTACTATAGATCACGATGAACTATCGAAAATCATTAGATCATCTAAATCGACTACATGCATGCTAGACCCTATACCTACAAATCTTCTGAAAGAGATGCTCCCAGAAATTATAGATCCTCTACTTAGCATTATTAACTCATCTCTGACATTAGGACATGTGCCTAAAGCATATAAGGTGGCTGTTATAAGGCCCCTTGTCAAAAAACCCCATCTGGACCCTGGAGAACTAGTTAACTATAGACCTATTTCGAATCTACCTTTCTTATCTAAAGTTCTGGAAAAAGTAGTCTCAACTCAAATATGTTCCTTCCTCCAAAGGAATGAGATTAATGAAGATTTCCAGTCTGGATTTAGAGCACATTACAGTACAGAGACTGCTCTGATTAGAGTTACAAATGATCTGTTTATGGCGTCCGACCGAGGTTGTATCTCCTTATTGGTGCTGCTAGATCTTAGTGCTGCATTCGACACCATTGACCACAGCACGCTCCTACATAGACTTGAAAATGATGTCGGTATTAAGGAAATAGCTTTGAAATGGCTTAGATCTTATTTATGCGACCGTTTCCAATATGTAAAAATAAACAATGAGGTATCACGCAAATCGCAAGTCCAGTACGGTGTACCACAGGGCTCAGTACTAGGGCCTATGCTCTTCGCATTATACATGTTACCCCTAGGAGATATAATAAAGCGACACGGAATAAGCTTTCACTGCTATGCTGATGATACGCAACTTTATATTTCCTCGAAGCCTCACGAAACACAGCAATTCCATCGAATAGTGGAATGCATTGTCGATATAAAAAAGTGGATGAGTAGCAATTTTTTATTACTGAACTCGGACAAAACTGAAGTGTTACTTATCGGACCGAAAACCGCCCTACGTAACAACCAAGAATACTGCTTAACTATTGATGGATGTTCCATAAAACCCTCATCTTCAGCTAAGAATCTTGGCTTTATATTCGATAGTACTCTGTCATTTGAGAACCAGGTCGCCAAAACCTGTAAGATTGCGTTTTTCCATCTTAAAAATATATCTAAATTACGTCATATGCTGTCATCATCAGATGCGGAGAAGCTTATACATGCCTTTATGACATCAAGACTAGATTACTGTAATGCACTATTAGGTGGTTGCCCTGCAGGCCTATTACAAAAACTCCAACTGGTCCAAAATGCGGCAGCTCGAGTTCTTACACGTACAAAAAAGTATGAGCATATTAGCCCGGTTCTGTCAACCTTGCACTGGTTACCTATAAAGCATCGCATAAATTTTAAAATCTTGCTTATTACCTATAAAGCCTTGCATGGTTTAGCTCCTCACTACTTGAGAGAACTTCTTACGTATTATAGTCCATCACGTGCACTACGCTCTCAGGCGTCAGGTCAGTTGGTAATACCTAGAATTTCAAAATCAAGTGCAGGCGGCAGATCCTTTTCCTATCTAGCGCCTAAACTTTGGAACAGTCTTCCCTGCAATGTCCGGGAGGCGGACACACTCTGTCAGTTTAAATCTAGACTAAAGACGCATCTTTTTAATCTTGCATACACTAGATTATCATAATATATGTATTTCAAAGATCTAGGCTGCACTAGTTAGATCAACCGGAACCAGGGACACTTCCAATAACAACTGATGCATTTGTTGCATCAAAGAGTGCAGAACAGTACTCTACTCTCAGCCAGTCTTGTCTCATTGTTCCAAGGTTACAAGAGCGGAGCGGGCAGGGCGCAATCCATTCCTAGACCTGACAAATGCTGGACGAAGGAAGTGACGTCCCTACAAAACTTCAGCCACTATTAGATTATTAATGATAATTTTAAATCTAATTTTTTTTTTATTTTCGCCTTGTTGTGCAAGCACTGTCGAGCTTGTGCAGAGGCTGCAGTTTTTGCCAGAGGGGAACTGGAATCCCCTGGTTAGGCCTGGTTTCCCTCCGAGGTTTTTTTTCTCCTCCAATGGAGTTTTGGGTTCCTCGCCACCGTTTGCATACTGTTTTGCACTGTTTTGCCTGGCCGGGGGGGCTGCTAGAATTTGGTAGTCTTATTTAATTAACACTGCATATAGGAATTTATTGTGTGTCTGATATTTGACCTGTGTTTTGAATTCCATAACCTTTTATGTTTTACTTATAGTCATTTTTTCTTGTACAGCTGCTTTGTAACAATGAAAATTGTAAAAAGCGCTATATAAATAAAGCTGACTTGACTTGACTTGACATGATGTGAGTGAGTGAGTGAGTGACTGGGTGAGTGAGGGTGTGTGTGTGTGTGTGATGATGTGTGTTTGTGAGTGAGTGTTTGTGAGTGAGTGTTTGTGAGTGTGTGATGATGTGTGTTTGATGATGTGTGTTTGTGAGTGTTTGTGAGTGAGTGAGTGTTTGTGAGTGAGTGAGTGTTTGTGAGTGTATGTGATGATGTGTGTTTGTGAGTGTGTGTGTGTTGGTGAGTGAGTGAGTGAGATGATGTGTGTTTGTGAGTGAGTGAGTGAGATGATGTGTGTTTGTGAGTGAGTGAGTGTGTTTGTGAGTGAGTGAGTGTGTGTTATGACGTGTGTTTGTGAGTGAGTGTGTGTGATGACGTGTGTTTGTGAGTGAGTGAGTGTGTGTGATGACGTGTGTTTGTGAGTGAGTGAGTGAGTGAGTGTGTGTGATGACGTGTGTTTGTGAGTGAGTGAGTGTGTGTGATGACGTGTGTTTGAGAGTGAGTGTATGTGATGGTGTGTTTGTGATGATGTGTGTTTGTGATGGTGTGTTTGTGATGATGTGTGTTTGAGAGTGGGTGTGTGTGATGATGTGTTTTTGAGTGAGTGTGTGTGATGATGTGTGTTTGTGAGTGAGTGTGTGTGATGATGTGTGTTTGTGAGTGAGGGAGTGTGATGATGTGTGTTTGTGAGTGAGTGTGTGTGGTGACGTGTGTTTGTGAGTGAGTGTGTGTGTGTGATGATGTGTGTTAGTGAGTGTGTGTGTGTGATGTGTGTTTGTAAGTGAGTGTGTGTGATGATGTGTGTTAGTGACAGTGAGTGTGTGTGTGTGATGTGTGTTTGTAAGTGAGTGTGTGTGTGATGTGTGTTTGTGAGTGAGTGTGTGTGATGATGTGTGTTTGTGACAGTGAGTGTGTGTGATGTGTGTTTGTGAGTGAGGGAGTGTGATGATGTGTGTTTGTGACAGTGAGTGTGTGTGTTTGTGATGATGTGTGTTTGAGAGTGAGTGTGTGTGTTTGTGTTTGTGATGATGTGTGTTTGTGACAGTGAGTGTGTGTGTTTGTGATGATGTGTGTTTGTGAGTGAGTGTGTGTGTTTGTGATGATGTGTGTTTGAGAGTGAGTGTGTGTGATGATGTGTGTTTGTGAGTGAGTGTGTGTGATGATGTGTGTTTGTGAGTGAGTGTATGTGATGGTGTGTGTTAGTGACAGTGAGTGTGTGTGATGATGTGTGTTTGTGAGTGAGTGTGATGGTGTGTTAGTGACAGTGACAGTGAGTGTGTGATGTGTGTTTGTAAGTGAATGGATGTGATGATGTGTGTTTGTGAGTGAGTGTGTTTGTGATGATGTGTGTTTGTGACAGTGAGTGTGTGTGTTTGTGATGATGTGTGTTTGAGAGTGAGTGTGTGTGATGATGTGTGTTTGTGAGTGAGTGAGTGTGTGTGGTGACGTGTTTTTGTGAGTGAGTGTGTGTGTGTGATGATGTGTATTAGTGACAGTGAGTGTGTGTGTGTGATGTGTGTTTGCGAGTGAGTGTATGTGATGATGTGTGTTTATGAGTGAGTGAGTGTGTGTGTGTGATGATGTGTATTAGTGACAGTGAGTGTGTGTGATGTGTGTTTGCGAGTGAGTGTATGTGATGATGTGTGTTTGTGAGTGAGTGAGTGTGTGTGTGTGATGATGTGTGTTTGTGAGTGAGTGTATGTGATGATGTGTGTTTGTGAGTGAGTGTATGTGATGATGTGTGTTTGTGAGTGAGTGTATGTGATGATGTGTGTTTGTGAGTGAGTGTGTGTGATGATGTGTGTTTGTGAGTGTGATGATGTGTGTTTGTGAGTGAATGGATGTGATGATGTCTGTTTGCGAGTGTGTGTGTTTGTGATGATGTGTGTTTGTGACAGTGAGTGTGTGTGTTTGTGATGATGTGTGTTTGAGAGTGAGTGTGTGTGATGATGTGTGTTTGTGAGTGAGTGAGTGTGTGTGGTGACGTGTGTTTGTGAGTGAGTGTGTGTGTGTGATGATGTGTATTAGTGACAGTGAGTGTGTGTGTGTGATGTGTGTTTGCGAGTGAGTGTATGTGATGATGTGTGTTTATGAGTGAGTGAGTGTGTGTGTGTGATGATGTGTATTAGTGACAGTGAGTGTGTGTGATGTGTGTTTGCGAGTGAGTGTATGTGATGATGTGTGTTTGTGAGTGAGTGAGTGTGTGTGTGTGATGATGTGTGTTTGTGAGTGAGTGTATGTGATGATGTGTGTTTGTGAGTGAGTGTATGTGATGATGTGTGTTTGTGAGTGAGTGTGTGTGATGATGTGTGTTTGTGAGTGAGTGTGATGATGTGTGTTTGTGAGTGAGTGTGATGATGTGTGTTTGTAAGTGAATGGATGTGATGATGTCTGTTTGCGAGTGTGTGTGTTTGTGATAATGTGTGTTTGTGACAGTGAGTGTGTGTGTTTGTGATGATGTGTGTTTGAGAGTGAGTGTGTGTGATGATGTGTGTTTGTGAGTGAGTGAGTGTGTGTGGTGACGTGTGTTTGTGAGTGAGTGTGTGTGTGTGATGATGTGTATTAGTGACAGTGAGTGTGTGTGTGTGATGTGTGTTTGCGAGTGAGTGTATGTGATGATGTGTGTTTATGAGTGAGTGAGTGTGTGTGTGTGATGATGTGTATTAGTGACAGTGAGTGTGTGTGATGTGTGTTTGCGAGTGAGTGTATGTGATGATGTGTGTTTGTGAGTGAGTGAGTGTGTGTGTGTGTGATGATGTGTGTTTGTGAGTGAGTGTATGTGATGATGTGTGTTTGTGAGTGAGTGTATGTGATGATGTGTGTTTGTGAGTGAGTGTATGTGATGATGTGTGTTTGTGAGTGAGTGTGTGTGATGATGTGTGTTTGTGAGTGAGTGTGATGATGTGTGTTTGTGAGTGAGTGTATGTGATGATGTGTGTTTGTGAGTGAGTGTGAGTGATGATGTGTGTTTGTGAGTGAGTGTGTGTGATGATGTGTGTTAGTGACAGTGAGTGTGTGTGTGTGATGTGTGTTTGTGAGTGAGTGTATGTGATGATGTGTGTTTGTGAGTGAGTGTATGTGATGATGTGTGTTTGTGAGTGAGTGTGTGTGGTGATGTGTGTTTGTGAGTGAGTGTGTGTGAGTGATGAAGTGTGTTTGTGAGTGTGATGTGTGTTTGTGAGTGAGTGTGTGTGGTGACGTGTGTTTGTGAGTGAGTGTTTGTGAGTGTGTGTTTGTGAGTGACTGTTTGTGAGTGTGTGTTTGTGAGTGAGTGAGTGTGTGTGATGATGTGTGTTTGTGAGTGAGTGAGTGTATGTGATGACGTGTGTTTGTGAGTGAGTGAGTGTGTGTGATGATGTTTGTTTGTGAGTGAGTGAGTGTGATGGTGTGTGTTAGTGACAGTGAATGTGTGTGATGATGTGTGTTTGTGAGTGAGTGTGATGGTGTGTGTGTGTGTGATGATGTGTGTTTGTGAGTGAGTGTGTGTGATGATGTGTGTTTGTGAGTGAGTGTGATGGTGTGTGTGTGTGTGTGTGTGTGTATGTGATGATGTGTGTTTGTGAGTGAGTGTGTGTGTGTGATGACGTGCGTTTGTGAGTGTGTGTGATGATGTGTGCTTTTGAGTGAGTGTGTGTGATGATGTGTGTTTGTGAGTGAGTGTGTGTGATGATGTGTGTTTGTGAGTGAGTGTATGTATGTGAGTGAGTGTGTGTGATGATGTGCGTTTGATAATGTGTGTTTGTGAGTGTATGTGAGTGAGTGTTTGTGAGTGTATGTGATGATGTGTGTTTGTGAGTGTGTCTGTGTTATGATGTGTGTTTGTGAGTGAGTGAGTGAGTGAGTGAGTGTGTGTGGTGACGTGAGTGAGTGAGTGAGTGAGGTGACGTGTGTTTGTGAGTGAATGTGTGTGAATGTGTGTGATGATGTGTGTTTGTGAGTGAATGTGTGTGAATGTGTGTGATGATGTGTGTTTGTGAGTGAGTGTATGTGATGATGTGTGTTTGTGAGTGAGTGAGTGTGTGTGATGATGTGTGTTTGTGAGTGAGTGTATGTGATGATGTGTGTTTGAGAGTGAGTGTGTGTGATGATGTGTGTTTGGGAAAGAGTGTGTGTGTGATGATGTGTGTTTGGGAAAGAGTGTGTGTGTGTGATGATGTGTGTTTGTGAGTGAGTGAGTGAGTGTGTGTGATGATGTGTGTTTGTGAGTGAGTGTATGTGATGATGTGTGTTTGAGAGTGAGTGTGTGTGATGATGTGTGTTTGGGAAAGAGTGTGTGTGTGATGATGTGTGTTTAGGAAAGAGTGTGTGTGTGTGTGATGATGTGTGTTTGTGAGTGAGTGTGTGTGATGATGTGTGTTTGTGAGTGATTTTGATGATGTGTGTTTGTGAGTGAGTGTATGTGATGATGTGTGTTTGAGAGTGAATGTGTGTGATGATGTGTGTTTGTGAGTGAGTGTATGTGATGGTGTGTGTTACTGACAGTGAGTGTGTGTGATGATGTGTGTTTGTGAGTGAGTGTATGTGATGATGTGTGTTTGTGAGTGAGTGTGTGTGGTGATGTGTGTTTGTGAGTGAGTGAGTGTATGTGATGATGTGAGTGAGTGAGATGATGTGTGTTTGGGAGTGAGTGTGTGTGTGTGATAATGTGTTTGATGATGTGTGTTTGTGAATGAGTGAGTGAGTTTGTGTGATGATGTGTGTTTGTGAGTGAGTGAGTGAGTGAGTTTGTGTGATGATGTGTGTTTGTGAGTGAGTGAGTGTGTGTGATGATGTGTGTTTGTGAGTGAGTGTGTGTGAGATGAGGTGTGTTTGTGAGTGAGTGTGTGTGATGATGTGTGTTTGGGAAAGAGTGTGTGTGTGTGATGATGTGTGTTTGGGAAAGAGTGTGTGTGTGTGATGATGTGTGTTTGGGAAAGAGTGTGTGTGTGTGTGTGATGATGTGTGTTTGTGAGTGAGTGTATGTGATGAAGTGTGTTTGAGAGTGTGTGTGTGTGATGATGTGTGTTTGGGAAAGAGTGTGTGTGTGTGATGATGTGTGTTTGTGAGTGAGTGTATGTGATGATGTGTGTTTGTGAGTGAGTGTATGTGATGATGTGTTTTTGAGAGTGAATGTGTGTGATGATGTGTGTTTGTGAGTGAGTGTATGTGATGGTGTGTGTTAGTGACAGTGAGTGTGTGTGATGATGTGTGTTTGTAAGTGAGTGTGATGGTGTGTGTTTGTGACAAGGAGTGTGATGTGTGTTTGTGAGTGAGTGTATGTGATGATGTGTGTTTGTGAGTGAGTGTATGTGATGATGTGTGTTTGTGAGTGAGTGTGTGTGGTGATGTGTGTTTGTGAGTGAGTGTGTGTGGTGATGTGTGTTTGTGAGTGAGTGTGTGTGAGTGATGATGTGTGTTTGTGAGTGAGTGTGTGGTGACGTGTGTTTGTGAGTGAGTGTTTGTGAGTGTATGTGATGATGTGTGTTTGTGAGCGAGTGAGTGAGTGAGATGATGTGTGTTTTGGAGTGAGTGAGTGTGTGATGATGTTTGTTTGTGAGTGAGTGTGATGATGTGTGTTTGTGAGTGTGTGTGATGAGGTGTGTTTGTGAGTGAGATGATGTGTGTTTGGGAGTGAGTGAGTGTGTGTGTGTGATGATGATGTGTGTTTGTGAGTGAGTGTGTGTGATGACGTGTGTGATGATGTGAGTGAGTGTGTGTGTGTGTTGATGTGTTTTTGAGTGAGTGTGTGTGATGATGTGTGTTTGTGAGTGAGTGTGTGTGATGATGTGTGTTTGTGAGTGAGGGAGTGTGATGATGTGTGTTTGTGAGTGAGTGTATGTGATGATGTGTGTTTTTGAGTGAGTGTGTGTGATGATGTGTGTTTGTGAGTGAGTGTATGTGATGATGTGTGTTTGTGAGTGTGTGATGATGTGTGTTTGTGACAGTGAGTGTGTGTGTTTGTGATGATGTGTGTTTGAGAGTGAGTGTGTGTGATGTGTGTTTTTGAGTGAGTGTGTGTGATGATGTGTGTTTGTGAGTGAGGGAGAGTGATGATGTGTGTTTTTGAGTGAGTGTGTGTGATGATGTGTGTTTGTGAGTGAGGGAGTGTGATGATGTGTGTTTGTGAGTGTGTGATGATGTGTGTTTGTGACTGAGTGAGTGAGTGAGTAAGTGAGTGAGTGTGATGATGTGTGTTTGTGAGTGAGTGTGATGTGTGTTTGTGAGTGAGTGAGTGTGTGTGATGATGTGTGTTTGTGAGTGTGTGATGATGTGTGTTTGTGAGTGAGTGATGATGTGTGTTTGTGAGTGAGTGAGTGAGTGAGTGAGTGAGTGTGATGATGTGTGTTTGTGAGTGAGTGTGTTTGTGAGTGAGTGTGTGTGAAGATGTGTGTTTGTGAGTGAGTGAGTGTGTTTGATGATGTGTGTTTGTGAGTGAGTGTGTGTGATGATGTGTGTTTGTGAGTGTGTGTATGTGATGATGTGTGTTTGTGAGTGTGTGTGTGTGTGTGATGACGTGCGTTTGTGAGTGTGTGTGATGACGTGTGTTTTTGAGTGAGTGTGTGTGATGATGTGTGTTTGTGAGTGAGTGTGTGTGATGATGTGTGTTTGTGAGTGAGTGTATGTGATGATGTGTGTTTGTGAGTGAGTGTGTGTGATGACGTGCGTTTGTGAGTGTGTGTGATGACGTGTGTTTTTGAGTGAGTGTGTGTGATGATGTGTGTTTGTGAGTGAGTGTGATGATGTGTGTTTGTGAGTGAGTGAGTGAGTGAGTGTGATGATCTGTGTTTGTGAGTGAGTGAGTGTATGTGATGATGTGTGTTTGTGAGTGAGTGTGTGTGATGACGTGCGTTTGTGAGTGTGTGTGATGACGTGTGTTTTTGAGTGAGTGTGTGTGATGATGTGTGTTTGTGAGTGAGTGTGTGTGATGATGTGTGTTTGTGAGTGAGTGTGTGTGTGATGATGTGTGTTTGTGAGTGAGTGAGTGAGTGAGTGTGGTGACGTGTGTATGTGAGTGAGTGTTTGTGAGTGAGTGTTTGTGAGTGTCTGTGATGATGTGTCTTTGTGAGTGTGTGTGTGTGTGATGATGTGTGTTTGTGAGTGAGTGTGTGATGATGTGTGTTTGTGAGTGAGTGTGTGTGATGATGTGTGTTTGTGAGTGAGTGAGTGTGACGATGTCTGTTTGCGAGTGTGTGTGTTTGTGATGATGTGTGTTTGTGACAGTGAGTGTGTGTGTTTGTGATGATGTGTGTTTGAGAGTGAGTGTGTGTGATGATGTGTGTTTGTGAGTGAGTGTGTGTGGTGACGTGTGTTTGTGAGTGAGTGTGTGTGTGTGATGATGTGTGTTAGTGAGTGTGTGTGTGTGATGTGTGTTTGTAAGTGAGTGTGTGTAATGATGTGTGTTAGTGACAGTGAGTGTGTGTGTGTGATGTGTGTTTGTAAGTGAGTGTGTGTGATGATGTGTGTTTGTGAGTGAGTGTGTGTGATGATGTGTGTTTGTGACAGTGAGTGTGTGTGATGTGTGTTTGTGAGTGAGGGAGTGTGATGATGTGTGTTTGTGACAGTGAGTGTGTGTGTTTGTGATGATGTGTGTTTGAGAGTGAGTGTGTGTGTTTGTGTTTGTGATGATGTGTGTTTGTGACAGTGAGTGTGTGTGTTTGTGATGATGTGTGTTTGAGAGTGAGTGTGTGTGATGATGTGTGTTTGTGAGTGAGTGTGTGTGATGATGTGTGTTTGTGATGATGTGTGTTTGAGAGTGAGTGTGTGTGTTTGTGTTTGTGATGATGTGTGTTTGTGACAGTGAGTGTGTGTGTTTGTGATGATGTGTGTTTGAGAGTGAGTGTGTGTGATGATGTGTGTTTGTGAGTGAGTGTGTGTGATGATGTGTGTTTGTGAGTGAGTGTATGTGATGGTGTGTGTTAGTGACAGTGTGTGTGTGTGATGATGTGTGTTTGTGAGTGAGTGTGATGGTGTGTGTTAGTGACAGTGAGTGTGTGTGTGATGTGTGTTTGTAAGTGAATGGATGTGATGATGTGTGTTTGTGAGTGAGTGTGATGATGTCTGTTTGCGAGTGTGTGTGTTTGTGATGATGTGTGTTTGTGACAGTGAGTGTGTGTGTTTGTGATGATGTGTGTTTGAGAGTGAGTGTGTGTGATGATGTGTGTTTGTGAGTGAGTGAGTGTGTGTGGTGACGTGTGTTTGTGAGTGAGTGTGTGTGTGATGATGTGTATTAGTGACAGTGAGTGTGTGTGTGTGATGTGTGTTTGCGAGTGAGTGTATGTGATGATGTGTGTTTGTGAGTGAGTGAGTGTGTGTGATGATGTGTGTTTGTGAGTGAGTGTATGTGATGATGTGTGTTTGTGAGTGAGTGTATGTGATGATGTGTGTTTGTGAGTGAGTGTATGTGATGATGTGTGTTTGTGAGTGAGTGTGTGTGATGATGTGTGTTTGTGAGTGAGTGTGTGTGATGATGTGTGTTTGTGAGTGAGTGTATGTGATGATGTGTGTTTGTGAGTGAGTGTGTGTGGTGATGTGTGTTTGTGAGTGAGTGTGTGTGAGTGATGATGTGTGTTTGTGAGTGTGATGTGTGTTTGTGAGTGAGTGTGTGTGGTGACGTGTGTTTGTGAGTGAGTGTTTGTGAGTGTGTGTTTGTGAGTGAGTGTTTGTGAGTGAGTGTTTGTGAGTGTGTGTTTGTGAGTGAGTGAGTGTGTGTGATGATGTGTGTTTGTGAGTGAGTGAGTGAGTGTATGTGATGATGTGTGTTTGTGAGTGAGTGAGTGTGTGTGATGATGTTTGTTTGTGAGTGAGTGAGTGTGATGGTGTGTGTTAGTGACAGTGAATGTGTGTGATGATGTGTGTTTGTGAGTGAGTGTGATGGTGTGTGTGTGTGTGATGATGTGTGTTTGTGAGTGAGTGTGTGTGATGATGTGTGTTTGTGAGTGAGTGTGATGGTGTGTGTGTGTGTGTGTGTATGTGATGATGTGTGTTTGTGAGTGAGTGTGTGTGTTTGATGACGTGCGTTTGTGAGTGTGTGTGATGATGTGTGCTTTTGAGTGAGTGTGTGTGATGATGTGTGTTTGTGAGTGAGTGTGTGTGATGATGTGTGTTTGTGAGTGAGTGTATGTATGTGAGTGAGTGTGTGTGATGATGTGCGTTTGATAATGTGTGTTTGTGAGTGTATGTGAGTGAGTGTTTGTGAGTGTATGTGATGATGTGTGTTTGTGAGTGTGTCTGTGTTATGATGTGTGTTTGTGAGTGAGTGAGTGAGTGAGTGAGGTGACGTGTGTTTGTGAGTGAATGTGTGTGAATGTGTGTGATGATGTGTGTTTGTGAGTGAATGTGTGTGAATGTGTGTGATGATGTGTGTTTGTGAGTGAGTGTATGTGATGATGTGTGTTTGTGAGTGAGTGAGTGTGTGTGATGATGTGTGTTTGTGAGTGAGTGTATGTGATGATGTGTGTTTGAGAGTGAGTGTGTGTGATGATGTGTGTTTGGGAAAGAGTGTGTGTGTGATGATGTGTGTTTGGGAAAGAGTGTGTGTGTGTGATGATGTGTGTTTGTGAGTGAGTGAGTGAGTGTGTGTGATGATGTGTGTTTGTGAGTGAGTGTATGTGATGATGTGTGTTTGAGAGTGAGTGTGTGTGATGATGTGTGTTTGGGAAAGAGTGTGTGTGTGATGATGTGTGTTTAGGAAAGAGTGTGTGTGTGTGTGATGATGTGTGTTTGTGAGTGAGTGTGTGTGATGATGTGTGTTTGTGAGTGATTTTGATGATGTGTGTTTGTGAGTGAGTGTATGTGATGATGTGTGTTTGAGAGTGAATGTGTGTGATGATGTGTGTTTGTGAGTGAGTGTATGTGATGGTGTGTGTTACTGACAGTGAGTGTGTGTGATGATGTGTGTTTGTGAGTGAGTGTATGTGATGATGTGTGTTTGTGAGTGAGTGTGTGTGGTGATGTGTGTTTGTGAGTGAGTGTGTGTGAGTGAGTGATGATGTGTGTTTGTGAGTGAGTGTGTGTGATGATGTGTGTTTGTGAGTGAGTGAGTGTATGTGATGATGTGAGTGAGTGAGATGATGTGTGTTTGGGAGTGAGTGTGTGTGTGTGATGATGTGTTTGATGATGTGTGTTTGTGAATGAGTGAGTGAGTTTGTGTGATGATGTGTGTTTGTGAGTGAGTGAGTGAGTTTGTGTGATGATGTGTGTTTGTGAGTGAGTGAGTGTGTGTGATGATGTGTGTTTGTGAGTGAGTGTGTGTGAGATGAGGTGTGTTTGTGAGTGAGTGTGTGTGATGATGTGTGTTTGGGAAAGAGTGTGTGTGTGTGATGATGTGTGTTTGGGAAAGAGTGTGTGTGTGTGTGTGATGATGTGTGTTTGTGAGTGAGTGTATGTGATGAAGTGTGTTTGAGAGTGTGTGTGTGTGATGATGTGTGTTTGGGAAAGAGTGTGTGTGTGTGATGATGTGTGTTTGTGAGTGAGTGTATGTGATGATGTGTGTTTGTGAGTGAGTGTATGTGATGATGTGTTTTTGAGAGTGAATGTGTGTGATGATGTGTGTTTGTGAGTGAGTGTATGTGATGGTGTGTGTTAGTGACAGTGAGTGTGTGTGATGATGTGTGTTGGTGTGTGTTTGTGACAAGGAGTGTGATGTGTGTTTGTGAGTGAGTGTATGTGATGATGTGTGTTTGTGAGTGAGTGTATGTGATGATGTGTGTTTGTGAGTGAGTGTGTGTGGTGATGTGTGTTTGTGAGTGAGTGTGTGTGGTGATGTGTGTTTGTGAGTGAGTGTGTGTGAGTGATGATGTGTGTTTGTGAGTGAGTGTGTGGTGACGTGTGTTTGTGAGTGAGTGTTTGTGAGTGTATGTGATGATGTGTGTTTGTGAGCGAGTGAGTGAGATGATGTGTGTTTGGGAGTGAGTGAGTGTGTGATGATGTTTGTTTGTGAGTGAGTGTGATGATGTGTGTTTGTGAGTGTGTGTGATGAGGTGTGTTTGTGAGTGAGATGATGTGTGTTTGGGAGTGAGTGAGTGTGTGTGTGTGATGATGATGTGTGTTTGTGAGTGAGTGTGTGTGATGACGTGTGTGATGATGTGAGTGAGTGTGTGTGTGTGATGATGTGTTTTTGAGTGAGTGTGTGTGATGATGTGTGTTTGTGAGTGAGTGTGTGTGATGATGTGTGTTTGTGAGTGAGGGAGTGTGATGATGTGTGTTTGTGAGTGAGTGTATGTGATGATGTGTGTTTTTGAGTGAGTGTGTGTGATGATGTGTGTTTGTGAGTGAGTGTATGTGATGATGTGTGTTTGTGAGTGTGTGATGATGTGTGTTTGTGACAGTGAGTGTGTGTGTTTGTGATGATGTGTGTTTGAGAGTGAGTGTGTGTGATGTGTGTTTTTGAGTGAGTGTGTGTGATGATGTGTGTTTGTGAGTGAGGGAGAGTGATGATGTGTGTATTTGAGTGAGTGTGTGTGATGATGTGTGTTTGTGAGTGAGGGAGTGTGATGATGTGTGTTTGTGAGTGTGTGATGATGTGTGTTTGTGACTGAGTGAGTGAGTAAGTGAGTGAGTGTGATGATGTGTGTTTGTGAGTGAGTGTGATGTGTGTTTGTGAGTGAGTGAGTGTGTGTGATGATGTGTGTTTGTGAGTGTGTGATGATGTGTGTTTGTGAGTGAGTGAGTGAGTGAGTGAGTGAGTGAGTGTGATGATGTGTGTTTGTGAGTGAGTGTGTTTGTGAGTGAGTGTGTGTGAAGATGTGTGTTTGTGAGTGAGTGAGTGTGTTTGATGATGTGTGTTTGTGAGTGAGTGTGTGTGATGATGTGTGTTTGTGAGTGTGTGTATGTGATGATGTGTGTTTGTGAGTGTGTGTGTGTGATGACGTGCGTTTGTGAGTGTGTGTGATGACGTGTGTTTTTGAGTGAGTGTGTGTGATGATGTGTGTTTGTGAGTGAGTGTGTGTGATGATGTGTGTTTGTGAGTGAGTGTATGTGATGATGTGTGTTTGTGAGTGAGTGTGTGTGATGACGTGCGTTTGTGAGTGTGTGTGATGACGTGTGTTTTTGAGTGAGTGTGTGTGATGATGTGTGTTTGTGAGTGAGTGAGTGTGATGATGTGTGTTTGTGAGTGAGTGAGTGAGTGAGTGAGTGAGTGAGTGAGTGAGTGAGTGAGTGTGATGATCTGTGTTTGTGAGTGAGTGTGTGTGATGATATGTGTTTGTGAGTGAGTGAGTGTATGTGATGATGTGTGTTTGTGAGTGAGTGTGTGTGATGACGTGCGTTTGTGAGTGTGTGTGATGACGTGTGTTTTTGAGTGAGTGTGATGATGTGTGTTTGTGAGTGAGTGTGTGTGATGATGTGTGTTTGTGAGTGAGTGTGTGTGTGATGATGTGTGTTTGTGAGTGAGTGAGTGAGTGAGTGTGGTGACGTGTGTATGTGAGTGAGTGTTTGTGAGTGAGTGTTTGTGAGTGTCTGTGATGATGTGTGTTTGTGAGTGTGTGTGTGTGTGATGATGTGTGTTTGTGAGTGAGTGAGTGAGTGAGTGTGGTGACGTGTGTTTGTGACAGTGAGTGTGTGTGATGATGTGTGTTTGTGAGTGAGTGTGTGTGATGATGTGTGTTTGTGAGTGAGTGAGTGTGACGATGTCTGTTTGCGAGTGTGTGTGTTTGTGATGATGTGTGTTTGTGACAGTGAGTGTGTGTGTTTGTGATGATGTGTGTTTGAGAGTGAGTGTGTGTGATGATGTGTGTTTGTGAGTGAGTGTGTGTGGTGACGTGTGTTTGTGAGTGAGTGTGTGTGTGTGATGATGTGTGTTAGTGAGTGTGTGTGTGTGATGTGTGTTTGTAAGTGAGTGTGTGTAATGATGTGTGTTAGTGACAGTGAGTGTGTGTGTGTGATGTGTGTTTGTAAGTGAGTGTGTGTGATGATGTGTGTTTGTGAGTGAGTGTGTGTGATGATGTGTGTTTGTGACAGTGAGTGTGTGTGATGATGTGTGTTTGTGACAGTGAGGGAGTGTGATGATGTGTGTTTGTGAGTGAGGGAGTGTGATGATGTGTGTTTGTGACAGTGAGTGTGTGTGTTTGTGATGATGTGTGTTTGAGAGTGAGTGTGTGTGTTTGTGTTTGTGATGATGTGTGTTTGTGACAGTGAGTGTGTGTGTTTGTGATGATGTGTGTTTGTGAGTGAGTGTGTGTGTTTGTGATGATGTGTGTTTGAGAGTGAGTGTGTGTGATGATGTGTGTTTGTGAGTGAGTGTGTGTGATGATGTGTGTTTGTGAGTGAGTGTGTGTGATGATGTGTGTTTGTGAGTGAGTGTATGTGATGGTGTGTGTTAGTGACAGTGTGTGTGTGTGATGATGTGTGTTTGTGAGTGAGTGTGATGGTGTGTGTTAGTGACAGTGAGTGTGTGTGTGATGTGTGTTTGTAAGTGAATGGATGTGATGATGTGTGTTTGTGAGTGAGTGTGATGATGTCTGTTTGCGAGTGTGTGTGTTTGTGATGATGTGTGTTTGTGACAGTGAGTGTGTGTGTTTGTGATGATGTGTGTTTGAGAGTGAGTGTGTGTGATGATGTGTGTTTGTGAGTGAGTGAGTGTGTGTGGTGACGTGTGTTTGTGAGTGAGTGTGTGTGTGTGTGTGATGATGTGTATTAGTGACAGTGAGTGTGTGTGTGTGATGTGTGTTTGCGAGTGAGTGTATGTGATGATGTGTGTTTATGAGTGAGTGAGTGTGTGTGTGATGATGTGTATTAGTGACAGTGAGTGTGTGTGTGTGATGTGTGTTTGCGAGTGAGTGTATGTGATGATGTGTGTTTGTGAGTGAGTGAGTGTGTGTGTGTGATGATGTGTGTTTGTGAGTGAGTGTATGTGATGATGTGTGTTTGTGAGTGAGTGTATGTGATGATGTGTGTTTGTGAGTGAGTGTATGTGATGATGTGTGTTTGTGAGTGAGTGTGTGTGATGATGTGTGTTTGTGAGTGAGTGTGTGTGATGATGTGTGTTTGTGAGTGAGTGTGTGTGATGATGTGTGTTTGTGAGTGAGTGTGTGTGGTGATGTGTGTTTGTGAGTGAGTGTGTGTGAGTGATGATGTGTGTTTGTGAGTGAGTGTATGTGATGATGTGTGTTTGTGAGTGAGTGTGAGTGATGATGTGTGTTTGTGAGTGAGTGTGTGTGATGATGTGTGTTTGTGAGTGAGTGTGTGTGATGATGTGTGTTAGTGACAGTGAGTATGTGTGATGATGTGTGTTTGTGAGTGAGTGTGATGATGTGTGTTAGTGACAGTGAGTGTGTGTGTGATGTGTGTTTGTGAGTGAGTGTATGTGATGATGTGTGTTTGTGAGTGAGTGTATGTGATGATGTGTGTTTGTGAGTGAGTGTGTGTGGTGATGTGTGTTTGTGAGTGAGTGTGTGTGAGTGATGATGTGTGTTTGTGAGTGTGATGTGTGTTTGTGAGTGAGTGTGTGTGGTGACGTGTGTTTGTGAGTGAGTGTTTGTGAGTGTATGTGATGATGTGTGTTTGTGAGTGAGTGAGTGTATGTAATGATGTGTGTTTGTGAGTGAGTGAGTGAGATGATGTGTGTTTGGGAGTGAGTGTGAGTGAGTGTGTGTGATGATGTTTGTTTGTGAGTGAGTGAGTGTGATGGTGTGTGTTAGTGACAGTGAATGTGTGTGATGATGTGTGTTTGTGAGTGAGTGTGATGGTATGTGTGTGTGTGATGATGTGTGTTTGTGAGTGAGTGTGTGTGATGATGTGTGTTTGTGAGTGAGTGTGATGGTGTGTGTGTGTGTGTATGTGATGATGTGTGTTTGTGAGTGAGTGTGTGTGTGTGATGACGTGCGTTTGTGAGTGTGTGTGATGATGTGTGCTTTTGAGTGAGTGTGTGTGATGATGTGTGTTTGTGAGTGAGTGTGTGTGATGATGTGCGTTTGATAATGTGTGTTTGTGAGTGTATGTGAGTGAGTGTTTGTGAGTGTATGTGATGATGTGTGTTTGTGAGTGTGTCTGTGTGATGATGTGTGTTTGTGAGTGAGTGAGTGAGTGAGTGAGTGAGTGAGTGAGTGAGTGTGGTGACGTGAGTGAGTGAGTGAGGTGACGTGTGTTTGTGAGTGAATGTGTGTGAATGTGTGTGATGATGTGTGTTTGTGAGTGAATGTGTGTGAATGTGTGTGATGATGTGTGTTTGTGAGTGAGTGTATGTGATGATGTGTGTTTGAGAGTGAGTGTGTGTGATGATGTGTGTTTGGGAAAGAGTGTGTGTGTGTGATGATGTGTGTTTGGGAAAGAGTGTGTGTGTGTGATGATGTGTGTTTGTGAGTGAGTGTGTGTGTGTGATGATGTGTGTTTGTGAGTGAGTGTATGTGATGATGTGTGTTTGAGAGTGAATGTGTGTGATGATGTGTGTTTGTGAGTGAGTGTATGTGATGGTGTGTGTTACTGACAGTGAGTGTGTGTGATGATGTGTGTTTGTGAGTGAGTGTGATGGTGTGTGTTAGTGACAGTGAGTGTGTGTGTGATGTGTGTTTGTGAGTGAGTGTATGTGATGATGTGTGTTTGTGAGTGAGTGTGTGTGGTGATGTGTGTTTGTGAGTGAGTGTGTGTGAGTGATGATGTGTGTTTGTGAGTGAGTGTGTGTGATGATGTGTGTTTGTGAGTGAGTGAGTGTGATGATGTGTGTTAGTGACAGTGAGTGTGTGTGTGATGTGTGTTTGTGAGTGAGTGTATGTGATGATGTGTGTTTGTGAGTGAGTGTGTGTGGTGATGTGTGTTTGTGAGTGAGTGTGCGTGAGTGATGATGTGTGTTTGTGAGTGAGTGTATGTGATGATGTGAGTGAGTGAGTGAGTGAGTGAGATGATGTGTGTTTGTGAGTGAGTGTGTGTGATGATGTGTGTTTGTGAGTGAGTGTGTGTGTGTGATGATGTGTTTGATGATGTGTGTTTGTGAATGAGTGAGTGAGTGAGTGTGATGATGTGTGTTTGTGAGTGTGAGTGTGTGATGATGTGTGTTTGTGAGTGATGATGTGTGTTTGTGAGTGAGTGAGTGTGTGTGATGATGTGTGTTTGTGAGTGAGTGAGTGTGTGTGATGATGTGTGTTTGGGAAAGAGTGTGTGTGTGTGATGATGTGTGTTTGGGAAAGAGTGTGTGTGTGTGTGTGATGATGTGTGTTTGTGAGTGAGTGTATGTGAGTGAGTGAGTGAGTGAGTGAGTGAGTGAGGCGCAACACATCACCCTCGCTGCTCGCCGCCGCTGACGGCAGGGCCGTAGCCGCTGCGGTCACAGAACGGGGAAGCAAACGAGGTGGTGGCTTGCTCTTGACAGAGCATAGCCACCGTGACGCAACGTCTGAATAGCCATCCGCCCGCAGTGACCCAACGTCTGACTAGCCATCCGCGCGCAGTGACCCAACGTCTGACTAGCCATCCGCGCGCAGTGACGCAACGTCTGAATAGCCATCCACGCGCAGTGCGGGCAGGACGAATCCACGATGCTGCCACAGTGGTCGGACCCCCGAACACTTGCGGCAACCACCGTGTCCGTCCCCGTCCTCGATGAGTGTACCGCACCCAAGAGATCAGCGGGCAATGCCACGCTGAGGAAATTGCTCTTTTAGAAAAATACCTCAGGAACTGCCAGGACGCCCAGGGGAATCTCCGCTGCACCGCGTCGTAGAAATCGGCAATTCGAAGAATGTCATCAGATGCGAAGGCTGCGAAGAACAAAAGGTGAATGAATGAGCACGCCGGCTCCCCTTTTATACGCGGATATCCGGGGGCGGAGCCCGGCATGCAAATTTCATTCGCCAATTTCATTGGCCTTTTCAAAATAGTCAGAGATGATTGGTTCTCAAGGGCGAACCCCATCTGTCGGCTTCGACACAACGTCGAGAGACCGACAGAAACGGAACCAAGTTTATCATGATTAGCTCGATCTTACACAAACTATAAAAACTATTATTATTGTTTAAAATGAGAAATAGTTTTCTTACAATGCTAATCTGATTAGAAAACCCGGACTTGACAATTTTCACCGCCACCTGATCAACAAAACAAAACATGAATTACAGTCGAGTCATACAGAAGTCATTCATCCTGAACAGACATATAACACATTTAAAACAATAGAGAGCATGTTAGTACTCTAAATAACAGACATCAGACACATTGAGAAGACTTGTGAAGGAAAATCTAACCTGAAGACCGTCGCTCACACGGGTCGCTTCATAGACTGATCCAAATCCTCCTTTACCCAGAATTTTACCCATCTTATACTGACAGGAATTGATTTCTGTCAAAAGATAAATGTAGTTGACATGAAATGACAAGAAACTGTCGTTCTGTTCAAATCTTCATCCAAAACTTAATGAACAATATTTGTCTCAGCTGTTCTGTTCTTGTTCTGATTTCGTATGATGTTAAAATAACAAGATAATAATTCATATGTTTTTACTCAAATGAAAACACAGAGCTGGATAAGAACATGATTTTCACAATGTAAAATATATTCTTTAAGTTTTTGTTGGATGTTATTAGTGACCTAAAAATAAGTTTATATCAAAGTCAAATCAGCCAAATTCCATCAAAGTGCCGATTCAAGACTCCTCCAAAGACAAACTTTAGAGGCCTGAGCCTCACCATACATGTTTTTATCAGGATAGGAAGAACAATGTTCAGAAGACATTAAAACAGTGGCACAGATGTTGTGTCAAATGTGTGTGTTGTGTATGTTGGGATTATAGAAGTAAACTCACTATAAATCACATTCCCGTCCTCATTATTCTCCAGCAGGTCCGACACAGAACAGAAAGCGGAGTGAAAGCTGTCAACACTGTCTGAGTCGGACCCTGAAGAGACTGTATGCTGGGGGTCAGAGAAAGAAAGAGCCAGTGTGAAGAACCCTTCATCACTGGAGTCAGAGGAGTGATGTGAAGTCAGCAGGTCTCCGGCCTCCATCAGATCATCGGTTTCATTCAGGACTTCAGGAGTTTCCTGCATCTGATCTATAGATGGAAATTATTTCATATAGATGGTGAAATATCAAACACTGTGCATTAAACTTTGCTTGCAGAACATTAAAAAGTGACAAATTTCAATCAAATTCAGGATTTGTTCGTTTCCCAGCAAACATCTGATCTGAAACCATCGCGATGAGATGATTATTTTAAAGTTACTCACCTTACCTGTGTCTCCACCTCACTTTCCTGAAACACACAAAACTCTGGTGTATCGCCTACATATATGTATATACCTATATGTTTATGTATATATATGTACAGTCATATATCTTAGCTGACCTTAGACCTGAAACCACTCATGAAGCAGGATGTCTTTTATGTGAATCCGTTGACGTGGATCCAACTGCATGCAAGCGTCAATAAACCTGCGGCATTCTGTGCAGAAAGATGGAAGAGGCCGTTGTTACATCAAACTGAAAATGAATCACTGTCATATAAAACAGAACAAAGATAGAAATAATTTACATCACCTTTGGTCACGTCACCTCTGTTCCAATTATTGTCGTTGATCTCTTGTAAGATATGTCTTCCGTGAAGTCTCCCGCCCACCAATCTGTACAACATCTGACCGAGTGACCACACCGTCACCGGCAATGCGTAACGCGCGTCTGTTTCGATCAACTCAGGGCAGCCGTATGCCCATGGGTCTAAAGAAAAAGATTCCATGTGATTTCTACCGTTGCATCAACACTAAAAATGTGTCTAACACTCTGTGAAGGCTGACATCTAAATATTAATGTAAAAAGCCGTCAGAAGTAATAAAACATACCTGTCAATCTTTGTTTTTGGAGTAGAGTGCCGCATCCAAAGTCAATGAGTTTGACCTCAAATGTTTCTGTGTTTATCAGGAAGTTATCCAGTTTCATGCCCCTGTGAAAAACGTCCCGTTTGAAACATTCAATAGCCGCCTGGATCGCCTGCTTCATGATGCTCTTGGCCAAGTCCTCTGGGATGGCTCCTCCATGGAAGTTAATAAATTGAAGTAAGTCCATGCAGGGAGAAGGATGCTCTAGGACCATGATGTATTTGTCATCACGCTCCTCCCAGTCCAGAAGCCGGATGATCTCAGACAATTTAGCTCCTTCATTGGCAAGGATATGAAGAGCGACCTCTCGTGGAAGGGGGTCAGGATGATCGGGCTAGAAGGAAAACCAAGTTTATCATGATTAGCTCGATCTTACACAAACTATAAAAACTATTATTATGGTTTAAAATGAGAAATAGTTTTCTTACAATGCTAATCTGATTAGAATACCCGAACCTGACAATTTTCACCGCCACCTGATCAACAAAACAAAACATGAATTACAGTCGAGTCATACAGAAGTCGAACATCCTGAACAGACATATAACACATTTAAAACAATAGAGAGCATGTTAGTACTCCAAATAACAGACATCAGACACATTGATAAGACTTGTGAAGGAAAATCTAACCTGAAGCCCATCGCTCACACGGGTCGCTTCATAGACGGATCCAAATCCTCCTTTACCCAGAATTTTACCCATCTTATACTGACAGGAATTGATTTCTGTCAAAAGATAAATGTAGTTGACATGAAATGACAAGAAACTGTCGTTCTGTTCAAATCTTCATCCAAAACTTAATGAACAATATTTGTCTCAGCTGTTCTGTTCTTGTTCTGATTTCGTATGATGTTAAAATAACAAGATAATAATTCATATGTTTTTACTCAAATGAAAACACAGAGCTGGATAAGAACATCAATTTTCACAGTGTAAAATATATTCCTTAAGTTTTTGTTGGATGTTATTAGTGACCTAAAAACTTAGTTTATATCAAAGTCAAATCAGCCAAATTCCATCAAAGTGCCGATTCAAGACTCCTCCAGGGACAAACTTCAGAGGCCTGAGTCTCACCATACATGTTTTTATCAGGATAGGAAGAACAATGTTCAGAAGACATTAAAACAGTGGCACAGATGTTGTGTCAAATGTGTGTGTTGTGTATGTTGGGATTATAGAAGTAAACTCACTATAAATCACATTCCCGTCCTCATTATTCTCCAGCAGGTCCGACACAGAACAGAAAGCGGAGTGAAAGCTGTCAACACTGTCTGAGTCGGACACTTGATGTGAAGTCAGCAGGTCTCCGGCCTCAGTCAGATCATTAGTTTCATTGAGGACTTCAGGAGTTTCCTGCATCTGATCTATAGATGGAAATGATTTCATACAGATGTTGAAATATCAAACACTGTGCATTAAACTTTGCTTGCAGAACATTAAAAAGTGACAAATTTGACTCAGATTCAGGATTTGTTAATTTCTCAGTAAACATCTTCCTTTCATTGAAGAAGATCAATGTGACAGACATCATGTAACATAACTAATAATCATACAGAACAGAAGCTTAAGCACAACATCAGGACTATTGTCAACATTACAGTAACAAGAAATGAGTAACTGACCCTAAACTTTTAAACGCTAGAGAACATAATCTCATAATAACGTGTTGATATTATTCACCTTCCGCTGCTCTGGGGTTTTTCCTCCACAAGCTCTTCCAGAAGCTCTTCTTCTTCTCCTTCTTCTTCTCCTTCTTCCCCTCGTCTCTGTTTTCATCCACCTCTTCATGAACATCTGCTCGAGATGAACGGTCGCTTTCATCAGCCTGAGCAGATCTGCGGTCTTTCCTCCAAAACTTTCTCCCAAATCTCCTCTTCTTTCTTCCACCATCACTGTTGTCACCCACATCTGTGTCGCTAGCGCCCGCTGGTGGAGGCGAATCAGCGGTGGATTGTACAGGTAGCGTGTACACATCCCTCCGATCGCCATCAGCACTTTCAGCTTGAACGCATTTGCAAACTTTCTGACCCATTTTCACTCTCAGATAACAGCAGAAGTCAACCGTAAGCGCGCGAGGAGCAGAATGACGAGAAACGCGCAGTTTGAGGCTTTAACTGGAGTCAACATCATTGTGACGTCATGTTTGGAACTCAGAAGGTTGTCCGGACCAATCCGGTTGAGTTTTACAGCGTCTGTTTTCTCTTAAATGTATATTGTTTTCATGTATCTGTATGTTTTCATGTTAGGCTGTTTTTTGCTTGTTTTCGTCATGTTTGACACTGTGGCTTTGGTGTAGGGGAGAGCAGGACGATAATAACGAAAAGTAACGAAAGTAACAGCGATTTACTCAGAGCCCGGACTACATTTGCCTTACAAGCTTTGACGTCACGTTCTGCACGCAACTTTTCACGTTGTCACGTGATTTCGTCATCGTTTCCCGCGGTATAAGGGCCGGAAAACAGCCCCTACCGATGGGGTCTAAATTAACAATGTGCAACTTTTCTTCAAAGTGAAGTTTAACCAAAGGCATTCAACACTTCAGCAAAATACCACCTGGTATTACTAGACCACACTTGTGAGTTACCGACCACAGCAATAATATATCTCTTCTGAAAAATAATCTTTTCATATGACATTTTTCTGAAAAATTGTACTTTCGTCTCCGCTCTCCCCTAAATGGACGTAGCTCTTAAACAAGCAATATAAATTATGAATAAGGGTTGTTGTGAATTTAACACATACATTCTGTTATCATGGTGTCATTGAAAATTATGTATTTTTTCAAATTATTGTTATTATATAATATGTTAGGCTGCTTGGCAAAAAAAGTGAAAAGCGCCATATAAATAAAATGGAATTGAATGAAGGATCATCATGTCTGTGTTTAGTGGTCGATGTTGGGTTTTTAAAATGCAGGGTTTTAGTATAAACGCAAAAGTTGATTAGGGTTATTTTTCTTGGTAAGTGATTATTTAGAAACATCCCAATTCTGAAATAGACACAAACAAATGAAATGAACACGTGAAGCAGTCTGTCTTTAGACTTTGAGGTCTCTCTCTCTTTTTACTGATCACTCAGCTGTTGTTCTTCTTTCTCACAGGTTCTTATAGCGACAGAGACAGCTAACAACATGAATACATGACAATCTTGTACATGACAGTATGAACTGACTTTGGTCTGTGAAAGATTTCTTAATAATGATCTCGTCCTGACAAACTTCAGCTTTAAGTTTTAAGTAATCTTTTCTGTGATCAGATGCAAAAGGCAGGATTCAAAAAGCAGAGCAATCCAGAGGTAAAAATCACAAGTTAGTAACTATGTCAACCAGTGATGTGTATGTACTATTTAAAATAGCTTATTCAGAACCTCTAGCAACACTCTGAGCCATACGGTATGTTCACTGTCAGTCCTCGAGAGCCTGAAAAACATCACCTGCACTGTAAAGAAACCGTCATTTTACACAATCTTCCTGTTTCATTTGACACTTTTTTCTGTATTTCTGAAGAACTGTCAAATTTGTTTTATTT
>NC_136765.1:3212029-3292029 GCF_947034865.1 Barbatula barbatula | reverse complement strand
ACTCACTCGCAAACACACATCATCACACTCACTCACAAACACACATCATCACATACACTCTCTCACAAACACACATCATCACATACACTCACTCACAAACACACATCATCACAAACACTCACTCACAAACACACATCATCACATACACTCTCTCACAAACACACATCATCACATACACTCACTCGCAAACACACATCATCACACACACTCACTCACTCACAAACACACATCATCACACACACACACTCACTCACTCACTCACTCACAAACACACATCATCACACACACTCACTCACTCATAAACACACATCATCACACACACTCTCTCACAAACACACATCATCACACACACTCACTCACTCACAAACACACATCATCACACACACTCACTCACTCACAAACACACATCATCACACACACTCACTCACAAACACACATCATCACACTCACTCACTCACAAACACACATCATCACACACACACACACACTCACTCACTCACAAACACACATCATCACATACACTCACTCACAAACATACATCATCACACACACTCACACACTCACAAACACACATCATCACACACAAACACACACTCACTCACTCACTCACAAACACACATCATCACACACACACACTCACTCACAAACACACATCATCACATACACTCACTCACAAACACACATCATCACACACACTCACTCACTCACAAACACACATCATCACAAACACTCACAAACACACATCATCACATACATTCACTCACAAACACACATCATCACACACACTCACTCACAAACACACATCATCACACACACTCACTCACAAACACACATCATCACACACACTCACTCACAAACACACATCATCACACACACTCACTCACAAACACACATCACAAACACTCACTCACAAACATACATCATCACACACACTCACTCACTCACTCACAAACACACATCATCACACACACTCACAAACACACATCATCACACACTCACTCACAAACACACATCATCACACACACTCACTCACAAACACACATCATCACACACACTCACTCAAAAACACACATCATCACACACACTCACTCACAAACACACATCATCACACACACTCACTCAAAAACAGACATCATCACACACACTCACTCACAAACACACATCATCACACACACTCACTCACAAACACACATCATCACATACACTCACTCACTCACAAACACACATCATCACACACACTCACTCACAAACACACATCACAAACACTCACTCACAAACATACATCATCACACACACTCACTCACTCACTCACAAACACACATCATCACACACACTCACAAACACACATCATCACACACTCACTCACAAACACACATCATCACACACACTCACTCACAAACACACATCATCACACACACTCACTCAAAAACAGACATCATCACACACACTCACTCACAAACACACATCATCACACACACTCACTCACAAACACACATCATCACATACACTCACTCACTCACAAACACACACCGAAGTACAGTTCACTCAAAGTCAAAGTTTATTACAAATGGGTTCAGTTTATATATATGCAAAAGAGGAAGTGACATTTGGGCTCAAATCCATCACATTGTTGCAGAGCGCATATATCACACATTGTTAGTTATTCCTGTCTAGGACAATTTATTAGTGCTTGGTTATACGTCGGTGCCACTTATAACACACCATGAGATATATCATTTTAAGGAAGCATATATCATCTAAGGAAACATATATTAGCCTCCTAGGTTACTTGTAACAAGAACATGCATGGGAACCATGGGATTCATGTGAACCATCAATGACCAAGATTCTCTCACACTCACTCACTCACTCACTCACTCACTCACAAACACACATCATCACACACACTCACTCACAAACACACATCATCACACACACTCACTCACAAACACACACTCACTCACAAACACACATCATCATCACACACACACACACACTCACTCACAAACACACATCACCACACACACTCACTCACTCACTCACTCACTCACTCACTCACTCACTCACTCACAAACACACATCATCACACACACTCACTCACAAACACACATCATCACACACTCACTCACAAACACACATCATCACACACACTCACTCACTCACTCACTCACAAACACACATCACCACACACACTCACTCACTCACTCACTCACTCACTCACTCACTCACTCACTCACAAACACACATCATCACACACACACACTCACTCACAAACACACATCATCACACACACTCACTCACAAACACACATCATCACACACACTCACTCACAAACACACATCATCACACACACTCACTCACAAACACACATCATCACACACACTCACTCACAAACACACATCATCACACACACTCACTCACAAACACACATCATCTCACACACACACTCACTCACAAACACACATCACCACACACACTCACTCACTCACTCACAAACACACATCATCACACACACACACACACACACACTCACTCACAAACACACATCATCACACACACTCACTCACAAACAGACATCATCACACACACTCACTCACAAACACACATCATCACACACACTCACTCACAATTATACATCATCACACACACTCACTCAAAAACAGACATCATCACACACACTCACTCACAAACACACATCATCACACACACTCACTCACAAACACACATCATCACACACACTCACTCACAAACACACATCATCACACACACTCACTCACAAACACACATCATCACACACACTCACTCACAAACATACATCATCACACACACTCACTCACTCACAAACACACATCATCACACACATCATCACACACACACACTCACTCACAAACACACATCATCACACACACTCACTCACATCATCACATACACTCACTCACAAACACACATCATCACACACACTCACTCACAAACACACATCATCACACACACTCACTCACTCACAAACACACATCATCACACAAATCATCACACACACACACACTCACTCACAAAAACACATCATCACACACACTCACTCACATCATCACATACACTCACTCACAAACACACATCATCACACACACTCACTCACAAACATACATCATCACACACACTCACTCACATCATCACATACACTCACTCACAAACACACATCATCACACACACTCACTCACAAACACACATCATCACACACACACACTCACTCACTCACAAACACACATCATCACACACATCATCACACACACACACACACACTCACTCACAAAAACACATCATCACACACACTCACTCACATCATCACATACACTCACTCACAAACACACATCATCACACACACTCACTCACAAACATACATCATCACACACACTCACTCACATCATCACATACACTCACTCACAAACACACATCATCACACACACTCACTCACAAACACACATCATCACACACACTCACTCACAAACATACATCATCACACACACTCACTCACTCACAAACACACATCATCACACACATCATCACACACACACTCACTCACAAACACACATCATCACACACACTCACTCACATCATCACATACACTCACTCACAAACACACATCATCACACACACTCACTCACAAACACACATCATCACACACACTCACTCACTCACAAACACACATCATCACACACACACTCACTCACTCACAAACACACATCATCACACTCACTCACAAACACACATACTCAAATACCAAAGTCTTATAAAAGCTTTTCTCACTTGCAAGACAACAATAAAATGTTTTTGGTTCGCTGGTTTTCACACTGAAATTAGCCTAAATAATAAAAAATTTAACTGCAGGTTATTTTTATGGTATATGCAGGCACTACCTCTCCCCCTTGTGTCTACTATATAGATGTGCGATAATTGCGATGATCTGAAACCATCATGACGATTATCGTGACACCCCTGATTGTCGTAAGGGTACAGTTGTGCCACAGGTGTGTGTTCGCTTATTATAGACATGACGCAGCGCTGTTTATACTTACTGAACCTCCAACCGGCTGTCAATCACCTTACCTGTGTCTCTACCTCACTTACCTGAAACAAACAAAACTCTTGTGTATTGCCTACATCAGTCATCCTCAACAGGCAGACTGCGGTCCGGATCCGGACCTTTGCTTCGTTCCATCCGGACCACGAGACAATTTACAGTTTTTCTCGATTGTTTACACACAAATATTGGTATTTGAGACACAATGACCACAACATATAACTCATTCACCAACCCCCTGAACCAATTCTGCTAAACTACAAGCACAATTCCTGCTTTACACTCACATTGCACTTCTAAAACACACTTTTTTCAAAACACTACACACAATTCTCTGCATTTGGCACAATTTTCAGGCAGAGAAATCTCTTGTTTTCACAAGGAACACACTGCCATTCAAATATGAACACTGGTCACAAACGTGTAAACACCTGTCACAAACGTGTAAACACCTTCTCCAAGCTATGGAAGATGCATGTGGAGATATAGCAGCTGATGCTTTTCATGGCTGGACTGAAAAACATTGCTTGTGATGTGGATGAGGTGCTGTGGCCAGACCCAAACCGAAGAGAAGATGCAGCATAGTTTTTTTTTACTGTAACTGTATACAGTAAATTCTTCTGTTGTTTTGTATGTACACCACTGTATGTGCAACTTTGTGTTGGTTGGGATGTACACTGTACATTCTCTTTGTTGGAAAAATAAAATATATGTGTTACCGTGTATTTGTGTGTTCTGACTATAAAATCTATTTTATATATATATATATATATATATATATATATATATATATATATATATATATACAAAACATATTTTACAACACACTTATGTACTGTCTGTAGTAAGTGTAACACTGAACCATATAAAGAGCAAAGTCATTATGATGAATGGAGAAGTGTTTTCCATTCATCATAGTGTTTTATATTGAGCACATCAGTGTTCAACTGGTTCTTATAAATGTCTATTCATATGATGGTTTGTGTGTGTCATTTGAAAACAAAATACCATTTTGAGAAGAAAGAACATTGTTTTGAATGTGAAGCTTAATTTTGCAGGAGAATTGAGGGGTTTTGCCAATTGTGTTTGTGTTTTTTGATTTGTGTGGAGAGTTCTGAGAATATGAGGCATGCTTTCAGAAAATGTGTGTAAACAATTGAGAAAAACTGTAAACCATTTAATACTTTTGACTATTTCGGTTGTGTTAATTGAGCGGCTGGTCTTCACAACGGATAATCACATCACACGCGCTCTCATGAACATTATGCACTTCATCTTTTCCCACCATATCCTCTAATATCTCATCATTTTAACCCTTTCCGCTCCGTGCGCTGCTTCTCTCCTGCAAATTACGCGCCGCAAGAAGAGCAGCACACACGAGATTATTTTAACACCACTAGTGCAGACACGCAGAGCAGGTAAATGGACACACAACAGTAAATAAAATGCAGCGAATATTAAAGCAGTCTGTTTACTGTTTGATATATGTCTCCGAACTTTCAAATAGTTTTGTGATATTTTATTAGCCATAACGTATTTTAATTAGCATTATTGATCAGCATGTAAACATTTGTGACCCTGTGGGAACCCGGGCTAACATCTCATAATCCAATTGATTATTATAACATGCATCAAAGATACATTTCAAGCATTAATTTCACTAGATTTTGGTATTATCCCGTCAATATTGAATATATTGTTATATTTTCACAGAATATTCTGTAGGATGATTTTATGAAGGACATTTGCTGGGTTCACATTTTGTAATGAACAATGTTTTAATTGGACAATTATTTAAAGATAGAAGTAGTTCTGGTATGAAAGTGAAAAGGTGACAATGGCACGGAAAGGCTAATTTAGTTAGTAACTCTGTTTTCTGTCTATTATTTTAATTGTTTTATAGCATTTTAATTGTTACATTACATTTGCTGTTTGCATGTTTTTAGTAGGTGTTATTTACCTGAGCCTATACATACATATATCAGAGCCTATACATACATATATCAAAATATTAAATAAATGGCCTGAAAAAAGGTCATATCCTTTATCCAACTGGGCTAAATTGATTAAATATTTATTTATTTTCAAAAAACATTGTCCGGACCTCTTTTTGGAAGAAAATATAAAGACCGGACCTCTTGGAACTTTAATTGAATACCCCTGGCCTACATACTGTCATGGCCAAAATTGTTGGCTCCCGGAAATTTTTCCAGAAAATCAAGTATTTCACAGAAAAGTATTGCATTAACACATGTTTTGCTATACACACGTTTATTCCCTTTGTCTGTATTGGAACAAAACAAAAACAAAAAGGAGGGAAAAAGCCAATTTGACATAATGTCACACAAAACTCCAAATATTCCCTGGACAAAATGATTGGTACCCTTTTAAAATTGTGGATAAATAAGTTTATGAACATTTAAATGAAATGCTATGGCAGGAGACCCCACTGCTGACACAGAGACATAAAAAAAGCAAGACTACAGTTTGCCAAAATGTACGTGAGTAATCCAAAATCTTTCTGGGAAAACGTCTTGTGGACAGATGAGACCAAAATAGAGCTTTTTGGTAAATGACGGACATTTAAGCCACGTCCAGCGTGGTCAAAATTGAAGAGAGGCCAGTCAAAGTAAATTGAAGTTTATTGATCAGAAGATTTCAAAAATACAGCGCTGGGTTGTCTCAGACTCAACGTCTTACAAACAACCAACAACAACCCCGGAAAACAGTTTCACAACATATTCATAGTATTTGTCGACGGTATCTCTTCTCTCTGTTGGGTGCGTTGTTGCCTGGTATTCGTCCAATCAGCTCTCACTCCTTTGCTCTCAGAGTTTCTGCAAAACATTACATGACAACCCACACACCCCAATTCTGCCCAACAACAACATATTTTAAGTCCGGCAATGAAATATATGTGTGTGTGTGTTTGCATTCTTTCTCCTCTCGTTGCATGACATTTATCTCTTCTCTGCATACACATCCTCTATCGTCGCACCTTCATACTCACACACACATACCATTTCCTCTAGAAACACATTTAATATCAGTCCTTAGCTCTGGGTTAACTCAACTCACACACTGGTTATATTTTAAAGTTAATGGTTGAAAGTTAATGGTTATTGTAAGCAAGCAATGAAATAGTAAAACACATCAAAAAGTAATAATATATGTGAAACACATTAATAAAAAACCCTCATAAAGCACTTCTACTGTTTACCGAAAACAGAATGAGGCCTACAAAGAATATGGTGGAGGTTCAAAAAATATTTTTTGGGTTGTTTTGCTGCCTCTGGTACTGGGTACCTTGACTGTGTGCAAGGCATAATGAAATCTGAGGATTCCTGTAGGGCCCAGTGTCAGAAAGCTGGGTTTGTGTTCGAGATTGTGGGTCTTCCAGCAGGACAATGACCCCAAACATACTTCAAAAAGCACCCAGAAATGGATGGCAACAAAGCGCTGGAGAGTTCTGAAGTGGCCAGCAATTCAATTCAATTTTATTTATATAGCGCCTTTCACAATTTGCATTGTTCCAAAGCAGCTTTACAGGGGGAAAAAAAACGAAAAACCCAAGAAAGGGTAAAACACACTACATGGTGTTTTATATAATAAATCAAATTAGTCTAGTAAATAATATCTAATGTCAGCATCTCCTGGTGATTTGCATTAAGTGAATGCTTGGCTGAAAAGATGTGTCTTTAATCCAGATTTAAATTTGGCGAGTGTGTCTGATCCTCGAATAATATCAGGAAGGCTATTCCAGAGTTTAGGTGCTACGTATGAGAAAGCTCGACCCCCTTTGGTGGATTTAGTTATTCTAGGTATTATCAAAAGTCCTGCGTTTTGAGATCTTAGAGAGCGTGATGGGTTGTAGTGTGGTAGAAGCTCTGTTAGGTAGGTAGGGGCTAAACCCTTTAAGGCTTTATAAGTGATTAAAATAACTTTAAAGTCAATACGATATCTAATGGGTAGCCAGTGAAGGGTTGATAAAATTGGGTTTATGTGATCGTATTTTCTGGACCTGGTTAGAACTCGGGCAGCTGCGTTCTGAACTAACTGTAGTTTGTTTATTGATGATGCAGGACAACCACTAAGTAGCGCATTACAGTAGTCAAGTCTTGAGGTCATAAATGCATGAATAAGCTTCTCCGCGTCAGCAACACACAGAATATTTCGTAACTTGGCAACATTTCTTAGGTGGAAAAAGGCTGTTTTTGTGACATTTGAGATGTGATTTTGAAATGACAGGTTGCTGTCTAATATAACGCCTAGATCTTTTACTGTATTTGTTGGAGTAACAGTAAATCCTTCAACTTGCAGTTTATAATCAGAAATATTAGTTTTGCTTGTCTTTGGTCCGATAAGTAATATTTCTGTTTTATTAGAATTTAAAAGAAGGAAATTACAGGTCATCCAATGTTTTATATCTTCAATGCACTCTGCCAATTTGGATAGCTGGGAGGAATCATCTGGTCTTGATGAGATATATAGCTGAGTATCATCTGCATAGCAATGGAAGCTAATTCCATGTTTTTTAATAATGTTTCCAAGGGGAAGCATGTATATGGAGAACAGCACGGGTCCCAGAACCGATCCCTGAGGTAATCCATAATTTACTTGCGTTAAATTGGATGATTCCCCATTTAAATGGACAAATTGATGTCTGTCTGATAAGTAAGATCTAAACCATTCTAGTGCCTGTCCCTCAATACCGGTATAGTTGTGTAAGCGATCTAGAAGTATGTTATGGTCTACGGTATCGAACGCAGCACTAAGGTCAAGCAGGACCAGGAGTGAGATGCTACCTTTATCTGATGCCATAAGCAGGTCGTTTGTAATTTTAACGAGCGCAGTTTCAGTGCTATGATACGATCTTTTCGTGCATGTTGTTATTTTGTAAGAAAGAGCACAACTGAGTGCACACTACTTTTTCTAGTATTTTAGACAGGTATGGGAGATTTGAAATCGGTCTATAGTTTCCTAGTTCATTTGGATCTAAGTTTGGTTTCTTGATTAGAGGCTTAATGACGGCCATCTTAAAGGGTCCTGGGACATGGCCTAGATTAATTGACGAGTTAATAATGTTATAAATGGGCTCAATTGCAACAGGTAGTAGCTCTTTTAATAATTTAGTTGGTATGGGGTCTAGTAAGCAAGTTGTAGGTTTAGAAGTTGCGATAAGTTGAATTAAATCTTCCTGTTTTATAGGTGAAAAACCCTGTAGCCTTTCTTTTGGAGCGGTGGTTGGTGTTAATTCATAGGACAGATTTGGACGTTGTAGGTGCAACAGCTTCTAATGTATTAGAGAAAATAGTGCCCAATTTCCTGGTCATGACATCGAGCGATTCGTTATTTATTGGTATGGTTATTAAAGGAGTCAGATCTGGCAAGCTCTTTGCGAAGCTATCTTTAGTAGCGGAGGTGATTGTTCTACCCTGTCGATAACGTGTTAAAGGGCTGATTCCAGACATGTGCAAAGTACCCGTTATAAGATAGTGATCGGTGACATCGTCGCTTTGAGGCATAATATCTATATTGGTTAGATCGGCTCCGTGAGATATAATCAGGTCACGTGTATGATTAAATCGATGAGTTGGTCCTTTAATGTGTTGTATTACCCCAAAAGATTGTAATAGTTCTGTAAACGCCAGTGCTAATGCATCGTTAGCGCTATCTACGTGGATATTAAAATCTCCGACAATTAGTATTTTATCAACGTTAACCAATAGGTCCGATAGGAAGTCCGCAAACTCTTTCAGAAAATCAGTATAGGGACCAGGGGGTCTATACACCGTAGCCAATGTAAAAGAAAGCAAAGGTTTTTTACTTTTGTTAGGAATAATTATGTTCAACGCAAGCACTTCAAATGATTTAAATTTATGCTCTGTTCTCTGAGATACAGTAAGAAAGTTTCTAAATATTGTAGCGACGCCGCCACCCCGACCAACCGGACGTGGCTCATGCATATAACAATAACTTGGTGGGGTACACTCATTTAGGCCGAAATAATCATTTGGTTTAAGCCAGGTCTCGGTAAGACAGAGTATATCAAAACTGTTGTCCGTGATCATTTCATTTACAATAACTGCCTTTGAATTTAGTGATCTAATATTAAGTAGGCCGAACTTTATAAATTGGTTTTGGTTGTTTATTACATTGTCTTCAGGTTTAATCACGATCAGATTTTTTCTCTGACTTTTGCTAAAATGTTTACTTTGTAGTATTATTCGGGGGGGACATATAGTCTCTATATATTTGGAAACAGTAATATTTATAGCAGTTGAGGCGCACATACTATGGTTAAAGTTTTGACTTACCTGAGGGAGACTTACCTGTGGGAGACATAGTCAACCGGTGCGTAGCGCCTTCGAGATGTTGTCGGACAGGAGAGCCGCTCCGATGCTACTGGGATGCAGGCCGTCGGGGCGGAAGAGCCTAGGTCGCTCCCAGAACAGATCAAAATTATTTACAAAGAGCAGCTTCTGTTCAATACACCATGACATCAACCATTGATTAAGCGAAAAAAGTCTACTGAACTTATCATTCCCTCGTCGGTAGGTAGGCAGCGGTCCTGATACGATAATCCTCGCTGTGGGCGATGCGTTGCGTACCGTCTCGATCAGACTCCTGAATTCCCTCTTCAGGATCTCCGACTGCCGCATCCTGACGTCGTTCACTCCCGCGTGCAGCACGACAGCTTCGACGTTAGCGTTGTCCTTCAGGATCGCAGGTACCTGCGCAGACACATCAAGAACACGAGCGCCGGGAAAACAGTGAGTGCGCACCTTACCTTTGGTAGATGTAGCGCGTATGTTCCGGACGATCGAGTCTCCGATGATCACAGCGTTGCATTCGGTCTCGCAGAGGGCGGCAAAGCGGTTCCTGGTCTGGATCTCGAAGACCGGTGGCGGCAGCTGAGTCATCTCACCGGTCCTGGCTAGCGCCTTTCGCCGTTGGTGTGCCGGTGCAGGAGTGAAGTTCATTTGGGCTGGTCGTGTTCTCGTAGCCTGGGCTCTGTGCAGAGAAACACGCGGAGTAGAAGTGGAAGAAGTATTATAATCGCGATGAAAACTTACCGCGGATTTGCGAGCTTCAGCACAGGATGTTTCCAGCGCCGTTATACGTTCTCGCAGCCGTGTTTGCTTCTCAAGTAAATCCTGGATCTGCTTCTCCACAGCCTCCAATTCCGACTGAAGCGCAAACGTTTCCTCATCTGCACTCAAAGGTACAAACACGTCTGAAGCATTAGCATTAGCCATTAGTGATGTAGTAATGAGAACAGCGAGTTAAGCAGTATGCAGGCGGATAATGCTAAGAGCCTAAGGGCTAACACAGAATGATCCGATACAAATAATGTATCAGTACGTTTAACAACGATTTTTGTTTATGCTATACTTAAGGATAGGTTTCACTCTCGCTTAATAACGATTTAAGACACAATTCTTCAAGATGTAACAAGAATAATTAGATTTGAAAGAGCTCCCGCTCAGACCACGCGCTCTCAGTAAACTCTCAGTGAACTCTCAGCAAACAGGAAATGACGTCACCAAAGCAATGAGTCCAGATCTAAATCCCATTAAACACCTGTGGAGAGATCTTAAAATTGCTGTTGGGAAAAGGCACCCTTCTAATATGAGAGACCTGGAGCAGTTTGCAAAGGTCAGAAATTCCGGGTGAGAGGTGAAAGGTTATAGGCGATTGATTTCAGTTATTTCTTCCAAAGGGTGTGTAAACAAATATTAAGTTAAGGGTGCCAATCATTTTGTCCAGGCCATTTTTGGAGGTTTTTGTGACATTGTCAAATTGGCTTTTTTCCCTTCTTTTTTTTGTTTTGTTCCAATACAGACTTCACAAGTTCACCTGCGCAGATAACAGTGATGTTGATAGGGATAATAAAGAGAGCTTGGGTATGAAGGTTATTCGTATTTGGCGTGCTGTCCGGGAAGCGGGCTCCGAGCTCGCCAGATCTATCCGAACCCGAAACACTACACCTTGGTCAGGGTGAGTGCGCCGAGCACGGAACCGGTTTGAGCCCAGAGCACACCTCACGGGGCTCTTGCAAGAAAATGAGTTTGGGAGAGGAGCCGGGTGGAGGAGAGATGCTTAATCTTAGGAGATCGAGCAGGTAAGACGGTTTCCCTATTTATGAGCTCTATGACTGATTGTGTATGTGCGGTGATTGCTGATTGCTGATTGTAGACCAGCCGGCTGATTATATGCTACGGCTCCTCCCGAACTTTGTTAATTAAACATCATAAAGGGAATACACATGTGTATAGCAAAACATGTGTTAATGCAATACATGATTTTCTGAAAATATTTCAGGGGAGCCCACAATTTTGGCCATGACTGTATATGACTATCACAACAGTAATGTATGTATATACGTATATGTTCATGAATGTATATGTATATGTATGTACAGTCATATATCTTAGCTGACCTTAGACCTGAAACCACTCATGAAGCAGGATGTCTTTTTTGTGAATCCGTTGACGTGGATCCAACTGCATGCAAGCGTTAATAAACCTGCAGCATTCTGTGCAGAAAGATGGAAGAGGCCGTTGTTACATCAAACTGAAAATGAATCACTGTCATATAAAACAGAACAAAGATAGAAATAATTTACATCACCTTTGGTCACGTCACCTCTGTTCCAATTATTGTCGTGGATCTCGTGTGAGATGTATTTTCCTGAAAGTTGTGTCCCAACGGATCACCACCTTATCGTGGTGGGGCACTTTGCGTGTCTCCTTGACCCCTAGAGCTATGTCGGCGGGAGTCTTGTACTCCTGGTAGGGCCACCCATGCCGAACCGGTCAAAGGGTAGAGGCCAGACTAAGAGTGATCCCAAACGCCTCAACGATGGAGTCGCCGGAAAAGGGTGGGTGTGAGAGAACCACCAAAATGGGGGAAAAGTCTGAAGAAGGCAGCCCCACTGCCACGTGGGTAAACCCGGAGGGGTACAGTGGCTAGGGAAGTAAACCCTGATCACAAATCTGCCTTTGGGGACAGGCATAGGCGGAACCCAGCAGACCGGGCTACCGGCAGCCCCCTGCAACTCCTTTCAGACGAAGGTCGTCATGGGTTTCTCTCATGCCACCGGTGATCCTTCTGAAAGGAGCCAAGACGGTGAGAGTGTGGAATGCACACCTGCACCTTCACCTTAATCCTTACCTATGTGTAAGCTTCTTGCTTCCCCCTTACTCCCCCCACCATTTACCCCCCCCCCAAAAAAAATGGTCCTGTGGCGATGTGGAATGGTGGTAGGCACAGGCCAAGGATGTGGCTAGGAGTGCCTAGCCAAACCATGCACACAGGCCAATTGTGGGATGGAGCAGCACATTGCCTCGGCAGCTTCCATTGCGACTAAGCAGTTCCACGCTGCTCACCCCTGAGATGGGGAAGGACCTGGAAAAGGTGGTTCAAAAAATGTCTGCCCCATACACTCTGGGCGGTATACCGCAACCGCCGGAGCATCCCACCATGCGGTCAAAAAACGAAAGAAAGAAATCTTCATGGAATGTCCGCACCTTGTTGGACCTGGCTGAGACATCTGACAAGCCTCATCGTAGAACAGCACTCGTGGCCTTAGAGCTAGCAAGGTACAACATAGACGTTGCAGCCCTCAGTGAGACCAGACTTCATGGAGAGGACTCCCTGACGGAGATTGGTGCAGGGTACACTTTCTTCTCGAAAAGGGTCCCAGAAGGCACTCGCCGGACCCATGAAGGAGGTTTTGCAGTGAAGTCCAAACTGCTGCAGCTCATCCCTGAATCCCCTGTCGGCATCAATGAGAGACTTATGACCTGGCACATCCCCCTTGCGAAAGGATGCTTTGCCACCCTCATTAGTGCCTATGCACCAACGCTTGCTGCCGAGTCAATCATCAAAGAGGACTTTTACCTTGCTCTCGACTCTGCCATAAGAAAAACTCCAGCCACAGACAAACTCATTCTCATGGGTGATTTTAATGCCAGAGTGGGCATAGAGCACCTGGTATGGGATTAGGTAATTGGCCGGCACGGAGTTGGAAAGATGAATGACAACGGTCTCCGGCTCCTTTCTCTCTGTGCAGAACACCAACTAGTCATCACCAACACCATATTTCAGATTCAAAACCACCTGGTAGCACCCACGCTCAAAACATTGGCACCTCCTTGACTACGTAATAGTCCGTCAAAATGACCGGAAAGATGTCCTCTCCACTCGAGTCATGCGCGTAGCAGAGTGTTGGACTGACCACCGTATGGTCAGATCCAAACTCCTCATGAGTATTAGACCGCGTGGTCGGAGGACAGCTCCAAAACAAAAAATCAATTGCTCAGCACTCAGTAGCCCCACTTCACGAGACCTCATTCGACAGCTGACTGGCTGACTGGCCAACGCTGCGCCAAGCCATCCACAGTGCAGCTTCAGAGGCATTGGGCCAGCCGAGGAAACACCATCAGGACTGGTTTGACAGCAATTTGGCTGAGATACAGACACTCCTCAAAATAAAACATGATGCCCAGAAAGCTCTTCTGTCCTGCCCTGGATCTCCTACCTTGAAAGCCACCTTTAACGCAGCGAGATCTGCAACCCAGCGTGCCCTCCGGATCATGGAGGACACTTGGTGGGTGAAGAAGGCAGAAGAGATACAGCGCATGGCAGACTGCAACAACTTACGGGGCTTCTATGATGCCATCAAAACTCTCCACGGACCCAGGAAGAGAGCGATTGCTCCAGTTCGTTCAGCTGATGGCTCGACGCTCCTCAAGGACCGCCATGAGATCCTCACCCGCTGGGCAAACCACTTTGAGACTCTCCTCAATCTCAATAACCCTGTTGACATTTCTATCCTGGATAACATTCCCGACCTATCACTAGTCACACACCTCAACAATCCCCCTCAGTTTCTGGAGACACGCCAAGCCATTGCGAGTCTTAAAAACAATAAAAGTGCTGGACCGGATGGCATTCCGGCAGAGGTCTTCAAACATGGAGGGTACCTCCTTACACGCCGCCTGCACCTGCTCATTTGTTATATCTGGGAATGTGAGACCGTCCCACAAGACTGGACGGATGCCGATATCGTGGTCATTTATAAACTAAAAGGGGACAGAGCCGTGTGTGGCAACAGCCGTGGAATCTCCCTCCTCTACATCGCAGGGAAAGTTCTGGCAAAAATCATGCTCAATAGGCTAGTTAAGTACATCTCAGAAACTTCACTCCCGGAAACGCAATGTGGCTTCCGGAAGACTAGATCCACCACCGACATGATTTTTGTCTTAAGGCAGTTGCTAGAAAAAAGCAGAGAGCAGCGCACAGACCTTTACATAGGCTTCATTGACCTCAGTAATGCATTTGACACTATCAACCGGGAGATGCTCTGGAAACAACTTTCCAAACTTGGGGTACCACCCAAGTTCCTCACCATTCTACAGCAGCTTCACAATGGGATGCAAGCTAGAGTCACCATAGGAGAGCTTCAGTCAGAGTTCTTTAATGTAAATGTTGGGGTGAAGCAGGGCTGTGTCTTGGCTCCAATCCTTTTTAACCTCCTTCTCTCTGCCGTCACGCACCTTTTTCACTGTGCTTTAGGACACAAGGATGGTGTTCTTCTTGAATACCGCCTTGATGGAAGCCTCTTTAACATCCGAAGGTTGTTAAGGAGGTTGTTGCAGGCCTACACAAAGACCAAATCCTGCTGCATAGGTGAACTAAAATATGCTGATGACTGCGCAATTCTAGCACGTAGTCCAGAATCCATGCAGCACGCCCTCAACACAATAACCTGTCTCTACCAATCCTTTGGTCTTCAGGTTAACATTAAAAAAACTGAAGTTATTTCCCAAGTCTTCTCTCAAACCTCTTCACCCCCCAGCTTCCATATAAACGGCATTCCACTTAAAAATGTAGATCAGTTCACCTATCTCGGTTCAACTCTGTCCTCTTGCTGCTCCCTTGAAATGGAAATACATACCCGTATCAAAAAAGCCTCTTCATCATTCGGTCGCCTTCGTAGTATGGTTTTTGAAAATCGAAATCTGAGGGTCAGCAACAAGGTTGCTGTTTATAATGCTGTGTGTGTCTCCACCCTGCTTTATGGGGCGGAAACATGGACTCCATACAGCCGACACATCACCCTCTTGCAATCCTTCCACATCCGCTGCCTTCAGAAGATCCTCGGCCTCTCTTGGATGGACCGAGTCCAACATGCGGAAATCCTACAGAGCACCAATTCTATCTGCATGGAAGCCGCAGTGGCTAAGAAACACCTACGATGGATAGGGCATACCATCCGTATGCCGGACCACCGCTTGCCCCGCCAAGTCCTCTATGGCCAACTACAAGGCGCCAAACGAGCAGCTGGCGGACAAAAGAAGCGCTATAAGGACTACACCAAGGGACTTTTAAAGTATTCTAACATCAATCCCATGCAGCTTGAAGCTCAGGCACAGGTAACCTGCCAGGAGTAGTTTCACAAATCCACGACAAAAACCAACAGCAGAGAGCCGCGAGACGCAGACGAAGATACCAGAGGGCAGCTGGGGCTCCTCTGTCCTTCGGCTTCCCCTGTTCCACCTGTGGATGAGTGTGCGGCTCAAGGATCGGCCTCAACGCCCACGAGAAGTGGCACCAACGGCAATGTCCTTGATCCCCTCCCCAACCCCGAAGCAAGCGTCATCATCGGAAACGATGGACAGCTGAGAGTATTTTCCTGAAAGTTCCCCGCCCACCAATCTGTTCAACATCCGGCCGAGTGACCACACCGTTGCTGGCAATGTGTGACACGCGTCTGTTTTGAGCAGCTCAGGGCAGCCGTATGCCCATGGGTCTAAAGAAAAAGATTCCATGTGATTTCTACCTTTGCATCAACACTAAAAGTGAGTGAAGGCTGACATCTAAATATTAATGTAAAAAGCTTGTCAGAAGTAATAAAACATACCTGTCAATCTTTTGTAACTTGTTTTTTTTTAGTAGAGCGTTGCACGCAGTCATTGAGTTTGACCTCAAATGTTTCGGTGTTAATCAGGAACATGATTTTCACAGTGTAAAATATATTCTTTAAGTTTTTGTTGGATGTTATTAGTGACCTAAAAAATAAGTTTATATCAAAGTCAATTTAGCCAAATTCCATCAAAGTGCTGATTCAAGACTCCTCCAGGGACAAACTTCAGAGGCCTGAGCCTCACCATACATGTTTTTATCAGGATAGGAAGAACAATGTTCAGAAGACATTAAAACAGTGGCACAGATGTTGTGTCAAATGTGTGTGCTGTGTATGTTGGGATTACAGAAGTAAACTCACTATAAATCACATTCCCTTCCTCATTATTCTCCAGCAGGTCCGACACAGAACAGAAAGCGGAGTGAAAGCTGTCAACACTGTCTGAGTCGGACCCTGAAGAGACTGTATGCTGGGGGCAGTGGCGGTTTTAGGCACGGGCGAACCGGCCAGTCGCCCGGGGCGGCATTTTTTCATGTCACGTGGGGGGCGGCACCGGCACGAGCAGTAAAAGAAACTCTGAGCCGCCGCAAATCGGTTTTCTATTATCTATCATTCATTCATTGTGTGGGGAATTGGCAAATTGGCGCCCCTGCATGCTGAAAAGATAAAGGTATGCAACTATAATGTTCTCTCTGTGTTATGATTACTGTGGTGCATCGCTGCGGTGTTTAGCCTAGTCGTTAGAGCGCCCGACTCTCATTCGGACAGACGCCGGTTCGAGGCCCGCGCAGGGCAGGTAACCAATCAACACTTATACAACAAATTTGGTTTCAAGTCAACAAACACGAGATCTAATTTCAACATAATATTGTGCTTTGCAACAAAACTGTTACAAGTTCAGTTATTATTATTTATTTCCATCAGTTGGGTTAACGTAAGGTCCCGTAATGAGCAAACAGAATTTTCCAATCTGTAGCTAGTTTCTAAGACGAACATAACCTTTGCTATTTATCACACATGTCATGAATATGAAGGTTTTATGCATGTTTATGACAACTGTCATTAAGTGTCATTCGCTCAATTATGACATTTTTTATGCAAATATTGTTTGTTTGAGTTCTTTGTTGACAACTTTACATTAACCAATACTGTAGTTTAGGTCAAGAAAAATATGACATAATTTAGTTTTTTCGAGGGGGGGCGCTCAAAGATGTTCTCGCCCGGGATGCAATTCAATGTAGAGCCGCCACTGGCTGGGGGTCAGAGAAAGAAAGAGCCAGTGTGAAGAACCCTTCATCACTGGAGTCAGAGGAGTGATGTGAAGTCAGCAGGTCTCCGGCCTCCATCAGATCATCAGTTTCATTCAGGACTCGTCTCTGTTTTCATCCACCTCTTCATGAACATCTGCTCGAGGTGAACGGTCGCTTTCATCAGCCTGAGCAGATCTGCGGCCTTTCCTCCAAAACTTTCTCCCAAATATCCTCTTCCTCCTTCCACCATCACTGTTGTCACCCACATCTGTGTCGCTAGCGCCCGCTGGTGGAGGCGAATCAGCGGTGGATTGTACAGGTAGCGTGAACACATCCCTCCGATCATAGGCCGCGGAACTGGGGGGGCCAGGGGGGCCACGGCCCGGGCAACTTTTGTACTATCTACAAACTATCTTATAAGAATAAAAGCCTAAGTTGTATCCGTGTTTTTACGAGCCAAACAATACTAGTCACCACACAGCTTCACTCGCTCTCACCAACTGCTGCGATAAAAAAAACTCACACTGACTACTGCATTTTGATTTGAAATTAGTGTGCATTGTTTATCAACTACGACGTTACGTCGACGTAGTTACTAGGTCTGTCATGTCGTGAGAGCATCGTCGCGAGCTAACAGCGGGCACCTGTTTAACCGCTGGCGGCATTACCAGGCTGCGACAATGAAGGGACAGAAGTCAATGTCAGATTTTTAATAAATAAAATGGCAAAACAAAATGAGCAAACTACTCCAGCTTCCACTGTCGCCTCAACAACAGACCCGGAGCGTCCATCTCCACCACAGACTCAGACGAGCCCGCTAGCTGCTCTCCTCCGGCTTCAAGCCAAGCTACCGACTGCCACTGTACAAGTGAGTGCTGCGGGGGATCTCACAAAACCCTGCTGTTCTTATGAAGACCAAAAAGGTACAGGGGACTGGGTCTTCACAGCGAGCAAGATCAGTTCAATATCAGTGGTTCAAAGATTTTAACTGGCTGACATTTTGTGACACGAGCGGAAAACTGTACTTGTTTTGAGGGTGTGAGTGTGTGTCTGTGAGGCTCTGCACATCAATCTGATAATAATGTCTTGACTTGTGATGATAATGACTATGATGTTGATTTAGATTCAAGGCAGCAAGATGAGTTGAGGTTGTTAACTGGATGTACTTTATGTGTTTGCTATAGTTTCATCTGTGCGTTTATGTGTAAATAGGCTTGGCCTGTTGTGTGTGAATGTAAGTGGGATCAGAGGGGTTAATCTGAGGAAACATGTGTGCGTGTTCATCATGTGTGTACTGTAGATGTGACTGTGTGGTGTCGGAATAAAATAAAGTGCTCCGCAACGTTATTTAATATATCAGTAATATTGTCTGTTTCAATGCATTTGCGCCCCACCCCCTCCGCGTGACTTGAAATTATGGGCCCCCTTGTTCAGATGCGTTCCGCGGTCCATGCCTCCGATCGCCATCAGCACTTTCAGCTTGAACGCATTTACAAACTTTCTGACCCATTTTCACTCTCAGGTAACAGCAGAAGTCAACCGTCAGCGCGCGAGGAGCAGAATGACGAGAAACGTGATTGCTTTGCAGTAATGTGCCACTGTATAAAACTACTTGTAAGTTGCTTTGGATAAAATGAATAAATGTAAATGTAAAAAAATGTGTAGGGGAGAGCGGGGACGATAATAACGCCGGATGAAAGTAACAGCGATTTACTCAGAGCCCGGACTACATTTATATTACAAGCTTTGACGTGACGTTCTGCACGCAACCTTTGACGTTGCTGCCGAATGTCACGTGATTTCTTCATCGTTTTCCAAGTGTGAAAATTAAAATGATATATAATTAAATATTTCTCCATATTTAACATACCAAGATCATAGTCAGTTAAATTAATATAAACCAGAGTAACACAAAAACCTAAAGCTTAAGTTGGTGTGTTACTTTTGACCCACCTGTGTTGTTGCTTTCGTCCCTACTGACTTATCTTCAAAGTGAAGTTTTACAAAAGGCATTCAACACCTGAACAAAATACCACCTGGTATTACTAGACCACACTTGTGAGTTACCGACCACAGCAAAAATATATATCTTCTGAAAAATAATCTTTTCAAATTAAATTTTTCTGAAAAATTCCCTCTCCGCTCTCCCCTAAATGTACGTAGCTCTTAAACAAGCAATATACGTTGTGAATAAGGGTTGTTGTGAATTTAACATATATATTCTGTTGTCATCGTATCATTGCAAATTATTGTTATTAAATAATCTATGTTAGGCTGCTTGGCCAAAAAAAGCGAAAAGCACCATATAAATAAATTGGAATTGATATAAGGATCATCATGTCTGTGTTTAGTGGTCGATGTTGGGTTTGTATAATGCAGGTATTTAGTATAAACACAAAAGTTGATTTTTCTGTATATTTAGAATATGGCTCCAGAAATAGGCTGAACATTGTTTATTTAAAAAAGAGCATCTGTATATAATTGACAAATACTTTTTATTGTGTCCCCCACAAATAAAACAGACATGTGACCTATGGTGTGACATTAATCAATTAATATTTATGTTTATAATATAAAGAATATACAAATTAAATGGTTTCTTCATTAGATAGTTTTGCCATCACACCATAGGAAAAATGTGCATATTGATTGTTTATTTCTCTCTTTTTATTATATAACCTTTTGTATAATATATATACACTCACTGGCCACTTTATTAGGTACACCTTACTAGTAGTGGGTTGGACTCCCTTTTGCCTTCAGAACTGCCTTAATCCTTCGTGGCATAGATTCAACAAGGTACTGGAAACATTCCTCAGAGATTTTGGTCCATATTGACATGATAGCATCACGCAGTTGCTGCAGATTTGTCAGCTGCACATCCATGATGCAAATCTCCCATTCCACCACATCCCAAAGGTGCTCTATTGGATTGAGATCTGGTGACTGTGGAGGCCATTTGAGTACAGTGAATTCATTGTCATGTTCAAGAAACCAGTCTGTGAAGACAAAGGAGATCATCGTGGACTTCAGGAAGGCGAAAGGAGGCACACACGACCCAATCCACATTAATGGGATGGCTGTTGAACGTGTTTCCAGTTTTAAGTTCCTGGGGACTCACATTTCGGAGGACCTGTCCTGGACCACCAACACCTCATGCCTGGTCAAGAAGGCTCACCAGAGTCTCTTCTTTCTGAGGACACTGAAGAAGAACCAACTGTCTTCAACTATCCTGTTGAACTTCTATCGCTGCACGATAGAGAGCATCCTGACCAACTGTGTCACAGTCCGGTACGGGAACTGTTCTGTTGCTGAGCGCAAGGCACTGCAGCGAGTGGTGCAGCCCACGCATCACAGGGACTACACTTTCTGTCATTGAGGACATCCAGAAGAAACGCTGTCTGCGCCGAGCTCGCAGCATTCTCAAGGACTCCTCTCACCAAGCTCATAGACTGTTTACTCTCCTGCCTTCCGGTAGGCGCTTCCGGTGCCTCCGGACAAGAACCAGCAGACTAAAAAACAGCTTTTTTCCCAGAGCTGTTTCATTATTGAACTCTGCCCCCCACTGATTCCACTACCTCTCTTACCTTTAACTCCAATGCTGCTATAACATTGTTTACATTGCACTACAGGGCTGCATGCATGACTGAACTGTACACACCAGTACTTCATGTATCTGCTCTTCCGGACTGTTTACACACACACACAGCATCATTTGCACTCTATACTGCTCACTTGCACACCAGGAATATTTAACTGAATGCTCATTTGCACTAATGGACCACTTCCATAACTGCACTAACCTATCTACTGCACTGTAATTCTATTAACTGCATCCACTCATCTATTGCACTGTAACTTCAATAACTGCATTAACTAATCTACTGCCCTGTAACCTATAAACTGCATTAACTCATCTTCTGGACTGCAACCTATTAACTGCATTAACTTGTATACTCCACCGTAACTTTAATAACTGCATTAACTCATCCACTGCACTGTAACTTCAACAACTGCATTAACTCACCTATTTGCACTGCAACTTTAATAGCCAATGTCAATAATTTATGCATACCTAAGTCACTTGCACTATTTTAGTCTAAATTATTATCTGTTCATATCCACCTGTACATTAATGTTCATAGTATATAGCCATCTGTATATATTGTTCATAGAACATTCCTACTGCAAAATATTTTTATAATCCATGCCCACTGTATTATATTCTATTATATTGTATTCTGTATTTATTCTAACTGTATATCCTGCACTTGCTAACTGCACTTCTGGTTAGACCTAAACTACATTTCGTTACACTGTACTTGTATATGTGTAATGACAATAAAGTTGAATCTAATCTAATCTAATGATTCGCGCTTTATGACATGGTGCGTTACCCTGCTGGAAGTAGCCATCAGAAGATGGGTACACTGATAAAGGGATGGACATGGTCAGAAACAATACTCAGGTAGGCTGTGGCGTTGACACGATGCTCAATTGGTACTAATGGGCCCAAAGTGTGCCAAGAAAATATCCCCCACACCATTACACCACCAGCCTGAATCGTTGATACAAGGCAGGATGGATCAATGCTTTCATGTTGTTGACGCCAAATTCTGCCCCTACCATCCGAATGTCGCAGCAGAATTCGAGACTCATCAGACAAGGCAACGTTTTTCCAATCTTCTGTTGTCCAATTTTGGTGAGCCTGTGCGAATTGTAGCCTCAGTTTCCTGTTCTTAGCTGTCAGGAGTTGCACCCGGTGTGGTCTTCTGCTGCTGTAGCCCATCCGCCTTAAGGTTCGACGTGTTGTGTGTTTAGAGATGCTCTTCTCCATACCTCAGTTGTAACTGTCACGGATGTGGACAGAACCCAAGCGTAGGCAGACGTGATTTAAACAAAACTTTATTTTAACCAAAAAACCCTTGATGGGGAAAACAACAAAACAAGTCAAAGATTCAAAGGAAAACTTCCCACAAGGGGGACAAAACAAACAATGTCTTTAGAATAACAAATAAACTATAAATCCACAAATTCAAGAACAGGAAACAGGAACACGGGTAATCCAAAACAGGGACAAGGCTTAATCTAACACGGTGCATAAAGGTGAACAGAGAAACAATACACCGACCAGGGACAGAGGGAAACTGGACTAGATAAAGGGAAACACTAACGAGGACTGATAACACAGGGAGAGTGGTAACAGGTGACAGGAATTAAACACTAAGGGAAAGCTAACAGGAGGATTGCACAGGGCAGGTAAAGGGAATAAAACACTAAGGGGAAGATGGTTCAGGGACGGTGACAAGACTAAACACTAATGAGCCACTAACAGGGAAACAAGGGAGCGGGGCTAAAGGACGCGACACTGGAGAGAGAGCATGGCATTACAAACCAAAATAATGCTCTTTCTCCACACAAAACACATGGGACTGACATGATCCTGCCACAAGACTCGAAAACCAAGACAAGGAGAGGCAGGATCATGACAGTAACGAGTGGTTATTTCAGTTACTGTTGCCTTTCTATCAGCTTGAACCAGTCTGGCCATTCTCCTCTGGCATCAACAAGGCATTTGTGCCCACAGAACTGCAACTCACTGGATATTTTCTCTTTAAACCCTAGAGATGGTTGAGCGTGAAAATCCCAGTAGATCAGCAGTTTCTGAAATACTCAGACCAGCCCGTCTGGCACCAACAACCATGCCACGTTCAAAGTCACTTAAATCACCTTTCTTCCCCATTCTGACGCTCAGTTTGAACTGCGGCAGATTGTCTTGACCATGTCTATGTAACCCCCTCGCTCTATGCGTGCTCGCTAGCCTCTAGCACCGCCGCTGTTACTCTGCGCTGTGTGTGTGTTCGTGGGTGGTGGTAGAGAGAGACGCGGACACAGAGGGGTTCCGGATTGTGGCTTGGCCTGTTTATTTCACAGCACCGCATCTGTAGCGTTGATAAGAATAACTCAACTTAAGTTTATCCAATAAAGTAAATTCGATGCACATTAAATTTCACAACAACCTCTCGTTGTTACACAATCATACCTAGCTTAGCATCAACCACCCCGTATTAATCAAACTCAAAAGATAAGACAAAAAAACAAACATTTTAACTCCCCACATTAGTCCGCTTTTAGTTTAGAACACAAAATATCTAAATAGACAGAACTTAAGAGTGATAACAAAGATTCTTTAAATATAAATTTCCACTACTCTTAACACGTCTTACCTGTAGCGTTGATAAGAATAACTGAAGAAAATCAACGCTACGGTACATCAAGAGGCTCAAAAACATTACTAAAAGAAAAACACACTTGTATCTGCCGTAACACAACAGTGTCATAGCGACATCTTGTGGGCAACCCAGAACACTGCCCTACACCTACATGCCTAAATGCATTGAGTTGCTGCCATGTGATTGGCTGATTAAAAATTTGCTTTAACGACCAGTTGGACAGGTGTACCTAATAAAGTGGCCAGTTAGTGCATATATATGAATACCATTTACTGGAATAAAGAGAGAGAAAGACACGATGTGACCCAGCCAGCATTTAGATTTGACATCAAGTGCAGAGACATGTTCCTTGCGTTTTGTTTTGTCGTTTCACTGGAACGAGTTTGATAGCGTGAAAGATTGTTAGTGCATATATATATATATATAGTTAGTGCATATATATATATATATATAATTAGTGCATATATATATATATATATATATATATATATATATCCCCTGTGCACTCGCCGAGCCACGACGTCCTCGCGTCGGGTGGCTAAAGGGACGAGCCCAAAAGTCAGGCCCTCCCTTTTTTGAGGATCTCCACGCCGAGGTATCTCGGTCATGGCAGAGACCTTATTCCTCTCGTTTCGTGCCGATGATGTTCATTTGTTTTAATAGCTCTATAAAGGTCTTTATCTACAATGTAATTATGGTAAATTATTAGATTTACCATAGAAATTACTAGATTCCTAAATATCTTTATTTAGTCAATTTATACATGATGGTGTCCCGTGTGGAAGAGACACTGCCGAGCTATCTCTCCCCTGTGACATCATCGTCCCTGAAAAAGCCCTCTCTCCCCACCAAGCCTTGCATAATTAAATCTGCACTGGTGTCGAAGGCTTTTCAGGCAGCCAATGAGGTTGGTGCTGCCCTGTACACCAGGGCGACCAGGCACACAGTCTCGGGTGGGTCCGGTCTACCGGAGGTGTGAAGTCATCAAACTGATGTGGCAAATCGGCCCCCCTCGAAGAGGCAGGGGAGCGGCCCACCGTGGCCCTCCGGCCACCTCGGGTGTGTCCCCCCAGGGAGGAGTGCTTAAAATTCCAAGATAAATTAGAGGCTCCTCTTCGGCACCCTCACAGGGCCGCTTTGCAATCTCAGCCGCTACCGGTGTTTCGGAGATTAGAGTTTCTAAAATGCTAAATGTTTGGTCATCTCTGGCCACGATTCAGGACGCGATGGCCCTCTTTAGGCATTTCATCCGATAGCTCTGCTCCCGGGAGTTCTAGCGAGGGTCCGTCAACAGGGGTCTCGCCTCTTAATGATAGCTCCCCTTTGGCCAACCAGAATCTGTTTTTTGGACATAGTATCCCTCAATGACATGCCATGACCGATCACAGTCAGGGGGGATCTCCTGTCTCAAGCACACGGGGCGATACTTCACCCCCGTCCAGAGCTTTGGTACACCATGCAGACCCAATTCACTGCCAGATTGTTTCAGTGTTGGAGATTCTGCAAGAGAAACTGTCCTCAGGGACAAACACCGGTACTCTCATTGTTTACGTGGTCTCCATTTCGACTTGTCACACCCTGATTGATGGGGTTTCTGTGGGAAAACACTCTTTAGTGGCCCGCTTTATTCTTGGAGCGAGGCGGATGATGACTCCTTCTAGACGGACTGTTCCGTCATGGGACTTAGCAAGAGTGCTCGAGGGTCTGGTTAGCGCCCCTTTTGAACCTATGGAGTCAGCAACATTTTTTTTCTAATTGTAATCACCTCTCTCAAGAGAATTGGAGATTTGCAGGCGCTTTTGACCTCGCCGTCCTGTTTAATTTTTGCCCCTGGGATGGTCAAAGCTATTCTGCATCCTCACCCGAGTTATCTGCCTAAAATTCCGTTCTCCACCGTGCATCCGGTTGTTCTTGAGGCCTTCTGTCCTCCGCCGTTCACGACGTCGGAGCAGGAATGACTACACCTACTGTGTCCAGTACGTAGTGATGTCAGATAAGTTTTGTGAGATGCCAAGATCAGTGTAAAAAGGTTTGGCACACCATGTAAAGATGTCTGCAACACAAGTATGTGTTTGAATTTGTATATAAATGCAACTTTCATATTAAAGTTCACCAAGTTCATATTCACACTGCGCTCCAGTGAACTGAGGAGCGTTGTAGCTCAGACGGATCTGGACAGGATGTGACAGAAAGACCAGAAGCACATGCTTGTTGTGTTCTACCCAGGCTCCTCGAGGAGAAATGAGGTTCAAACAGGTCAGTGTGCACCAGAACGACCCTTAAAAATGAGAAGTTTATTCTAGTGTGCTCTCTCTCTCTCTCTATAGCACATTAAATCGACTCTCGGTTCACCGAAAACAGGATGGGAAGTGACTGAAGATTCTTTCTACGCTCACACCCCTTTACGGCTAACTTCCCTTCGCCAACAATATCGGCACCCTCAACCCGGTGGCGAAGTGTCAGTGAGTTTTGGCCTGTTACTATAATTCGAAGTATTATCCTCCACAGTGGGACGGTCGTGAGTTTGTGGGCGCTACAGACTCTGCTGTGCCCTGCTCTATGATCCTGGAGCTCAAGATGAGCAGCTGAAAACTATAAAGGTGTGAAAACAAACAGAAAATTAAGTGTTATAATGATTTTAATGGAAGTGTTTACATTGTGTTCTGTTACCAGCCGATGGCAGTGTGTGTATATACTGAGTATATACACTGCTCAAAGAAATAAAGGGAACACCTGATCATCACGGCTCAACACCAAGTCAGTTAACCCTCAGGATTATCAATCAACCCGGTAAGTAAGCATTAGTGATTGTGAACCATTTTTACTTGTTTTGGTGCAAATAAAAGTGACAACAGGTACACTGGAGAGGCAACAACTAGGGTGGTTTCGGGAGGACCATTCTCAGAGGGTCTTACAGACCTCCACATGCTATGAAGTATTGGGATTAAATCCTCAACTCTATTGTCAGATTTTATGCTGGTGCAGTGCAGAGCCCTCCTGGTGCATGATAAAACCCGACCTTATGTGGCCAGAGTCTCTAGGCTGTTTCTGGATGATGAAGTCATTGATGACATTGACTGTCCCCAGACCTAAATCCAGTTGAGAAGCTCTGGGATCTCATGTATCCAAAACCATTAAGTAGCACCACAGACTGCCCAGGAGCTCACTTATGCTCTGATCCAGGTCTGAGAGGAGATTTCACAGGAGACCATCTGCCATCTTGTCAGGAGTACGCCCAGACATTACGGGCAGTTCATACGGGCACGTAGGGCCATGCACATTACTGACTAACATTATGAGTAACTGTGGTTAAACTATAAAAGTTGAATTAGCCAATACTTCAATTTTTTACAGTGATTTTACTGTAATTCTTGCCCTGAATGTGTTTATAATTTTGGCTTTCATTGACCATTGTCACATTATTTTGTTCTCGGAAGTTATGCAAAGTATATAAGTGAAGAGATTTTACCTGGATATTTTGTTCATTGAGATCTAATGTAGTGTGATTTAGGTGTTCCCTTTATTTTTTTGTGTGTGTCTCAGTTGTGTCTCTCCGGTTGTTGTTTTTTGAGGCATGCTATCAGTGGACTTCTGAAGATTCTCTTTAAGGCTGCCGGCATCTGGAACACAGAATGAGCACAACGGCACACCCACCCGGGACCACCGGCACCAACACCAACCAGCTGGATGCCATCGTACAGTTTCCTCACAAACACAAACTGATTCACTCATATAGTTTACACACAACTTACTGTTTCTCAATATAAAATGAGCAGATTGTTATTATCAATAGATATCAATTTCTACATTGTATAAAGGTGAATATTTTAATCCGTTTATTTCATTTATATATTAGATAAAACATTCTCTATGAAATGCCGGGTTATTTTCAACACTGCATTGGGTCAAAAGGACGAACCCAAACCGCTGGGTTGTAAATGAACAATGCTGGGTTGTTTCAAGCTAGAATGCTGGGTTGTTTTAATCCATTGTAGGGTCAAATATAAACCATTTGCAGGATTATTTTAACCCAATGGTTGGGTTTGTCCCTTTTTGACCCAATGGTGGGTTGAAATTAACACAGAATTTGTTTACATGTACATTTACTATGACAGGAACATGCTCCAAAATCACATGTATGCTGATTGGGAATCATAAACATTGAGAATGTTCAAGTGTAAAGTATAACTAATGTCTGGATGTCTCTTAACGGTCTCAGGATCTGTTTGTGCTGCTGGATCTGATCGGAGGTCCTTTGGGAATCAGTTCTCCAGCACAAGCCGATGGCTTTCCAGACTTCAGAATATCGTTTCAGATCTCGCTGCTCTTTTTTCACTGATCACATCTTCACCTTCTGCTTTCACTCTCGTAAGTTCACTAGGGCTGTACAATTAATCGAAAATGAATCGTAATCGTAAATTTTTGCCAAAAAACGAAATAATGGAGGTAAACGATTATTGTGCCACATTACATTCGACAAGGATCCTCTCTTTTCTTGTAGTATAAATCCACAGCGCACACCTTTCCTTTACAGTGGTTCAGTATTTCTTTACATTTATTTTTCAGTTAAAATTCAGAGTTTATAAGCCAAGTTTTCTTATTTTCTATGTGGTTTTAAAGGTTAATGAGTGATCGTGTTAAATAATCCGGATCTCAATATTGGCAAAAATAATTGCGATTATGTTTTTTGTCATATCGAGCAGCCCTAACGTTCAGAGTCATTTACTTAGGTTTCATTTTTGAGGACACACTTTTCCTAATTCCAAAAAATATTGTGGGTCTCTGACTTGGCTGAAGATCTGAAGAACTAACATGTAAAGGAATGAAGTGTGTTTATATCTCTTCTTTTCTGTTGTCTAGAGCGTCGACTACATGCACTCGGTGTCCTGGAGAATCGACCGAATGAGGTTCAGTACTTCTGGCCCAGCCTGCACGTGGTGTGTTGTCTTTCATGTACAAGTTCGTGTGAACCTTTAATTTGAAGAGACTCTTATTTTGAAGGGCTCGTCTCACCGTAAAGTTTCCTAGTTCACGGTTTTGTTTTGGTCCGTAGTTTGAGGAGGCTAGCGGGATTATTTCTGTGTTCATCAGCATGTATTTTACACTGTAAACGCCACAGAGGCAACGTCGTATGTTAATAATTTCATAATTACATTCATATGTTAGCGATAAAAATATTATTTATATGAAGAAGGCATTTGATTTACTTGCATTTAAAAACATTTTATTTTCACTTATTTACATGAGAAAGCACATGTTAAAGAGTTAAATGGTGATTTTTATAGTTTTCTTTGTTACAGTTTTCACTCTGACCTTGTAAAATGAGAAAAAGAGCCACAGTAAAGAGCATCTAAAGTTTACTACGACTTGAGTCTTCATTTGAGAGGAAGAGTTTAGCTAGTTGTATAGCTGCACTTGCTACAGTGCAGTGAAGACAACATAGTGAAAAGACGTTAAAAGGCTGGCGTCATACATCGTGCTAAGATGGAAGCTAAAAGAAGTGACAAGATTTCCGTGGATAGTAAAAGAAGTTTGTGGTCATCCACAACGTTCACTAGCTCGTTAACACGTGCACGAGCCAAAGCGGAGGCAGCTAGAACACGTCTTGCATTCGCCGAACAAGAAGCTAAAGCTAAAATAGAAAGAGCTGCTAAGGAAGCAGAGCACCAAAGAGAAAAGGCTGACAGAGAAGCTACATATCTGCTGGAAAAAGCAAAGAAGGATGCCGAGCTAGAACCGCTCACTATTCGCAGAGAGGCGATGGAATCTCACTTAAACCCTCAAGCGTAAAAGGGCCATCTTTCTACTGACTTCCCAGCTCAAGCCGCCATTAAAGCTAGCCAGTCATCAAGTCAGCCCCCCGGTGTGTACGTCCCACCATCAGTCAACATAGGAAATCAGGCTTCACATGGAGAATCTGACCAGCAAAGGGACTCCACAATGAGCCACTCCAACTTGAACAGGTCAACACAGCCCTTCTATCCCCAGGGTGCTCCAATAGCTTCCCACAGTGGACCCACGACTAAACACCTGGCACAGTACCTAGCTCGTCGAGACCTGGTGAGTTCAAGTTTATATCAATTCGACGATCATCCGGAACACTATCGTGCTTGGCAGTCATTGTACGACAGTGCCACTCAAGGACTAGGCCTCACAGCTGCCGAGGAATTGGACTTCGTGACAAAATGGCTGGGTAGAGAATCCAGCAACCATGTCAAACGTCTACGGTCAGTGTACATAACTAACCCATTCATAGCACTTACTAAGGCCTGGGAACGCCTCCAGGAATGTTATGCAGCACCTGAAATAATCGAAAAAGCTCTCTTCGAACGGCTTGATAATGTCCCAAGAGTTTCAGAAAAAGAACAGGTGAAGCTATGAGAACTAGCAGACTTGTTAATGGAAGTGCAGTGTGCCAAGGAGGACGGCTACCTCCCAGCTCTCGCCTATCTGGATACTGCACGCGGCATTGAACCCATAGTTGCTAAACTGCCTTATGGGCTCCAAGAAAAATGGATTTCAGTTGGTTCAAGGCATAAGGAAGAAAATGGGGGACAGTTTCCACCATTTGATTTCTTCAGCAAGTTTGTGTGCAGCGAAGCTCGTAAAAGAAACGACCCTAGCTTTGCTATTCTAAGTACTAGCGGCTTGCCGTGTTGTGTTGTGGCTCAACTACTCACCTCGCTAAAGACTGTCCTAACGCAGTTAAGTGTTTGGAGTGCGACAGCACCTGGCACGACTCTGCCATGCACCCTGGACCCGCACCTAGATTCAAAACCCCCTCAACACCACCACACAACGGCGGGGAGGAGGAAGAAAGCGGCATCATTAAAGCGGTTGTTAATTCAAACTGCACTGAGGTTTGCGGCACAGGAAACATCGGCTGGTCATGTTCCAAGATTTGCCTTGCAAAGTTATATCCTAAATCTCAACCAGACAAAGCTATCAAGGCCTACGTCATCCTGGATGACCAAAGCAACTGGTCGCTGACAAGGTCCAACCTTTTCGAGCTGTTTAACATCGAGCGCAAATCGCACTCTTACTACCTAAAGACATGCTCTGGAATAATGGAAACATATGGGCGCAGGGCCGAAGACTTTGTGCTGGAGTCACTCGATGGAACGGTCACGATCCCTCTCCCACCACTTATTGAGTGCGATGATATACCCAACAATCGGTCCGAAATCCCAACCCCGAATGCAGGTCGTCATCATCCTCATCTTATCAAGGTAGCAGAGCACATCCCAGAGGTCGACCCTACTGCAGAGATCCTCCATAAGGGTGCACAAGGTTCGAGACCAAGTCAATGGCCCCCACAACGCCCCTTTTGCCCAACGTTTTTACTTAGGATGGGTGCTAGTTGGAGAAGTCTGCTTGGGGAATGCACATAAGCCGACAGTCAACATCTTCAAGACAACTGTGCTCGACAATGGCCGGCCCTCCCTACTCAAACCCTGTACAAGCTTTTTGCACATCAAAGAAAAGGTTCATCATTGCGGAGAGACAAGAGACAGGGCTTCAAAGACTAGCAAGTCTGCAGAAGAAACGTTGGGGCAAACCGTTTTTAGTCACACTGAACAGGACCACAAGCTGGCATCTTCACTCGAAGACGACATCTTTCTAAAACTTATGGACAAAGAAGTATACAGAAATGAGTCAAATAGCTGGGTAGCTCCTCTCCCATTATAGCAACCTAGACAACGCTTGTCTAACAACCGAGAACAAGCAGTCAGGCGCTTCGCATCACTCCAACATAACTTGAATAAGAAGCCAGAGATGAAACAACAATATGTGACTTTCATGGGGAAAATGTTGGAGAACGACCATGCAGAAACAGCTCCACCCCTAGGAGAGAATGAAGAATGCTGGTACCTGCCGACCTTTGGAGTGTACCATCCTCGAAAACCTGACCAAATAAGGGTGGTATTTGACTGTAAGATTATTACTTTGCCTAGGTATACAGCTTTCGTGAGTTGAAGGGTCTAGTCGACGGAGCAATCAGAGGAACCGGATCCGGGGACCAAGAATGACACAGACACAGAAGTGTAGTTCACCCAAAGTCAAAGTTTACTAAAGATGGGTTCAGTATATATATGCATAAGTAAGGAAGTGACGAACATATCACTTATGTCTGAACATCTCACACAATAACAAGATAACACATTGGTTAGGTCAACGTGTACTGAGCACGCCGTAATAGATGGAGATCGGTTAGACAAAACATATATCTGTACTTGCAATGTTGCAACAGATCGGACACAGAGAATTCTGGATTCTCACATTGACTCAAGTTCCAAACACTTAGGTGTGTCTCTCAACGATGTACAATCGCGAAAGTCGTGGACTTAAGTAGAGAGGCCTCACCTGCTCAACGTAGTCTGTGTCTCCTGTGGGAGATAGCAAGCGACACATTCACCTTCTCCGTGGCAAACGACATCAAGCCATTTACACGCCGTGGTGTCCTCTCCACGGTGAACAGTGTTTTCGACCCCTTGGGTTTCCTGGCCCCGGTCACTATCCAAGGCAGACTCCTCATCCGGGAACTCACCGCCGAGCTGTCTGAGTGGGACGTACCACTACCGGAAGATAAATTCAGCAAATGGAAAGCTTGGCAGGACTCACTTCAGGAGCTGAGACACCTTCATGTACCACGATCATACACAGCATCTTCGCTAGCAAAGGCAGTGCATACAGAACTCTGTGTGTTTTCCGATGCTTCGATCAAAGCCATCGGCGCCGTGGCGTACTTGAAGGCCATACAAGAAGATGGACAAACTCACATTGGATTTGTCATGGCCAAGTCAAAACTTGCACCACAGTCGGAACCAACCATCCCAAGACTCGAACTTTGTGCGGCAGTCTTAGCAGTGGAAATGGCAGACTTGATTCACGATGAACTAAATTTGAAGCTGGATTACACAAATTTTTACACCGACAGCAAAGTGGTCCTTGGCTATATCTATAATGAATCCAGACGATTCTACGTTTACATCCATAATAGAGTTCAGCGCATTCGCCAAACCACAAAACCTGAACAATGGCACTACGTGCGCACAGAAGATAATCCAGCCGACCATGCATCAAGGTCTATCCCCGCCTCATCCCTGGCACAGACAACGTGGTTAAAAGGACCTAGCTTCCTCCTCAACCCCCTCGACAAACCAGATCCTGTTCGGTCATTCGACTTGGTCAAACCAGAACTGGACACAGATATCCGTGCACAAGTAAGTAGCTATGTCACAAGGCTGCAAGAGAAAAGCCTTAGCACAGAACGCTTTCTAAGATTCTCCAGCTTCACCAGTCTCGTTCGAGCTATAGCACTCCTCATTCACGTTGCAAGGTCCTTTAAGCTCTCTAAAAACATGGACATGTGTAAAGGGTGGCATAAGTGTGATCTGTCTCGTACCCAGATTAATTATCGCTAGCGAAGGAAGTCATCATTGCAGCTGTTCAGAGGAGAGCGTTCTCGAAGGAATTTGAAACTTTGAACGCAAATAAGGCAGTCCTTCCAAACAGCAGACTGAAGAACGCTAACCTGGACATTGGAGAGACAAATCCCATAATCCTCCCAAAGGATAACCACATTTCCCTGCTGCTCGTCAGACACCATCACGCTGCGGTCAAACATCAAGGTCCTCACCTGACGGAAGGAGCCGTCAGAGATGCAGGACTATGGCTCCTAGGAGGTAAAAGGCTCATCAATTCTGTCTTACACAAATGTATAACCTGCCGCAACCTAAGAGGCAAAATGCAAGAGCAACGCATGGCAAATTTGCCTTCAGAACGCCTCCAAACCTGCCCTCCCTTCACATATGTGGGATTGGATGTCTTTGGACCCTGGTGCATTTCCACCAGACGAACAAGAGGAGGACAAGCTGAGAGCAAGCTGTGGGCTATATTGTTCACGTGTATGAGCTCTAGAGCAGTGCACATTGAGGTCATTGAGTCAATGGACACCTCAAGCTGTATTAATGCTCTAAGGCGCCTCTTTGCCATAAGAGGACCTGCCAAACAACTACTATCCGACCGCGGTACGAACTTCATAGGAGCATGCAGGGAACTGGGAATGAGCGCTGTTCAGAGGTATCTAGACACCATCACGCTGCGGTCAAACATCAAGGCCGTCCCCTGACGGAAGGAGCCGTCAGAGATGCAGGACTATGGCTCCTAGGAGGAAAAAGGCTCATCAATTCTGTCTTACACAAATGTATAACCTGCCTCATGGGAATTCAACCCTCCTCATGCCTCACACATGGGTGGTTCTTGGGAACGACTAATTGGGGTGGCCTGAAGAATCCTGGACTCAATGTTTCTCGAGCAGTACACTCGGTTGACCGACGAAGTTTTGTGCACGCTAATGGTGGAAGTGACAGCTATTATGAACGCAAGGCCACTAATTCCAGTTTCAAACGACCCTGAAGATCCTTTCATTCTGTCACCATCAATGCTACTAACCAAAAAAACTGGAGTTCCGCCTCCTCCAGGAGACTTCACAGATAAAGACCTCCTCACCACGCAGTGGAGACAAGTACAAGCTCTTGCCAACAAATTCTGGAATCGTTGGAGTCGAGAGTATCTGCCAACCTTGCAGCATCGCAATAAATGGACCAAATCCCACAAAAACCTGCAAGTGGGAGATATCGTCCTTCTCAAACAAAGTGAAGCTACCCGCAACAACTGGCCCATGGCTATGATCACAAAGGCCTTCTCCGGAGATGACGGAAGGGTAAGGAAGGTGGAATTGAAGACCACAGATCAGGGACTTTCAAAAACTTTCTTAAGGCCAGTCTCTCAAGTTGTCTTACTCCTTACCAAAGACTAATGTACACAGACTCTCATAATTCTTAGGGGTCTATTAGTGACCTCTCAAAGGTCAGACGGGGAGTGTGTTGTCTTTCACGTGCAAGTTCGTGTGAACCTTTAATTTGAAGAGACTCTTATTTTGAAGGGCTCGTCTCACCGTAAAGTTTCCTAGTTCACGGTTTTGTTTTGGTCCGTAGTTTGAGGAGGCTAGCGGGATTATTTCTGTGTTCATCAGCATGTATTTTACACTGTAAACGCCACAGAGGCAACGTCGTATGTTAATAATTTCATAATTACATTCATATGTTAGCGATAAAAATATTATTTATATGAAGAAGGCATTTGATTTACTTGCATTTAAAAATGTTTTATTTTCACTTATTTACATGAGAAAGCACATGTTACAGAGTTAAATGGTAATTTTTATAGTTTTCTTTGTTACAGTTTTCACTCTGACCTTGTAAAATGAGAAAAAGAGCCACAGTAAAGAGCATCTAAAGTTTACTACGACTTGAGTCTTCATTTGAGAGGAAGAGTTTAGCTAGTTGTATAGCTGCACTTGCTACAGTGCAGTGAAGACAACATACGTGGGTTTAATTCTGGATGATCACATACCGTTTCTCAACCGCGGTAAAAGACTTGATCTGTTTTGAGATGTTACTGTATAAATGTTCATTGACAGTGTCTGCATTTCTCACAGGAGTCCGAATTCTTCACCTCATATCGACTCCTTTTCCCGCGGTGTGGCACACCTTCGATGACAACGAGGAGAATCTGGATCGCTCCTCCATCAACAACCTCAACAAGATCCTGCAGGTGTTTGTGCTCGAGTACCTGAACAAGAAAAGTCCAAACCCCGTCCCCAAAGACTCCTAATGATCTCTCACCAAAACCTTCCATATATCTAAAGTGGTATTTGTTGCCGAAAAGCACATTCAATTCTAGCTCAGCCGGACAAATCACCAATTTAATTTTTTTTCTATATCTGTGACACATTTACTCCTGTAACGTTTTTCTAATTCGGTCAGATGTACTATAGTTACTCTGAGACTGGACATGTGTGTCTGTTAGACTGTTTTAATTCAGAGTAAATATCATACGACAACAGATTGACTGCATATATTTATGTCCCTATTTCACACAAGATCAGGAAACTATACAAAAAATACAATTGTACTCTTTGTCCTGCATGTGTTGGGTTTGTAGTTTTATTTCATTCATATAGAAGATGAAGGTTAAAGTGTGTTTGTGTGTATATTCTGTGTTCGAAGCTTCAGCTCTAAGTGGTCTTTTGGGATCTGAGTGGGATTCAGTAAACATCGGGGTGGGTGTACGGTTTATTTGAACACTGAGCATTCAGTGACACACTGATGTTCATATATCATAAAGGAGAGATTAATAATAATAATAAGTCATAAATAAATAAAATAAAGATTGTGTATGGTATTATGGCAGATTTTTCAATATGAAATGTACATTCATGAAACTACGCGTGCTTCAGTAAAATCAGAAAACCACATGTGTTGTAGTAAAACTAGAAAACAACGCGTGCTGTAGCAAAACCAGAAAACCACGGGTGTTGTAGTAAAACCAGAAAACCACACGTGCTGTAGTAAAAACAGAAAACCGCGCGTGCTGTAGTAAAACCAGAAAACCATGCCACGCGTGCTGTAGTAAAACCAGAAAACCACGCGTGCTGTAGTAAAACCAGAAAACCACACGTGCTGTAGTAAAACCAGAAAACCACGCGTGTTGTAGTAAAACCAGAAAACCACACGTGCTGTAGTAAAACCAGAAAACCATGCGTGCTGTAGTAGAACCAGAAAACCACACGTGCTGTAGTAAAACCAGAAAACCACGCGTGCTGTAGTAAAACCAGAATACCACGCGTGCTGTAGTAAAACCAGAAAACCAGGCGTGCTGTAGTAAAACCAGAAAACCACACGTGCTGTAGTAAAACCAGAAAACCACGCGTGTTGTAGTAAAACCAGAAAACCACGCGTGTTGTAGTAAAACCAGAAAACCACATGTGCTGTAGTAAAACCAGAAAACCACGCGTGTTGTAGTAAAACCAGAAAACCATGCGTGCTGTAGTAAAACAAGAAAACAACGCGTGCTGTAGTAAAACCAGAAAACCATGCGTGCAGTAGTAAAACCAGAAAACCACGCGTGCTGTAGTAAAACCAGAAAACCACGCTGCTGTAGTAAAACCAGAACAACACGTGCTGTAGTAAAACCAGAAAACCATGCGTGCTGTAGTAAAACCAGAAAACAACCGTGCTGTAGTAAAACCAGAAAACCACACGTGCTGTAGTAAAACCAGAAAACCACGCGTGCTGTAGTAAAACCAGAAAACAACGTGTGCTGTAGTAAAACCAGAAAAACCACACGTGCTGTAGTAAAACCAGAAAACAACGCGTGCTGTAGTAAAACCAGAAAACCACACGTGCTGTAGTAAAACCAGAAAACCACGAGTGTTGTAGTAAAACCAGAAAACCACGAGTGTTGTAGTAAAACCAGAAAACAACACGTGTTGTATTAAAACCAGAAAACAACGTGTGCTGTATTAATATCGAAAGCCAACAGGGTCAGAGTATGCCCGTACCAGCACATCGGGAACGGACTCCTTCCTGGCCTCGACATCCCGGGCGTAGTCCAGGAAGGGACGCTTGCACTGGGCGGGCATGGGACTGGGAAGCGATAGCTTTCCACCACTCGGGGTTGGAGGTGCACGGCCACCGAGAAGTGGGCTCACAGTCCATGTTGGCTGCCTACTGGGTTCGGTTATGGCTTGTTCGTTCTGTCACGTGTGGTGAGAACCCAAGTGCAGGCAGCGGGGATGAAGGGGTTAAACAATAGACTTTAATAAACACAAAACCACAAAACAAACACCCACGATGGGGGAAAACACTAACCAAACTAGATACAAAACTTAAAACAAACACTTCCCACAAGGGGGAAAAAAAACAAAACACAAACGCACAAGGTACTTAAACATATACATACAGGATTTTCAGGAACAAGAACAATTCATACAGGGCAGGAAACAAGTACAACGAACGAGCACAAGACAATAGACAAGAGGGCATTAAATAGGAAACTAACAGAGGAGATAACAATGGGCAGGTGTGGGGAACGAGACACAGGAGGAAAGAGAGGGGCGGGGCCAATGACGAGACTGGAGAGAACGCATATTAAGTCCTGATTGACAATAATATGTTTCTCTCCACATAAAACACATGGGTCTGTCATGATTCTGCCCCTAGACCAGAAAATCAAGACAAGAGTAAGCAGAATCATGACAATTAACAATGACATTATAACAGACTGCACTTCTACTTACCCTCCACTTCTATGAGCCAGTCCCTCCAAAAACATATTATTCTGCTTTCTACCACTCTCCTGTTACTGCCAGCTGGAGAAACTTCTGCTCTAAACAAAGCAGACAAGTCTCTTGCCAAAAGAGTCTTCTCCTCGTAGACAAACACATTTTTAAAGAGCCCTGGGTGCTTCTGCATGCAAGGCAAAAGCCCAAGACATCCAGGCCATCTTTAAATCTGGAAAACAAAGATATACATAAAGTTACACAATGACAAGCTATTACAGTTAGTTTGTCATGTAAAAACATAAGTACATTCTGAAACTCACTGATCCAGAGAATACCGTAGCCTGTTCTCCAGGAAGAACTTTGTGGCCGATTATAATAAATAATTTCTCTCCTCTAAGGTCTGGATGTGCCTTAGTGACCCCAGCATCAATAGCTGATCAGATGCCTCCAGTATTTCATCTCGTGCATCCTGTACATTCTGTGCCGACTGTATCTAAATTGAGAACGTATTTAAGAAAGAAGAGTTTTATAACAACCAGCAACTAAACACAATATTAAGTATTTTTGTAAACATACAATGTAAACACCTTGTGTATATACAACATACATTTTATATATATGTACATTTAATGCATTAACTAACCTTGATCATCTTTTCTCTGAAATCATAGTCTATGATCTCTTGAAGGTCTGGTACGGGGGTCTGAATGTTGCATACCTGACAGAACAGTCTTTCTGAAAAATGTTTTGGCTCCACACCACCATGCACCAGGCACACAGCAATCATCTGTCCAATTTGCTTGTACATACCATTGTACAGTGCTGACGCACGCACGCGCACACGCACAAACGCACACACACACGTTAGGTTTCCATGTTTTATGGAGACATTCCATAGACGTAATGGTTTTTATACTGTACAAACTGTATATTCTATACCCTAAACCTAATAGTCACAGAAATCTTTCTGCTCTTTTACATTTTCAAAAAAGATAACTCTGTATGATTTATAGGCTTGTTTCCTTAAGGGGACCAAAAATGCCCCCACACAGACAACTAATTTGGATATTTCCATGTTTTTCCCCATACCGCAAGTTTCACCTGGTACACACACACACACACACAATCATAAAGAGGGGGGTTAACACTGTTTTTGTAAAACACATATGCCAAATATAAATATTAGACAATGCCTTACCTCTAGAATTGCATGACAGAGCTTTCTGTCAGTCATCCCCTTCGAAAATTTCCCATGAGTGTATCTCCCTCATCAACAAAGTCAGAAATTCACGTGTAGGACCACCTTCATCAGCAGCTCCTTCACCTACTCCATCATCATCTCGAAACACAACATCTAATTTTGCCGTTGGGTTAAATCTCTGATGCTTAAAGGCTCTAATAGCACTTTCCAAGATGTTGCCTCTTGTTGTGTTGATTTGGTTGGAAGCAGGTGCAAATTCAAAATTCACTGTGCTTAACAGTTTAGTTAGTAATGACTTTAGATCCACACTGAAAACAAGAGAAATTTAACTTAATTTTAATTGTTGTTTAATTATAAAAGTTTTAACAATAACATCAATATTATATCACTTACTCATCCTCATGTTCTTCCCAGATATAAATATCTTCAAGCAGATCAGGTGAAGAGAAGGCCATTGGAGCTGCTGGAGATGAGGCAACCGGAGCTGCTGGAGATGAGACCACCTGAGCTGCTGGAGATGAGGCCACCGGAGCTGCTGGAGATGAGGCCACCGGAGTTGCTGGAGATGAGGCCACTGGATCTGCTGGAGATGAGGCCACTGGAGCTGCTGGAGATGAGGCCACCGGAGCTGCTGGAGATGATGCCACCGGAGCTGCTGGAGATGAGGCCACCGGAGCTGCTGGAGATGAGGCCACCGGAGCTGCTGGAGATGAGGCCACCGGAGCTTATGGAGATGAGGCCACCGGAGCTGCTGGAGATGATGCCACCGGAGCTGCTGGAGATGAGGCCACTGGATCTGCTGGAGATGAGGCCACTGGAGCTGCTGGAGATGAGGCCACCGGAGCTGCTGGAGATGAGGCCACTGGAGCTGCTGGAGATGAGGCCACCGGAGCTGCTGGAGATGAGACCACCGGAGCTGCTGGAGATGATGCCAACGGCGGCATTGCACCTCTTTGATCAGAGATCTGTGTTTGCGGAGGGTGTCTTCGGATTGGGCATCGGTGGAGTCGGCGTCGCGCCTCTTTGATCGGGAATCCGTGCTTGCTGCGGGTGTCTGCGGAGTGAGCATCGGTAACGGCGGCATTGCACCTCTTTGACCAGAGATCTCCCAGCTAGAATTTTTTTGTTCTAAAAACGTTCTGAGGATATTACCAAGCAATGTTGCTTTACTGTTTTCAGCGGGTAGTTTTATTTTAGTTCCCAGAACGTTCACTTGAATGATAGGAAAACATTTTCAAAAAACATGGAGATGATGCCACCGGAGCTGCTGGAGATGAGGCCACTGGAGCTGCTGGAGATGAGGCCACCGGAGCTGCTGGAGATGAGGCCACCGGAGCTGCTGGAGATGATGCCACCGGAGCTGCTGGAGATGAGGCCACCGGAGCTGCTGGAGATGAGGCCATCGGAGCTGCTGGAGATGAGGCCACCGGAGCTTATGGAGATGAGGCCACCGGAGCTGCTGGAGATGAGGCCACCGGAGCTGCTGGAGATGAGGCCACTGGAGCTGCTGGAGATGAGGCCACCGGAGCTGCTGGAGATGAGGCCACCTGAGCTGCAGGCGACGAAGCAACTTGTTCAAGTGCATAAGTAGTCTAAAAATGAAAAACGAATCGATTAAACAATAAAGTCATGAGATGTTTCCTTAAATAAAAGTTATTGCATATCCAGGGAAGAACTACACAATATAAATCAAATACTGACCACATTAAGAGTAATTAAAGACAAAAAAACATTGCTAATTTACCTTTTCTTTTATGTACAGTGCTGATCGTCCTAGCTGTCCACTATCAATTATTGCTGCTGGTGTTTTTACTTCAAGACAAAGTGGAGAAACCACTCTTTGTGCATCAACCCTGCACAACTCAAATTCCTTCCCTTGAAGCTGCTTTGGAGAGTTTCTGCAAACTGACTCTCACTCTGCTCTTTCTGCACTACTATCCTTTGACTGGTAATGGCATCTACTGGGCAAACATTTACAAATATGTGATCAAATTCTGCAAACATATGGTTTGCAGTCAACCTGACAAAAAATTTAGTAAACAACACAGCAGAGGTCTTACCTCTCGAAGATGTAAAGCGCTCAACACATGGCCTGAGAAGAGTCAATCTAAATGTGGCTGTCAAATTTCTCCTACGTGCCCTCCTTGGACGAACCAGACCACAGGAATTTTTATTTCGAAACATTTCGAACCTTTTAGAGTACATTTGTACATTAAATTTACATTTATGCATTTGTCAGACATATTTACCAAAAGTGACTAACATTGCATTATACTATACATTTGTTTCAATTGTGTGCAACATAATACAACAAATTAAAATGGTGTCATAGTAATTATAATGTAGTACATTATACCAAAAATCATGGTTACTGTTGTAAAACCATAGTTACCCCAAAATAAGCACATTTTGATACCATGGTTTTTAAAAACCATAGTTAAACCATGGCAACTGTAGTAAAACAATAGTTTTGACAAAAGTAATCAACGCACCCAAAAAACATGGTTATCAAAAAAACATGGTTAATTTGACTGGTATTAAAAAATGAACAATACATTTCTGATGTTATAATTATCCATTAATGTTACCTGTCTACAAGACTTTGTTCTCCATGCTCTGGTAATGCTTCCAACAAACAATCATGTTGTGAATTTATGCGATCCCTTATTGCAGATAGGCGTCTTCTAAAATGATGACTAGGTTCTGTGGACATAAGAAGAATGAATTTAACTCCTAACTTTATTTTAAATCAATCCCTTTGACCCGCGCTTTTGCAAACTGGATGCTCTGACTTGCCGTAGAGCCCGCAAACTAGAAAAGGACGGGCTATGCAAATGAGCTATTACGTTTGCATTTTGAGTGACGTGTGACGTTAACTTAACGGCAATCGGCGTTATTTAAACGCATGGCAGCGTGTGACGTTAGTTTAGCATCAAGAAGTCGGCGTTTCAATATTAATACAGCAATTAAAAGCACGCGTTTTCTGACCCTGAAGTTAACTCGCTTCATTCCCGCGTGAAATTCAGACTTGAATTCGGGTCATGGGAGGGGCTTCTACCGCTCGCTCACGGCCCTACTAGAGCAAGCTCCTCATTGGTTAACGCGGTGCGAATTTTCGCCAAAGTTAAGATTTATCAACTCAAAACGTGTCATTGGTAAGTAAGTCATCGTGTCTTTGTATTGACATAACATGTAAATCACTCGCGCTTGGTGTGAACACACGAGCGCCTCAATCTATCGCGATATCAAACTCGATCCAGTGAAACGACAAAAGAAAACGCAAGGATGTCTCTGCACTTAATGTCAAATCTTAATGCTGGCTGGGTCATATCGTTTCTTACTCCTATTCCAGGAGATTGTACAATAGGTTATATAATAAAAAGAAAAATCCAAGATGGCGGCTCGTTAGTCTGTTGATGTTTGTGCACTGTTGTCTCACTCAATTTATTTTCGTTTAAAAGGATTACTGTTATTTTAAGTGTGGATGCGTTTGTAAACAGTGTTGTATTGTTACACCGGTCTTAAAATGGTCAAATCTGCCTGATGGCTAACGGCTTGGGGATTGGAGTTGGACTTTTAACATATCGACTTTTTCTGTCTGGAGTATGAACTTTGTAGCGGTTATTCCTTCGCACCGCACTCAAGTCCTGGATTTAAGTCTGGGTTAAAGGAGAAGTGCGGTCAGGGAGATTCTTTTTGCTGCAGGTGTCTGCGGATTTAGCATTGGTAACGGCGGCATCACACCTCTTTGACCAGAGATCTGTGTTTGCGGAGGGTGTCTTCGGATTGGGCATCGGTGGAGTCGGCGTCGCGCCTCTTTGATCGGGAATCCGTGCTTGCTGCGGGTGTCTGCGGAGTGAGCATCGGTAACGGCGGCATTGCACCTCTTTGACCAGAGGTGTTTGCTGCAGGTGCCTACTTACTGACGGACGTGTGAGAGAACCCCGGGGGATTCCTAGGACGTATTGTGTCGTTTTATGGCCTTATTTGAACTCTATGGCTGGGGACTCTGGAGGATAATGTGGCGCTTAATAACTGCATGCACTACTCATTTGGTTGCCTAACCAAGTTCCCATCAGAGACAGTAGGTCTGTTCACGTTTCATCTTCAATGTGCAATTTACCATCTGCAAATGTCGACAGTTGGCAATGTAGTGGCCTGTCTACAAGCATTGTTCCGTTCAAACAATATTGTTTTAAGTTATATCCTTGGTTTTTTATATATGTAGATTGTACCAGGTGTGCTTTAACAAAGGAAGAGAACTATTGTATAAATTATTCTCTCTATGTGGGTCTGACTAGAAGAAATGATCAAACCAGCTAGGCGTAGGAGCTTTATAGTCCTTATGTTACTAAATGTATTGCCAAATCCAGGTCCATACAATAGATGCGCTCCTACTTTTACTACTCCAACTGAACTCAAATCTAGGTCAGGTTTGGGTTTTATCCATGTTAATATTCGTAGTTTGTTATCGAAATTGGATGTGGTTCATATCTGGGCAAGAAGCACAAATGCGGATGTTATAATAATAACAGAATCTTGGCTCAACAAAACTATTTTAGACAAAAAGATCAACATCACTGGTTATAATGCTTTTAGAGCGGATATACCAAAAAGGGGTGGGGGGGGGGTCGTAATTTATGTTAAAGAATGCCATGAGGCTACTATGCTACTTTCAGAATCGATAGTTAAACAGCATGAACTATTAGCTGTTAATCTGTCTTTCTCAAAGGCATGTCAACTAACTATAGTAGGATGTTATAGACCTCCATCGGCTACTAATACTATGACCTCGTTAGCGAGTTCTTTGGCCTCTTTGAATTACAAAGAAGTGATATTAATGGGTGATTTTAATTTAAATTGGTTGCTTCGGGTATCTGATGGTTTCAAATAGTTTCGCGATACTTATAATCTTTTTCAACTGGTAGATTCACAGACAAGACCTTATTTGAAGTTTCCAGAAAAATCCACATTATTGGATCTTGTGCTCACAAATGCCACTCATAAATATTCCCTAGCTTCAATATTTGTGATCATTGTGTTGTTGCAGTAGCAAGAGATATTAAAACTTCTAAGCAGAAACCACGAATTATCACGAAACACAAGGTTTTTTATTTGACCTTGCTCAATTTGATTGGGGAAAAATAACGTTAACTTCAGATATTGAGAGCACTTGGAATTATTTTTATGATAATTTAATTTTGATTATTAATAAGCATGCTCCTTAAAAAAAAATTAGAGTTAAATCTCGGGATAATCCCTGGTTTTCAACTGCACTGTCTGATCTTATTTTTGAGCGGGATGCTGCATGGGCTAAGGCTAGACAAACTAACTTAAGTCCTAATTGGTTGTATTTTAGGCAGCTTCGTAATAAATGTACAGCTACGATTAGGAAGGCAAAAGCAGAGTATTTTCTTGATAAAATGGAAAAATCAGCAAATGCAGGTAAGTTCTGGAAAAATATAATATTTTTGACTGGTAATAGATCTGTTTCAGGTCTCCCCAATTGCATAACAAAGGATGGTATTAAATTAGTGGATAAATCACAAATGCTAAATTGTTTTAATAGCCACTTTGCGGAATCAGGGTCATTGTTTCAGACTAATAATTATACCACTGTCACTTCTGAATTTCTTAATGCAGAAAGGCATCTATGGACGACAGAGTTCGTTTTTAATCATATTATTACTTCTGGTGTCTACTCTGCATTGCAAAACTTAGATGTGAATAAATCGTCAGGTCCTGATCTTTTTGAACCCTTGTTCTTAATATTGGCGGCTAATATAATCTCACAACCATTAGCATATCCAATCTTTCCTTGACAATAAGGAAATTCCACGGATTTGGAAGTCTGCTTTTGTTGTTCCTATGTTGAAAGGGGGCGACTCTACCTTATTAGATAATTATAGACCTATTTCAAAGTTATGTATCTTGTCAAAACTATTGAAAAGTTTTATCAGTGAACAATTAATACAGCACTTACATTCTCATAAACTTTTGTCTATAAACCAATCAGGATTTCGTAAAAAACACAGCACCATTACGGCTGTTTTAAAAGTTTTAAATGATCTTGTGAAGTCCCTGGATGGAAAACATCATGCCACCTCTTATCTTCTTGCTTCTTTGGATGCTGTGTATCATGGTGCTTTAAGATTCATTACGGATTGTACATTTTCTACACATCATTGTATACTATATAATAGAGTTGCCTGGTCCTCACTTGCTATTCAAAGGAAAATGCATTGGTATTTACTGATTTATAAAGCTATTCTGGGTTTTTTGCCATCCTACCTCTGCTGTTTGATTCGCCAAAAAGTAGTTGTTAACTATTCATTGCGTTCTCAGTCTTTTTACAATCTTCATGTACCCACAACACGAACCAATTTAAGTAAGACTGCTTTTGAATATGCTGCTTCGTCACACTGGAACTCTCTTCAAATTAAATTGCGTATAAATCAGTTTGTGTCTATTTGTAAATTCAAAACACTTTTGTGTGCAATTGAAAACGATTTAATGATTTGTAAATGCTTCTAATGCTGTAACATTTTATTGAGTGATGTACTTTTCTTTGTTGTATTTGTATAACTGGGCCGCCTGTCTTGGCCAGGACACTCCTGGAAAAGAGATTTTTAATCTCAGTGAGGTTCTCTCCTGGCTAAATAAAGGCAAATAAAAAAAGATACAATCAATATGCACATTTTTCCTATGGTTTGATGGCAAAACTTTAGAGAGAAACTATGTAATGAAGTTACCATTTAATTTTGTATATCCTTTATATTATAAACATTAATATTAATTAATGAATGTCACACCATAGGTCACATGTCCATTTTATTTGTGCGCCACATAATAAAAAGTTTTTGTCAATTATATACAGATACTTTCTTTTAAATAAACATTGTACATTTTCAGCCTATTTCTTTTTAAATATAAAGAACAGATCTGTAAAATAAAACAAATTTGCAGTCTATTTCTGTAATTAGATTTTTTTCCCTGTTTTTCAGAAATACAGAAAAAAATGAAATTGAAACAGTAAAATTCTGTAATTACAGGTTTTTTTTACAGTGCAGGTGATGTTTTTCAGGCTCTCTAGGAATGACTGTGAACATACCGTCTGGCTCAGAGTGTTGTTAGAACCGGAACCAGGAACACTTCCAATAACAACCTGATGCATTTGTTGCATCAAAGAGTGCAGAACAGTACTCTACTCTCAGCCAGTCTTGTCTCATTGTTCCAGGGTTACTAGAGCGGGCAGGACGCAGTCCAAGGTTACCAGAGCCGGCAGGACGCAGTCCATGCACAGACCTGACGAATGCTGTGATGATAGAGCTGGACAAAGAACGTGGCAACTCTACAAAACTATTAATGATAATCTTAAATCTAATTATTTTTTATTTTGCCTTGTTGTGCAAGCACTGTCAAGCTTGAGCAGAGGCTGCAGCTTTTGCCAGAGGGGAACTGGAATCCCCTGGTTAGGCCTGGTTTCCCTCCGAGGTTTTTTTTCTCCTCCAATGGAGTTTTGGGTTCCTCGCCACCGTTTGCATACTGTTTTGCACTGGTTGCCTTGCCGGGGGGGCTGCTAGAATTTTGTGGTTTAATTTAATTAACACTGCATATAGGAACCTATAGTCTGTCTAATATTTGACCTGTGTTTTGACTTGCATAACCTTATATGTTTTGCTTATAGTCAATGTTTTCTTGTACAGGTGCTTTGTAGCAATGAAAATTGTAAAAAGCACAATAAAAATATTGTGACTTGACTAGAGGTTCGGAATAAGCTATTTTAAATAGTACATACAAATCAATGGTTGACATAGTTATTAACTTGTGATTTTTACCTCTGGATTGCGCTGCTTTCTGAATCCTGCCTTTTGCATCTGATCACAGAAAAGAATCTAGACGGCTAATATCTACTTAAAACATTTTTTTGTTTGGTTTGCTTTCATATGTCAAAGGAATGATGAAATTATAATATTTTTTGAATTAACAATCAATTAAACTTACTCTCGAGACAAAAATCAGGACCGAGGATTTGGATTCCGCCTTGGCTAGCCGCAGTGCTTCTGTGACCGATAGCAGTACCGTCTCAGTGGAGTGGTTTGTTTTGAAAAAAGACTGCTTGTCATCCAGTAGTTTGTTCTGGGATAGGTGTAAAGAAACTTGGTTGAAAACTGCCCTTTCAAGAGTTTTAGCAATTAAAGGGAGGAGAGAGACAGGTCTGTAACTGTCGGTAGTAGCGGGGTCCAATGTGGGTTCTTAAGTAGGGGCGTGACCTGGGCCTGTTTGAATGTGGATGGAAAAGTGCCGGTGAGCAGAGAGGTGTTGATGATGTGCGTGAGTGTGCTGGATATGGCCTGAAGGAGATGGGAGGGGATTGGGTCAAGGGGACTGGTGGTGGGGTTCTATTTTAGAATTGGGATGTTCTAAATAATCGTTTAGTTTATAATACAACCCTGCATTTTACAAACCCAACATCGACCACTAAACACAGACATGATGATCCTTAATTCAATTCCATTTGATTTATATGGCGTTTTTCACTTTTTTTGCAAAACAGCCTAACATACTGTCAGAATTCCATCACCATCTCCCTCCACTCATTCCCTCACTCCGCCCACTCAATCATTCACTCGCTCATTGTCACCCGATTACTAATCACTATCACCTGGACCTCATCATCAGTGCACCCATATATAACAGATACTGTTGGGATTACTTTTCATGTACATTAAAAGTTTATTGTTTTATAAATATTTTACTTCCATATATAATCAAGGTAAAATATTGCTTTATGCTGTGCTTGCTTTACCAATGAAACTAGGAACTGCAGCTTGTGGGAATTAAGATCAATCGATATAGAAATGGATGAGTAATTTTGTTTTAATCAAATTTATTTTCCCACGTGACATGATTAAAGTTTAATAGATATGTTTTAATCATATAACCTTTGTTTTAACCATATTGTGTGCTATATAACCATTAAAATTTTGTCTAATTACATGGACACAGAAGGCAATTCAACTTGCAAACAAAGGCTGGTTTCAGAAGATTTCCGGCCAGATGCTCTTGCAGAGAACGGAACATGGTTAGCAAGAGTCCAACAGGACCTGATTGGTTGCTCAGGGAATTACGACCCGGAGGCGGAGGCGGAGGGGGAGCAGAAGACATTAACATATTCTGTTTTCTGTATATAATGTATGTGTGGAACTTTTTTTGTTTTGTTGACTGGACTCGTATGGAGACGGCAACAAAACATCGATGTGAAGACCTTTTAAATCTGATGAATAAACTCTATTACTTTTAAAACAGTTTGTTCACCTCATCCTTCCAAATTTTGAACATGCAGGACTAGCAAAGATCTTTGAGTCCTACAGCCGATACAAACTACAGCACACGAATGGACTTTTGGCCTCTTTAACATAAAATCAGCATATTGTTTCTGCTCGGTCTCAAACCGAGGACCTTTCGCGTGTGAGGCGAACGTGATAACCACTACACTACAGAAACATCACATTTAACATCTTTTGGGGTACCGAATTCCGTAACTGTTTCCCTGTTCGCACACATTTTCCAAAGAGGCAACATGTTTCTTCTCTCTTTCGAAACTAGGGATCTGTCAAGTGAGGAGAATGTGGCAATGATTGAAATAAAGATGGTGAGCTGAGAGAGGCCGACATTGACAGTTACACGATAATTTCACTTAGGCCGATACAAACTACAGCAGACGAATGGACTTTTGGCCTCTTTAACATAAAATCAGCATATTGTTTCTGCTCGGTCTCGAACTGAGGACCTTTCGCGTGTGAGGCGAACGTGATAACCACTACACTACAGAAACACCACATTTAACATCTTTTGGGGTACCGAATTCCGTAAATGTTTCCCTGTTGGCACACATTTTCCAAAGAGGCAACATGTTTCTTCTCTCTTTCGGAACTAGGGATCTGTCAAGTGAGGAGAACGTGGCAATGATTGAAATAAAGATGGTGAGCTGAGATAAGCCGATATTGACACGATAATTTCACTTAGGCCGATACAAACTACAGCACACGAATGGACTTTTGGCCGCTTTAAGATGAAATCAGCATATTGTTTTTGCTCGGTCTCGAACCGAGGACCTTTCACGTGTTAGGCGAATGTGATAACCACTACACTACAGAAACAACTTATAGTAAATAGTTGGGGTACCGAATTCCGTAAATGTTTCCCTGTTCGCGCACATTTTCCAAAGAGGCAACATGTTTCTTCTCTCTTTCTGTCAAGTGAGGAGAATGTTGCAATAATTGAAATAAAGATGGTGAGCTGAGAGAGGCTTAAATTGACAGTTACACGATAATTACACTTAGGCCGATAAAAACTACAGGACACGAATGGACTTTTGGCCGCTTTAAGATGAAATCAGCATATTGTTTCTGCTTGGTCTCGAACCGAGGACCTTTCGCGTGTTAGGCGAATGTGATAACCACTACACTACAGAAACAACTTATAGTAAATAGTTGGGGTACCGAATTCCATAAATGTTTCCCTGTTCGCGCAAATTTTCCAAAGAGGCAACATGTTTCTTCTCTCTTTCTGTCAAGTGAGGAGAATGTTGCAATAATTGAAATAAAGATGGTGAGCTGAGAGAGGCTTAAATTGACAGTTACACGGTAATTACACTTAGGCCGATAAAAACTACAGGACACGAATGGACTTTTGGCCGCTTTAAGATGAAATCCGCATATTGTTTCTGCTCGGTCTCGAACCGAGGACCTTTCGCGTGTTAGGCGAATGTGATAACCACTACACTACAGAAACAACTCATAGTAAATAGTTGAGGTTCCGAATTCAGTAAATGTTTCCCTGTTCGCGCACATTTTCCAAAGAGGCAACATGTTTCTTCTCTCGTTCGAAACTAGGGATCTGTCAAGTGAGGAGAACGTGGCAATGATTGAAATAAAGATGGTGAGCTGAGATAGGCCGACATTGAAAGTTACACGATAATGTCACTTAGGCCGATACAAACTACAGCACACGAATGGACTTTTGGCCTCTTTAACATAAAATCAGCATTTTTTTTTCTGCTCGGTCTCGAACCGAGGACCTTTCGCGTGTTAGGCGAATGTGATAACCACTACACTACAGAAACAACTCATAGTAAATAGTTGGGGTACCGAATTCCGTAAATGTTTCCCTGTTCGCACACATTTTCCAAAGAGGCAACATGTTTCTTCTCTCTCTCTGTCAAGTGAGGAGAATGTTGCAATAATTGAAATAAAGATGGTGAGCTGAGAGAGGCTTAAATTGACAGTTACACGATAATTACACTTAGGCCGATAAAAACTACAGGACACGAATGGACTTTTGGCCGCTTTAAGATGAAATCAGCATATTGTTTCTGCTCGGTCTCGAACCGAGGACCTTTCGCGTGTTAGGCGAATGTGATAACCACTACACTACAGAAACAACTTATAGTAAATAGTTGGGGTACCGAATTCCATAAATGTTTCCCTGTTCGCGCAAATTTTCCAAAGAGGCAACATGTTTCTTCTCTCTTTCTGTCAAGTGAGGAGAATGTTGCAATAATTGAAATAAAGATGGTGAGCTGAGAGAGGCTTAAATTGACAGTTACACGATAATTACACTTAGGCCGATAAAAACTACAGGACACGAATGGACTTTTGGCCGCTTTAAGATGAAATCAGCATATAGTTTCTGCACGGTCTCGAACCGAGGACCTTTCGCGTGTTAGGCGAATGTGATAACCACTACACTACAGAAACAACTCATAGTAAATAGTTGAGGTTCCGAATTCAGTAAATGTTTCCCTGTTCGCGCACATTTTCCAAAGAGGCCCAGGTGATGACCACTACACTACAGAAACACAAGGCAACATGTTTCTTCTCTCTTTCGAAACTAGGGATCTGTCAAGTGAGGAGAACGTGGCAATGATTGAAATAAAGATGGTGAGCTGAGATAGGCCGACATTGAAAGTTACACGATAATGTCACTCAGGCCGATACAAACTACCCCACACGAATGGACTTTTGGCCGCTTTAAGATGAAATCAGCATATAGTTTCTGCTCGGTCTCGAACTGAGGACCTTTCGCGTGTTAGGCGAAGGTGATAACCACTACACTACAGAAACAACTCATAGTAAATAGTTGGGGTACTGAATTCCGTAAAATGTTTCCCTGTTCGCACACATTTTCCAAAGAGGCAACATGTTTCTTCTCTCTTTCGAAACTAGGGATCTGTCAAGTGAGGAGAATGTGGCAATAATTGAAATAAAGATGGTTAGCTGAGATAGGCTTAAATTGACAGTTACACGATAATTTCACTTAGGCGGATACAACTACAGCACACGAATGGACTTTTGGCCTCTTTAACATAAAATCAGCATTTTGTTTCTGCTCGGTCTCGAACCGAGGACCTTTCGTGTGTTATGCGAACGTGATAACTACTACACTACAGAAACACCACATTTAAATTTTTTTGGGGTACCGAATTCCGTAAATGTTTCCCTGTTCGCACACATTTTCCAAAGAGGCAACATGTTTCTTCTCTCTTTCGAAACTAGGGATCTGTCAAGTGAGGAGAATGTGGCAATAATTGAAATAAAGATGGTGAGCTGAGATAGGCTTAAATTGACAGTTACACGATAATTTCACTTAGGCCGATACAAACTACAGCACACGAATGGACTTTTGGCCTCTTTAACATAAAATCAGCATTTTTTTTTCTGCTCGGTCTCGAACCGAGGACCTTTCGCGTGTGAGGCGAACGTGATGACCACTACACTACAGAAACACAACATTGAAAATTTTTTGGGGTACCGAATTCCGTAAATGTTTCCCTGTTGGCACACAATTTCCAAAGAGGCAACATGTTTCTTCTCTCTTTCGGAACTAGGGATCTGTCAAGTGAGGAGAACGTGGCAATGATTGAAATAAAGATGGTGAGCTGAGATAAGCCGATATTGACATGATAATTTCACTAAGGCCGATACAAACTACAGCACACGAATGGACTTTTGGCCGCTTTAAGATGAAATCAGCATATTGTTTCTGCTCGGTCTCGAACCGAGGACCTTTCACGTGTAAGGCAAACGTGATAACCACTACACTACAGAAACAACTTATAGTAAGTAGTTGGGGTACCGAATTCCATAAATGTTTCCCTGTTCGCGCACATTTTCCAAAAAGGCAACATGTTTCTTCTCTCTTTCTGTCAAGTGAGGAGAATGTGGCAATAATTGAAATAAAGATGGTGAGCTGAGAGAGGCCGACATTGACAGTTACACGATAATTACACTTAGGCCGATAAAAACTACAGGACACGAATGGACTTTTGGCCACTTTAAGATGAAATCAGCATATTGTTTCTGCTCGGTCTCGAACCGAGGACCTTTCACGTGTAAGGCAAACGTGATAACCACTACACTACAGAAACAACTTATAGTAAGTAGTTGGGGTACCGAATTCCATAAATGTTTCCCTGTTCGCGCACATTTTCCAAAGAGGCAACATGTTTCTTCTCTCTTTCTGTCAAGTGAGGAGAATGTGGCAATAATTGAAATAAAGATGGTGGGCTGAGAGAGGCCGACATTGACAGTTACACTTAGGCCGATACAAACTACAGCACACGAATGGACTTATGGCCTCTTTAAGATGAAATCAGCATATAGTTTCTGCACGGTCTCGAACCGAGGACCTTTCGCGTGTTAGGCGAATGTGATAACCACTACACTACAGAAACAACTCATAGTAAATAGTTGAGGTTCCGAATTCAGTAAAGGTTTCCCTGTTCGCACACATTTTCCAAAGAGGCAAAATGTTTCTTCTCTCTTTCGAAACTAGGGATCTGTCAAGTGAGGAGAACGTGGCAATGATTGAAATAAAGATGGTGAGCTGAGATAGGCCGACATTGAAAGTTACACGATAATGTCACTTAGGCCGATACAAACTACCCCACACGAATGGACTTTTGGCCGCTTTAAGATGAAATCAGCATATAGTTTCTGCTCGGTCTCGAACCGAGGACCTTTCGCGTGTTAGGCGAATGTGATAACCACTACACTACAGAAACAACTCATAGTAAATAGTTGGGGTACCGAATTCCGTAAATGTTTCCCTGTTCGCACACATTTTCCAAAGAGGCAACATGTTTCTTCTCTCTTTCGAAACTAGGGATCTGTCAAGTGAGGAGAATGTGTCAATAATTGAAATAAAGATGGTCAGCTGAGATAGGCTTAAATTGACAGTTACACGATAATTTCACTTAGGCCGATACAAACTACAGCACACGAATGGACTTTTGGCCTCTTTAACATAAAATCAGCATTTTTTTTCTGCTCGGTCTCGAACCGAGGACCTTTCGCGTGTGAGGCGAACGTGATAACCACTACACTACAGAAACATCACATTTAAAAGTTTTGGGGTACCGAATTCCGTAAATGTTTCCCTGTTCGCACACATTTTCCAAAGAGGCAACATGTTTCTTCTCTCTTTCGAAACTAGGGATCTGTCAAGTGTGGAGAATGTGGCAATAATTGAAGTAAAGATGGTGAGCTGAGATAGGCTTAAATTGACAGTTACACGATAATTTCACTTAGGCCGATACAAACTACAGCACACAAATGGACTTTTGGCCTCTTTAACATAAAATCAGCATTTTGTTTCTGCTCGGTCTTGAACCGAGGACCTTTCGCGTGTGAGGCGAACGTGATAACCACTACACTACAGAAACACCACATTGATAAATTTTTGGGGTACCGAATTCCGTAAATGTTTCCCTGTTCGCACACATTTTCCAAAGAGGCAACATGTTTCTTCTCACTTTCGAAACTAGGGATCTGTCAAGTGAGGAGAATGTGGCAATAATTGAAATAAAGATGGTGAGCTGAGATAGGCTTAAATTGACAGTTACACGATAATTTCACTTAGGCCGATACAAACTACAGCACACGAATTGACTTTTGCGTCTTTAACATAAAATCAGCATATTGTTTCTGCTCGGTCTTGAACCGAGGACCTTTCGCGTGTGAAAGAACGTGATAACCACTACACTACAGAAACACCACATTGAAAAATTTTTGGGGTACCGAATTCCGTAAATGTTTCCCTGTACGCACACATTTTCCAAAGAGGCAACATGTTTCTTCTCTCTTTCGAAACTAGGGATCTGTCAAGTGAGGAGAATGTGGCAATAATTGAAATAAAGATGGTGTGCTGAGAGAGGCCGACATTGACAGTTACACAATAATTTCACTTAGGTGGATACAACTACAGCACACGAATGGGCTTTTGGCCTCTTTAACATAAAATCAGCATATTGTTTCTGCTCGGTCTCGAACCGAGGACCTTTCGCGTGTGAGGCGAACGTGATAACCACTACACTAAAGAACACAACATTGAAAAATTTTTGGGGTACCGAATTCCGTAAATGTTTCCCTATTGGCACACAATTTCCAAAGAGGCAACATGTTTCTTCTCTCTTTCGGAACTAGGGATCTGTCAAGTGAGGAGAATGTGGCAATAATTGAAATAAAGATGGTGAGATGAGATAGGCTTAAATTGACAGTTACACGATAATTTCACTTAGGCCGATACAAACTACAGCACACGAATTGACTTTTGCCTCTTTAACATAAAATCAGCATATTGTTTCTGCTCGGTCTTGAACCGAGGGCCTTACGCGTGTGAGGCGAATGTGATAACCACTACACTACAGAAACACCATGTTTGCCAAACATGGCAACATGTTTCTTCTCTCTTTCGGAACTAGGGATCTGTCAAGTGAGGAGAACGTGGCAATGATTGAAATAAAGATGGTGAGCTGAGATAAGCCGATATTGACACGATAATTTCACTTAGGCCGATACAAACTACAGCACACGAATGGACTTTTGGCCTCTTTAACATAAAATCAGCATTTTTTTTCTGCTCGGTCTCGAACCGAGGACCTTTCGCGTGTGAGGCGAACGTGATAACCACTACACTACAGAAACATCACATTTAAAAAATTTTGGGGTACGGAATTCCGTAAATGTTTCCCTGTTCGCACACATTTTCCAAAGAGGCAACATGTTTCTTCTCTCTTTCGAAACTAGGGATCTGTCAAGTGTGGAGAATGTGGCAATAATTGAAGTAAAGATGGTGAGCTGAGATAGGCTTAAATTGACAGTTACACGATAATTTCACTTAGGCGGATACAAACTACAGCACACGAATGGACTTTTGGCCTCTTTAACATAAAATCAGCATTTTTTTTCTACTCTGTCTTGAACCGAGGACCTTTCGCGTGTGAGGCGAACTTGATAACCACTACACTACAGAAACACCACATTGAAAAATTTTTGGCGTACCGAATTCCGTAAATGTTTCCCTGTACGCACACATTTTCCAAAGAGGCAACATGTTTCTTCTCTCTTTCGAAACTAGGGATCTGTCAAGTGAGGAGAATGTGGCAATAATTGAAATAAAGATGGTGAGCTGAGAGAGGCTTAAATTGACAGTTACACGATAATTTCACTTAGGCGGATACAACTACAGCACACGAATGGACTTTTGGCCTCTTTAACATAAAATCAGCATTTTTTTTCTGCTCGGTCTCGAACCGTGGACCTTTCGCGTGTGAGGCAAACGTGATAACCACTACACTACAGAAACATCACATTTAAAAAGTTTTGGGGTACCGAATTCCGTAAATGTTTCCCTGTTCGCACACATTTTCCAAAGAGGCAACATGTTTCTTCTCTCTTTCGAAACTAGGGATCTGTCAAGTGTGGAGAATGTGGCAATAATTGAAGTAAAGATGGTCAAGTCAAGTCAAGTCAAGTCAGCTTTATTTATATAGCGCTTTTTACAATTTTCATTGTTACAAAGCAGCTGTACAAGAAAAAATGACTATAAGTAAAACATAAAAGGTTATGGAATTCAAAACACAGGTCAAATATCAGACACACAATAAATTACTATATGCAGAGTTAATTAAATAAGACTATCAAATTCTAGCAGCCCCCCCGGCCAGGCAAAACAGTGCAAAACAGTATGCAAACGGTGGCGAGGAACCCAAAACTCCATTGGAGGAGAAAAAAAACCTCGGAGGGAAACCAGGCCTAACCAGGGGATTCCAGTTCCCCTCTGGCAAAAACTGCAGCCTCTGCACAAGCTCAACAGTGCTTGCACAACAAGGCGAAAATAAAAAAAAATTAGATTTAAAATTATCATTAATAATCTAATAGTGGCTGAAGTTTTGTAGGGACGTCACTTCCTTCGTCCAGCATTTGTCAGGTCTAGGAATGGATTGCGCCCTGCCCGCTCCGCTCTTGTAACCTTGGAACAATGAGACAAGACTGGCTGAGAGTAGAGTACTGTTCTGCACTCTTTGATGCAACAAATGCATCAGTTGTTATTGGAAGTGTCCCTGGTTCCGGTTGATCTAACTAGTGCAGCCTAGATCTTTGAAATACATATATTATGATAATCTAGTGTATGCAAGATTAAAAAGATGCGTCTTTAGTCTAGATTTAAACTGACAGAGTGTGTCCGCCTCCCGGACATTGCAGGGAAGACTGTTCCAAAGTTTAGGCGCTAGATAGGAAAAGGATCTGCCGCCTGCACTTGATTTTGAAATTCTAGGTATTACCAACTGACCTGACGCCTGAGAGCGTAGTGCACGTGATGGACTATAATACGTAAGAAGTTCTCTCAAGTAGTGAGGAGCTAAACCATGCAAGGCTTTATAGGTAATAAGCAAGATTTTAAAATTTATGCGATGCTTTATAGGTAACCAGTGCAAGGTTGACAGAACCGGGCTAATATGCTCATACTTTTTTGTACGTGTAAGAACTCGAGCTGCCGCATTTTGGACCAGTTGGAGTTTTTGTAATAGGCCTGCAGGGCAACCACCTAATAGTGCATTACAGTAATCTAGTCTTGATGTCATAAAGGCATGTATAAGCTTCTCCGCATCTGATGATGACAGCATATGACGTAATTTAGATATATTTTTAAGATGGAAAAACGCAATCTTACAGGTTTTGGCGACCTGGTTCTCAAATGACAGAGTACTATCGAATATAAAGCCAAGATTCTTAGCTGAAGATGAGGGTTTTATGGAACATCCATCAATAGTTAAGCAGTATTCTTGGTTGTTACGTAGGGCGGTTTTTGGTCCGATAAGTAACACTTTAGTTTTGTCCGAGTTCAGTAATAAAAAATTGCTACTCATCCACTTTTTTATATCGACAATGCATTCCACTATTCGATGGAGTTGCTGTGTTTCGTGAGGCTTCGAGGAAATATAAAGTTGCGTATCATCAGCATAGCAGTGAAAGCTTATTCCGTGTCGCTTTATTATATCTCCTAGGGGTAACATGTATAATGCGAAGAGCATAGGCCCTAGTACTGAGCCCTGTGGTACACCGTACTGGACTTGCGATTTGCGTGATACCTCATTGTTTATTTTTACATATTGGAAACGGTCGCATAAATAAGATCTAAGCCATTTCAAAGCTATTTCCTTAATACCGACATCATTTTCAAGTCTATGTAGGAGCATGCTGTGGTCAATGGTGTCGAATGCAGCACTAAGATCTAGCAGCACCAATAAGGAGTGAGCTGAGATAGGCTTAAATTGACAGTTACACGATAATTTCACTTAGGCGGATACAAACTACAGCACACGAATGGACTTTTGGCCTCTTTAACATAAAATCAGCATTTTTTTTCTGCTCGGTCTTGAACCGAGGACCTTTCACGTGTGAGGCGAACGTGATAACCACTACACTACAGAAACACCACATTGAAAAATTTTTGGGGTACCGAATTCCGTAAATGTTTCCCTGTACGCACACATTTTCCAAAGAGGCAACATGTTTCTTCTCTCTTTCGAAACTAGGGATCTGTCAAGTGAGGAGAATGTGGCAATAATTGAAATAAAGATGGTGAGCTGAGAGAGGCTTAAATTGACAGTTTCACGATAATTACACTTTGGCCGATACAAACTACAGCAGACGAATCGACTTTTGGCCGCTTTAAGATGAAATCAGCATATTGTTTCTGCTCGGTCTCGAATCGAGGACCTTTCGCGTGTTAGAAGAACATGATAACCACTACACTACAGAAACAACTTATAGTAAATAGTTGGGGTACCGAATTCCGTAAATGTTTCCCTGTTGGCACACATTTTCCAAAGAGGCAACATGTTTCTTCTCTCTTTCGAAACTAGGGATCTGTCAAGTGAGGAGAATGTGGCAATAATTGAAATAAAGATGGTGAGCTGAGAGAGGCTTAAATTGACAGTTATACGATAATTACACTTAGGCCGATACAAACTACAGCACACGAATGAACTTTTGGCCGCTTTAAGATGAAATCAGCATATTGTTTCTGCTCGGTGTCGAACCGAGGACCTTTCGCGTGTTAGAAGAACATGATAACCACTACACTACAGAAACAACTTATAGTAAATAGTTGGGGTACCGAATTCCGTAAATGTTTCCCTGTTGGCACACATTTTCCAAAGAGGCAACATGTTTCTTCTCTCTTTCGAAACTAGGGATCTGTCAAGTGAGGAGAATGTGGCAATAATTGAACTAAAGATGGTGAGCTGAGAGAGGCTTAAATTGACAGTTTAACGATAATTACACTAAGGCCGATACAAACTCCAGCACACGAATGGACTTTTGGCCTCTTTAACATAAAATCAGCATATTGTTTCTGCTCGGTCTCGAACCGAGGACCTTTCGCGTGTGAGGCGAACGTGATAACCACTACACTACAGAAACAACTTATAGGAAATAGTTGGGGTACCGAATTCCGTAAATGTTTCCATGTTCGCAAACATTTACCAATGAGGCAACATGTTTCTATTCTCTTTCGAAACTAGGGATCTGTCAAGTGAGGAGAATGTGGCAATAATTGAACTAAAGATGGTGAGCTGAGAGAGGCTTAAATTGACAGTTTCACGATAATTACACTTTGGCCGATACAAACTACAGCAGACGAATCGACTTTTGGCCGCTTTAAGATGAAATCAGCATATTGTTTCTGCTCGGTCTCGAACCGAGGACCTTTCGCGTGTGAGGCGAACTTGATAACCACTACACTACAGAAACACCACATTGAAAAATTTTTGGCGTACCGAATTCCGTAAATGTTTCCCTGTACGCACACATTTTCCAAAGAGGCAACATGTTTCTTCTCTCTTTCGAAACTAGGGATCTGTCAAGTGAGGAGAATGTGGCAATAATTGAAATAAAGATGGTGAGCTGAGAGAGGCCGACATTGACAGTTACACAATAATTTCACTTGAGCGGATACAAACTACAGCACACGAATGGACTTTTGGCCTCTTTAACATAAAATCAGCATATTGTTTCTGCTCGGTCTCTAACCGAGGACCTTTCGCGTGTGAGGCAAACGTGATAACCACTACACTACAGAAACAACTTATAGTAAATTCTCGGGGTACCGAATTCCGTGAATGTTTCCCTGTTGGCACACATTTTCCAAAGAGGCAACATGTTTCTTCTCTCTTTCGAAACTAGGGATCTGTCAAGTGAGGAGAATGTGGCAATAATTGAAATAAAGATGGTGAGCTGAGAGAGGCTGACATTGACAGTCATACGATAATTACACTTAGGCCGATACAAACTCCAGCACACGAATGGACTTTTGGCCTCTTTAACATAAAATCAGCATATTGTTTCTGCTCGGTCTCGAACCGAGGACCTTTCGCGTGTTAAGCGAACGTGATAACCACTACACTACAGAAACAACTTATAGTAAATAGTTGGGGTACCGAATTCCGTAAATGTTTCCCTGTTCGCACACATTTTCCAAAGAGGCAACATGTTTCTTCTCTCTTTCGAAACTGGGGATCTGTCAAGTGAGGAGAATGTGGCAATAATTGAACTTAAGATGGTGAGCTGAGAGAGGCTTAAATTGACAGTTTCACGATAATTGCACTTAGGCCGATACAAACTCCAGCACACGAATGGACTTTTTGCCTCTTTAACATAAAATCAGCATATTGTTTCTGCTCGGTCTCGAACCGAGGACCTTTCGCGTGTTAGGCGAATGTGATAACCACTACACTACAGAAACCACTTATAGTAAATTCTCGGGGTACCGAATTCCGTAAATGTTTCCCTGTTTGCACACATTTTCCAAAGAGGCAACATGTTTCTATTCTCTTTCGAAACTAGGGATCTGTCAAGTGAGGAGAATGTGGCAATAATTGAAATAAAGATGGTGAGCTGAGAGAGGCTTAAATTGACAGTTTAACGATAATTACACTAAGGCCGATACAAACTCCAGCACACGAATGGACTTTTGGCCTCTTTAACATAAAATCAGCATATTGTTTCTGCTCGGTCTCGAACCGAGGACCTTTCGCGTGTGAGGCGAACGTGATAACCACTACACTACAGAAACAACTTATAGTAAATAGTTGGGGTACCGAATTCCGTAAATGTTTCCCTGTTCGCACACATTTTCCAAAGAGGCAACATGTTTCTTCTCTCTTTCGAAACTGGGGATCTGTCAAGTGAGGAGAATGTGGCAATAATTGAACTTAAGATGGTGAGCTGAGAGAGGCTTAAATTGACAGTTTCACGATAATTGCACTTAGGCCGATACAAACTCCAGCACACGAATGGACTTTTTGCCTCTTTAACATAAAATCAGCATATTGTTTCTGCTCGGTCTCGAACCGAGGACCTTTCGCGTGTTAGGCGAACGTGATAACCACTACACTACAGAAACAACTTATAGTAAATTCTCGGGGTACCGAATTCCGTAAATGTTTCCCTGTTTGCACACATTTTCCAAAGAGGCAACATGTTTCTATTCTCTTTCGAAACTAGGGATCTGTCAAGTGAGGAGAATGTGGCAATAATTGAAATAAAGATGGTGAGCTGAGAGAGGCTTAAATTGACAGTTTAACGATAATTACACTAAGGCCGATACAAACTCCAGCACACGAATGGACTTTTGGCCTCTTTAACATAAAATCAGCATATTGTTTCTGCTCGGTCTCGAACCGAGGACCTTTCGCGTGTGAGGCGAACGTGATAACCACTACACTACAGAAACAACTTATAGGAAATAGTTGGGGTACCGAATTCCGTAAATGTTTCCATGTTCGCAAACATTTACCAATGAGGCAACATGTTTCTATTCTCTTTCGAAACTAGGGATCCGTCAAGTGAGGAGAATGTGGCAATAATTGAACTAAAGATGGTGAGCTGAGAGAGGCTTAAATTGACAGTTTCACGATAATTACACTTTGGCCGATACAAACTACAGCAGACGAATCGACTTTTGGCCGCTTTAAGATGAAATCAGCATATTGTTTCTGCTCGGTCTCGAATCGAGGACCTTTCGCGTGTTAGAAGAACATGATAACCACTACACTACAGAAACAACTTATAGTAAATAGTTGGGGTACCGAATTCCGTAAATGTTTCCCTGTTGGCACACATTTTCCAAAGAGGCAACATGTTTCTTCTCTCTTTCGAAACTAGGGATCTGTCAAGTGAGGAGAATGTGGCAATAATTGAAATAAAGATGGTGAGCTGAGAGAGGCTTAAATTGACAGTTATACGATAATTACACTTAGGCCGATACAAACTACAGCACACGAATGAACTTTTGGCCGCTTTAAGATGAAATCAGCATATTGTTTCTGCTCGGTGTCGAACCGAGGACCTTTCGCGTGTTAGAAGAACATGATAACCACTACACTACAGAAACAACTTATAGTAAATAGTTGGGGTACCGAATTCCGTAAATGTTTCCCTGTTGGCACACATTTTCCAAAGAGGCAACATGTTTCTTCTCTCTTTCGAAACTAGGGATCTGTCAAGTGAGGAGAATGTGGCAATAATTGAACTAAAGATGGTGAGCTGAGAGAGGCTTAAATTGACAGTTTCACGATAATTACACTTAGGCCGATACAAACTCCAGCACACGAATGGACTTTTTGCCTCTTTAACATAAAATCAGCATATTGTTTCTGCTCGGTCTAGAAACAGAGGACCTTTCGCGTGTTAGGCGAACGTGATAACCACTACACTACAGAAACAACTTATAGTAAATAGTTGGGGTACCGAATTCCGTAAATGTTTCCCTGTTGGCACACATTTTCCAAAGAGGCAACATGTTTCTTCTCTCTTTCTGTCAAGTGAGGAGAATGTGGCAATAATTGAAATAAAGATGGTGAGCTGAGAGAGGCTTAAATTGACAGTTTAACGATAATTACACTAAGGCCGATACAAACTCCAGCACACGAATGGACTTTTGGCCTCTTTAACATAAAATCAGCATATTGTTTCTGCTCGGTCTCGAACCGAGGACCTTTCGCGTGTGAGGCGAACGTGATAACCACTACACTACAGAAACAACTTATAGTAAATAGTTGGGGTACCGAATTCCGTAAATGTTTCCATGTTCGCAAACATTTACCAATGAGGCAACATGTTTCTATTCTCTTTCGAAACTAGTGATCTGTCAAGTGAGGAGAATGTGGCAATAATTGAACTAAAGATGGTGAGCTGAGAGAGGCTTAAATTGACAGTTTCACGATAATTACACTTTGGCCGATACAAACTACAGCAGACGAATCGACTTTTGGCCGCTTTAAGATGAAATCAGCATATTGTTTCTGCTCGGTCTCGAACCGAGGACCTTTCGCGTGTTAGAAGAACATGATAACCACTACACTACAGAAACAACTTATAGTAAATAGTTGGGGTACCGAATTCCGTAAATGTTTCCCTGTTGGCACACATTTTCCAAAGAGGCAACATGTTTCTTCTCTCTTTCGAAACTAGGGATCTGTCAAGTGAGGAGAATGTGGCAATAATTGAAATAAAGATGGTGAGCTGAGAGAGGCCGACATTGACAGTTACACAATAATTTCACTTGAGCGGATACAAACTACAGCACACGAATGGACTTTTGGCCTCTTTAACATAAAATCAGCATATTGTTTCTGCTCGGTCTCTAACCGAGGACCTTTCGCGTGTGAGGCAAACGTGATAACCACTACACTACAGAAACAACTTATAGTAAATTCTCGGGGTACCGAATTCCGTGAATGTTTCCCTGTTGGCACACATTTTCCAAAGAGGCAACATGTTTCTTCTCTCTTTCGAAACTAGGGATCTGTCAAGTGAGGAGAATGTGGCAATAATTGAAATAAAGATGGTGAGCTGAGAGAGGCCGACATTGACAGTTACACAATAATTTCACTTGAGCGGATACAAACTACAGCACACGAATGGACTTTTGGCCTCTTTAACATAAAATCAGCATATTGTTTCTGCTCGGTCTCTAACCGAGGACCTTTCGCGTGTGAGGCAAACGTGATAACCACTACACTACAGAAACAACTTATAGTAAATTCTCGGGGTACCGAATTCCGTGAATGTTTCCCTGTTGGCACACATTTTCCAAAGAGGCAACATGTTTCTTCTCTCTTTCGAAACTAGGGATCTGTCAAGTGAGGAGAATGTGGCAATAATTGAAATAAAGATGGTGAGCTGAGAGAGGCTGACATTGACAGTCATACGATAATTACACTTAGGCCGATACAAACTCCAGCACACGAATGGACTTTTGGCCTCTTTAACATAAAATCAGCATATTGTTTCTGCTCGGTCTCGAACCGAGGACCTTTCGCGTGTTAGGCGAACGTGATAACCACTACACTACAGAAACAACTTATAGTAAATAGTTGGGGTACCGAATTCCGTAAATGTTTCCCTGTTCGCACACATTTTCCAAAGAGGCAACATGTTTCTTCTCTCTTTCGAAACTGGGGATCTGTCAAGTGAGGAGAATGTGGCAATAATTGAACTTAAGATGGTGAGCTGAGAGAGGCTTAAATTGACAGTTTCACGATAATTGCACTTAGGCCGATACAAACTCCAGCACACGAATGGACTTTTTGCCTCTTTAACATAAAATCAGCATATTGTTTCTGCTCGGTCTCGAACCGAGGACCTTTCGCGTGTTAGGCGAATGTGATAACCACTACACTACAGAAACCACTTATAGTAAATTCTCGGGGTACCGAATTCCGTAAATGTTTCCCTGTTTGCACACATTTTCCAAAGAGGCAACATGTTTCTATTCTCTTTCGAAACTAGGGATCTGTCAAGTGAGGAGAATGTGGCAATAATTGAAATAAAGATGGTGAGCTGAGAGAGGCTTAAATTGACAGTTTAACGATAATTACACTAAGGCCGATACAAACTCCAGCACACGAATGGACTTTTGGCCTCTTTAACATAAAATCAGCATATTGTTTCTGCTCGGTCTCGAACCGAGGACCTTTCGCGTGTGAGGCGAACGTGATAACCACTACACTACAGAAACAACTTATAGTAAATAGTTGGGGTACCGAATTCCGTAAATGTTTCCCTGTTCGCACACATTTTCCAAAGAGGCAACATGTTTCTTCTCTCTTTCGAAACTGGGGATCTGTCAAGTGAGGAGAATGTGGCAATAATTGAACTTAAGATGGTGAGCTGAGAGAGGCTTAAATTGACAGTTTGACGATAATTGCACTTAGGCCGATACAAACTCCAGCACACGAATGGACTTTTTGCCTCTTTAACATAAAATCAGCATATTGTTTCTGCTCGGTCTCGAACCGAGGACCTTTCGCGTGTTAGGCGAACGTGATAACCACTACACTACAGAAACAACTTATAGTAAATTCTCGGGGTACCGAATTCCGTAAATGTTTCCCTGTTTGCACACATTTTCCAAAGAGGCAACATGTTTCTATTCTCTTTCGAAACTAGGGATCTGTCAAGTGAGGAGAATGTGGCAATAATTGAAATAAAGATGGTGAGCTGAGAGAGGCTTAAATTGACAGTTTAACGATAATTACACTAAGGCCGATACAAACTCCAGCACACGAATGGACTTTTGGCCTCTTTAACATAAAATCAGCATATTGTTTCTGCTCGGTCTCGAACCGAGGACCTTTCGCGTGTGAGGCGAACGTGATAACCACTACACTACAGAAACAACTTATAGGAAATAGTTGGGGTACCGAATTCCGTAAATGTTTCCATGTTCGCAAACATTTACCAATGAGGCAACATGTTTCTATTCTCTTTCGAAACTAGGGATCTGTCAAGTGAGGAGAATGTGGCAATAATTGAACTAAAGATGGTGAGCTGAGAGAGGCTTAAATTGACAGTTTCACGATAATTACACTTTGGCCGATACAAACTACAGCAGACGAATCGACTTTTGGCCGCTTTAAGATGAAATCAGCATATTGTTTCTGCTCGGTCTCGAACCGAGGACCTTTCGCGTGTGAGGCGAACTTGATAACCACTACACTACAGAAACACCACATTGAAAAATTTTTGGCGTACCGAATTCCGTAAATGTTTCCCTGTACGCACACATTTTCCAAAGAGGCAACATGTTTCTTCTCTCTTTCGAAACTAGGGATCTGTCAAGTGAGGAGAATGTGGCAATAATTGAAATAAAGATGGTGAGCTGAGAGAGGCTTAAATTGACAGTTACACGATAATTTCACTTAGGCGGATACAACTACAGCACACGAATGGACTTTTGGCCTCTTTAACATAAAATCAGCATTTTTTTTCTGCTCGGTCTCGAACCGTGGACCTTTCGCGTGTGAGGCAAACGTGATAACCACTACACTACAGAAACATCACATTTAAAAAATTTTGGGGTACCGAATTCCGTAAATGTTTCCCTGTTCGCACACATTTTCCAAAGAGGCAACATGTTTCTTCTCTCTTTCGAAACTAGGGATCTGTCAAGTGTGGAGAATGTGGCAATAATTGAAGTAAAGATGGTCAAGTCAAGTCAAGTCAAGTCAGCTTTATTTATATAGCGCTTTTTACAATTTTCATTGTTACAAAGCAGCTGTACAAGAAAAAATGACTATAAGTAAAACATAAAAGGTTATGGAATTCAAAACACAGGTCAAATATCAGACACACAATAAATTACTATATGCAGAGTTAATTAAATAAGACTATCAAATTCTAGCAGCCCCCCCGGCCAGGCAAAACAGTGCAAAACAGTATGCAAACGGTGGCGAGGAACCCAAAACTCCATTGGAGGAGAAAAAAAACCTCGGAGGGAAACCAGGCCTAACCAGGGGATTCCAGTTCCCCTCTGGCAAAAACTGCAGCCTCTGCACAAGCTCAACAGTGCTTGCACAACAAGGCGAAAATAAAAAAAAATTAGATTTAAAATTATCATTAATAATCTAATAGTGGCTGAAGTTTTGTAGGGACGTCACTTCCTTCGTCCAGCATTTGTCAGGTCTAGGAATGGATTGCGCCCTGCCCGCTCCGCTCTTGTAACCTTGGAACAATGAGACAAGACTGGCTGAGAGTAGAGTACTGTTCTGCACTCTTTGATGCAACAAATGCATCAGTTGTTATTGGAAGTGTCCCTGGTTCCGGTTGATCTAACTAGTGCAGCCTAGATCTTTGAAATACATATATTATGATAATCTAGTGTATGCAAGATTAAAAAGATGCGTCTTTAGTCTAGATTTAAACTGACAGAGTGTGTCCGCCTCCCGGACATTGCAGGGAAGACTGTTCCAAAGTTTAGGCGCTAGATAGGAAAAGGATCTGCCGCCTGCACTTGATTTTGAAATTCTAGGTATTACCAACTGACCTGACGCCTGAGAGCGTAGTGCACGTGATGGACTATAATACGTAAGAAGTTCTCTCAAGTAGTGAGGAGCTAAACCATGCAAGGCTTTATAGGTAATAAGCAAGATTTTAAAATTTATGCGATGCTTTATAGGTAACCAGTGCAAGGTTGACAGAACCGGGCTAATATGCTCATACTTTTTTGTACGTGTAAGAACTCGAGCTGCCGCATTTTGGACCAGTTGGAGTTTTTGTAATAGGCCTGCAGGGCAACCACCTAATAGTGCATTACAGTAATCTAGTCTTGATGTCATAAAGGCATGTATAAGCTTCTCCGCATCTGATGATGACAGCATATGACGTAATTTAGATATATTTTTAAGATGGAAAAACGCAATCTTACAGGTTTTGGCGACCTGGTTCTCAAATGACAGAGTACTATCGAATATAAAGCCAAGATTCTTAGCTGAAGATGAGGGTTTTATGGAACATCCATCAATAGTTAAGCAGTATTCTTGGTTGTTACGTAGGGCGGTTTTTGGTCCGATAAGTAACACTTTAGTTTTGTCCGAGTTCAGTAATAAAAAATTGCTACTCATCCACTTTTTTATATCGACAATGCATTCCACTATTCGATGGAGTTGCTGTGTTTCGTGAGGCTTCGAGGAAATATAAAGTTGCGTATCATCAGCATAGCAGTGAAAGCTTATTCCGTGTCGCTTTATTATATCTCCTAGGGGTAACATGTATAATGCGAAGAGCATAGGCCCTAGTACTGAGCCCTGTGGTACACCGTACTGGACTTGCGATTTGCGTGATACCTCATTGTTTATTTTTACATATTGGAAACGGTCGCATAAATAAGATCTAAGCCATTTCAAAGCTATTTCCTTAATACCGACATCATTTTCAAGTCTATGTAGGAGCATGCTGTGGTCAATGGTGTCGAATGCAGCACTAAGATCTAGCAGCACCAATAAGGAGTGAGCTGAGATAGGCTTAAATTGACAGTTACACGATAATTTCACTTAGGCGGATACAAACTACAGCACACGAATGGACTTTTGGCCTCTTTAACATAAAATCAGCATTTTTTTTCTGCTCGGTCTTGAACCGAGGACCTTTCACGTGTGAGGCGAACGTGATAACCACTACACTACAGAAACACCACATTGAAAAATTTTTGGGGTACCGAATTCCGTAAATGTTTCCCTGTACGCACACATTTTCCAAAGAGGCAACATGTTTCTTCTCTCTTTCGAAACTAGGGATCTGTCAAGTGAGGAGAATGTGGCAATAATTGAAATAAAGATGGTGAGCTGAGAGAGGCTTAAATTGACAGTTTCACGATAATTACACTTTGGCCGATACAAACTACAGCAGACGAATCGACTTTTGGCCGCTTTAAGATGAAATCAGCATATTGTTTCTGCTCGGTCTCGAATCGAGGACCTTTCGCGTGTTAGAAGAACATGATAACCACTACACTACAGAAACAACTTATAGTAAATAGTTGGGGTACCGAATTCCGTAAATGTTTCCCTGTTGGCACACATTTTCCAAAGAGGCAACCTGTTTCTTCTCTCTTTCGAAACTAGGGATCTGTCAAGTGAGGAGAATGTGGCAATAATTGAAATAAAGATGGTGAGCTGAGAGAGGCTTAAATTGACAGTTATACGATAATTACACTTAGGCCGATACAAACTACAGCACACGAATGAACTTTTGGCCGCTTTAAGATGAAATCAGCATATTGTTTCTGCTCGGTGTCGAACCGAGGACCTTTCGCGTGTTAGAAGAACATGATAACCACTACACTACAGAAACAACTTATAGTAAATAGTTGGGGTACCGAATTCCGTAAATGTTTCCCTGTTGGCACACATTTTCCAAAGAGGCAACATGTTTCTTCTCTCTTTCGAAACTAGGGATCTGTCAAGTGAGGAGAATGTGGCAATAATTGAACTAAAGATGGTGAGCTGAGAGAGGCTTAAATTGACAGTTTAACGATAATTACACTTAGGCCGATACAAACTCCAGCACACGAATGGACTTTTTGCCTCTTTAACATAAAATCAGCATATTGTTTCTGCTCGGTCTAGAAACAGAGGACCTTTCGCGTGTTAGGCGAACGTGATAACCACTACACTACAGAAACAACTTATAGTAAATAGTTGGGGTACCGAATTCCGTAAATGTTTCCCTGTTGGCACACATTTTCCAAAGAGGCAACATGTTTCTTCTCTCTTTCTGTCAAGTGAGGAGAATGTGGCAATAATTGAAATAAAGATGGTGAGCTGAGAGAGGCTTAAATTGACAGTTTAACGATAATTACACTAAGGCCGATACAAACTCCAGCACACGAATGGACTTTTGGCCTCTTTAACATAAAATCAGCATATTGTTTCTGCTCGGTCTCGAACCGAGGACCTTTCGCGTGTGAGGCGAACGTGATAACCACTACACTACAGAAACAACTTATAGTAAATAGTTGGGGTACCGAATTCCGTAAATGTTTCCATGTTCGCAAACATTTACCAATGAGGCAACATGTTTCTATTCTCTTTCGAAACTAGTGATCTGTCAAGTGAGGAGAATGTGGCAATAATTGAACTAAAGATGGTGAGCTGAGAGAGGCTTAAATTGACAGTTTCACGATAATTACACTTTGGCCGATACAAACTACAGCAGACGAATCGACTTTTGGCCGCTTTAAGATGAAATCAGCATATTGTTTCTGCTCGGTCTCGAACCGAGGACCTTTCGCGTGTTAGAAGAACATGATAACCACTACACTACAGAAACAACTTATAGTAAATAGTTGGGGTACCGAATTCCGTAAATGTTTCCCTGTTGGCACACATTTTCCAAAGAGGCAACATGTTTCTTCTCTCTTTCGAAACTAGGGATCTGTCAAGTGAGGAGAATGTGGCAATAATTGAAATAAAGATGGTGAGCTGAGAGAGGCCGACATTGACAGTTACACAATAATTTCACTTGAGCGGATACAAACTACAGCACACGAATGGACTTTTGGCCTCTTTAACATAAAATCAGCATATTGTTTCTGCTCGGTCTCTAACCGAGGACCTTTCGCGTGTGAGGCAAACGTGATAACCACTACACTACAGAAACAACTTATAGTAAATTCTCGGGGTACCGAATTCCGTGAATGTTTCCCTGTTGGCACACATTTTCCAAAGAGGCAACATGTTTCTTCTCTCTTTCGAAACTAGGGATCTGTCAAGTGAGGAGAATGTGGCAATAATTGAAATAAAGATGGTGAGCTGAGAGAGGCTGACATTGACAGTCATACGATAATTACACTTAGGCCGATACAAACTCCAGCACACGAATGGACTTTTGGCCTCTTTAACATAAAATCAGCATATTGTTTCTGCTCGGTCTCGAACCGAGGACCTTTCGCGTGTTAAGCGAACGTGATAACCACTACACTACAGAAACAACTTATAGTAAATAGTTGGGGTACCGAATTCCGTAAATGTTTCCCTGTTCGCACACATTTTCCAAAGAGGCAACATGTTTCTTCTCTCTTTCGAAACTGGGGATCTGTCAAGTGAGGAGAATGTGGCAATAATTGAACTTAAGATGGTGAGCTGAGAGAGGCTTAAATTGACAGTTTCACGATAATTGCACTTAGGCCGATACAAACTCCAGCACACGAATGGACTTTTTGCCTCTTTAACATAAAATCAGCATATTGTTTCTGCTCGGTCTCGAACCGAGGACCTTTCGCGTGTTAGGCGAACGTGATAACCACTACACTACAGAAACAACTTATAGTAAATTCTCGGGGTACCGAATTCCGTAAATGTTTCCCTGTTTGCACACATTTTCCAAAGAGGCAACATGTTTCTATTCTCTTTCGAAACTAGGGATCTGTCAAGTGAGGAGAATGTGGCAATAATTGAAATAAAGATGGTGAGCTGAGAGAGGCTTAAATTGACAGTTTAACGATAATTACACTAAGGCCGATACAAACTCCAGCACACGAATGGACTTTTGGCCTCTTTAACATAAAATCAGCATATTGTTTCTGCTCGGTCTCGAACCGAGGACCTTTCGCGTGTGAGGCGAACGTGATAACCACTACACTACAGAAACAACTTATAGGAAATAGTTGGGGTACCGAATTCCGTAAATGTTTCCATGTTCGCAAACATTTACCAATGAGGCAACATGTTTCTATTCTCTTTCGAAACTAGGGATCTGTCAAGTGAGGAGAATGTGGCAATAATTGAACTAAAGATGGTGAGCTGAGAGAGGCTTAAATTGACAGTTTCACGATAATTACACTTTGGCCGATACAAACTACAGCAGACGAATCGACTTTTGGCCGCTTTAAGATGAAATCAGCATATTGTTTCTGCTCGGTCTCGAACCGAGGACCTTTCGCGTGTGAGGCGAACTTGATAACCACTACACTACAGAAACACCACATTGAAAAATTTTTGGCGTACCGAATTCCGTAAATGTTTCCCTGTACGCACACATTTTCCAAAGAGGCAACATGTTTCTTCTCTCTTTCGAAACTAGGGATCTGTCAAGTGAGGAGAATGTGGCAATAATTGAAATAAAGATGGTGAGCTGAGAGAGGCTTAAATTGACAGTTACACGATAATTTCACTTAGGCGGATACAACTACAGCACACGAATGGACTTTTGGCCTCTTTAACATAAAATCAGCATTTTTTTTCTGCTCGGTCTCGAACCGTGGACCTTTCGCGTGTGAGGCAAACGTGATAACCACTACACTACAGAAACATCACATTTAAAAAATTTTGGGGTACCGAATTCCGTAAATGTTTCCCTGTTCGCACACATTTTCCAAAGAGGCAACATGTTTCTTCTCTCTTTCGAAACTAGGGATCTGTCAAGTGTGGAGAATGTGGCAATAATTGAAGTAAAGATGGTCAAGTCAAGTCAAGTCAAGTCAGCTTTATTTATATAGCGCTTTTTACAATTTTCATTGTTACAAAGCAGCTGTACAAGAAAAAATGACTATAAGTAAAACATAAAAGGTTATGGAATTCAAAACACAGGTCAAATATCAGACACACAATAAATTACTATATGCAGAGTTAATTAAATAAGACTATCAAATTCTAGCAGCCCCCCCGGCCAGGCAAAACAGTGCAAAACAGTATGCAAACGGTGGCGAGGAACCCAAAACTCCATTGGAGGAGAAAAAAAACCTCGGAGGGAAACCAGGCCTAACCAGGGGATTCCAGTTCCCCTCTGGCAAAAACTGCAGCCTCTGCACAAGCTCAACAGTGCTTGCACAACAAGGCGAAAATAAAAAAAAATTAGATTTAAAATTATCATTAATAATCTAATAGTGGCTGAAGTTTTGTAGGGACGTCACTTCCTTCGTCCAGCATTTGTCAGGTCTAGGAATGGATTGCGCCCTGCCCGCTCCGCTCTTGTAACCTTGGAACAATGAGACAAGACTGGCTGAGAGTAGAGTACTGTTCTGCACTCTTTGATGCAACAAATGCATCAGTTGTTATTGGAAGTGTCCCTGGTTCCGGTTGATCTAACTAGTGCAGCCTAGATCTTTGAAATACATATATTATGATAATCTAGTGTATGCAAGATTAAAAAGATGCGTCTTTAGTCTAGATTTAAACTGACAGAGTGTGTCCGCCTCCCGGACATTGCAGGGAAGACTGTTCCAAAGTTTAGGCGCTAGATAGGAAAAGGATCTGCCGCCTGCACTTGATTTTGAAATTCTAGGTATTACCAACTGACCTGACGCCTGAGAGCGTAGTGCACGTGATGGACTATAATACGTAAGAAGTTCTCTCAAGTAGTGAGGAGCTAAACCATGCAAGGCTTTATAGGTAATAAGCAAGATTTTAAAATTTATGCGATGCTTTATAGGTAACCAGTGCAAGGTTGACAGAACCGGGCTAATATGCTCATACTTTTTTGTACGTGTAAGAACTCGAGCTGCCGCATTTTGGACCAGTTGGAGTTTTTGTAATAGGCCTGCAGGGCAACCACCTAATAGTGCATTACAGTAATCTAGTCTTGATGTCATAAAGGCATGTATAAGCTTCTCCGCATCTGATGATGACAGCATATGACGTAATTTAGATATATTTTTAAGATGGAAAAACGCAATCTTACAGGTTTTGGCGACCTGGTTCTCAAATGACAGAGTACTATCGAATATAAAGCCAAGATTCTTAGCTGAAGATGAGGGTTTTATGGAACATCCATCAATAGTTAAGCAGTATTCTTGGTTGTTACGTAGGGCGGTTTTTGGTCCGATAAGTAACACTTTAGTTTTGTCCGAGTTCAGTAATAAAAAATTGCTACTCATCCACTTTTTTATATCGACAATGCATTCCACTATTCGATGGAGTTGCTGTGTTTCGTGAGGCTTCGAGGAAATATAAAGTTGCGTATCATCAGCATAGCAGTGAAAGCTTATTCCGTGTCGCTTTATTATATCTCCTAGGGGTAACATGTATAATGCGAAGAGCATAGGCCCTAGTACTGAGCCCTGTGGTACACCGTACTGGACTTGCGATTTGCGTGATACCTCATTGTTTATTTTTACATATTGGAAACGGTCGCATAAATAAGATCTAAGCCATTTCAAAGCTATTTCCTTAATACCGACATCATTTTCAAGTCTATGTAGGAGCATGCTGTGGTCAATGGTGTCGAATGCAGCACTAAGATCTAGCAGCACCAATAAGGAGTGAGCTGAGATAGGCTTAAATTGACAGTTACACGATAATTTCACTTAGGCGGATACAAACTACAGCACACGAATGGACTTTTGGCCTCTTTAACATAAAATCAGCATTTTTTTTCTGCTCGGTCTTGAACCGAGGACCTTTCACGTGTGAGGCGAACGTGATAACCACTACACTACAGAAACACCACATTGAAAAATTTTTGGGGTACCGAATTCCGTAAATGTTTCCCTGTACGCACACATTTTCCAAAGAGGCAACATGTTTCTTCTCTCTTTCGAAACTAGGGATCTGTCAAGTGAGGAGAATGTGGCAATAATTGAAATAAAGATGGTGAGCTGAGAGAGGCTTAAATTGACAGTTTCACGATAATTACACTTTGGCCGATACAAACTACAGCAGACGAATCGACTTTTGGCCGCTTTAAGATGAAATCAGCATATTGTTTCTGCTCGGTCTCGAATCGAGGACCTTTCGCGTGTTAGAAGAACATGATAACCACTACACTACAGAAACAACTTATAGTAAATAGTTGGGGTACCGAATTCCGTAAATGTTTCCCTGTTGGCACACATTTTCCAAAGAGGCAACCTGTTTCTTCTCTCTTTCGAAACTAGGGATCTGTCAAGTGAGGAGAATGTGGCAATAATTGAAATAAAGATGGTGAGCTGAGAGAGGCTTAAATTGACAGTTATACGATAATTACACTTAGGCCGATACAAACTACAGCACACGAATGAACTTTTGGCCGCTTTAAGATGAAATCAGCATATTGTTTCTGCTCGGTGTCGAACCGAGGACCTTTCGCGTGTTAGAAGAACATGATAACCACTACACTACAGAAACAACTTATAGTAAATAGTTGGGGTACCGAATTCCGTAAATGTTTCCCTGTTGGCACACATTTTCCAAAGAGGCAACATGTTTCTTCTCTCTTTCGAAACTAGGGATCTGTCAAGTGAGGAGAATGTGGCAATAATTGAACTAAAGATGGTGAGCTGAGAGAGGCTTAAATTGACAGTTTAACGATAATTACACTTAGGCCGATACAAACTCCAGCACACGAATGGACTTTTTGCCTCTTTAACATAAAATCAGCATATTGTTTCTGCTCGGTCTAGAAACAGAGGACCTTTCGCGTGTTAGGCGAACGTGATAACCACTACACTACAGAAACAACTTATAGTAAATAGTTGGGGTACCGAATTCCGTAAATGTTTCCCTGTTGGCACACATTTTCCAAAGAGGCAACATGTTTCTTCTCTCTTTCTGTCAAGTGAGGAGAATGTGGCAATAATTGAAATAAAGATGGTGAGCTGAGAGAGGCTTAAATTGACAGTTTAACGATAATTACACTAAGGCCGATACAAACTCCAGCACACGAATGGACTTTTGGCCTCTTTAACATAAAATCAGCATATTGTTTCTGCTCGGTCTCGAACCGAGGACCTTTCGCGTGTGAGGCGAACGTGATAACCACTACACTACAGAAACAACTTATAGTAAATAGTTGGGGTACCGAATTCCGTAAATGTTTCCATGTTCGCAAACATTTACCAATGAGGCAACATGTTTCTATTCTCTTTCGAAACTAGTGATCTGTCAAGTGAGGAGAATGTGGCAATAATTGAACTAAAGATGGTGAGCTGAGAGAGGCTTAAATTGACAGTTTCACGATAATTACACTTTGGCCGATACAAACTACAGCAGACGAATCGACTTTTGGCCGCTTTAAGATGAAATCAGCATATTGTTTCTGCTCGGTCTCGAACCGAGGACCTTTCGCGTGTTAGAAGAACATGATAACCACTACACTACAGAAACAACTTATAGTAAATAGTTGGGGTACCGAATTCCGTAAATGTTTCCCTGTTGGCACACATTTTCCAAAGAGGCAACATGTTTCTTCTCTCTTTCGAAACTAGGGATCTGTCAAGTGAGGAGAATGTGGCAATAATTGAAATAAAGATGGTGAGCTGAGAGAGGCCGACATTGACAGTTACACAATAATTTCACTTGAGCGGATACAAACTACAGCACACGAATGGACTTTTGGCCTCTTTAACATAAAATCAGCATATTGTTTCTGCTCGGTCTCTAACCGAGGACCTTTCGCGTGTGAGGCAAACGTGATAACCACTACACTACAGAAACAACTTATAGTAAATTCTCGGGGTACCGAATTCCGTGAATGTTTCCCTGTTGGCACACATTTTCCAAAGAGGCAACATGTTTCTTCTCTCTTTCGAAACTAGGGATCTGTCAAGTGAGGAGAATGTGGCAATAATTGAAATAAAGATGGTGAGCTGAGAGAGGCTGACATTGACAGTCATACGATAATTACACTTAGGCCGATACAAACTCCAGCACACGAATGGACTTTTGGCCTCTTTAACATAAAATCAGCATATTGTTTCTGCTCGGTCTCGAACCGAGGACCTTTCGCGTGTTAAGCGAACGTGATAACCACTACACTACAGAAACAACTTATAGTAAATAGTTGGGGTACCGAATTCCGTAAATGTTTCCCTGTTCGCACACATTTTCCAAAGAGGCAACATGTTTCTTCTCTCTTTCGAAACTGGGGATCTGTCAAGTGAGGAGAATGTGGCAATAATTGAACTTAAGATGGTGAGCTGAGAGAGGCTTAAATTGACAGTTTCACGATAATTGCACTTAGGCCGATACAAACTCCAGCACACGAATGGACTTTTTGCCTCTTTAACATAAAATCAGCATATTGTTTCTGCTCGGTCTCGAACCGAGGACCTTTCGCGTGTTAGGCGAACGTGATAACCACTACACTACAGAAACAACTTATAGTAAATTCTCGGGGTACCGAATTCCGTAAATGTTTCCCTGTTTGCACACATTTTCCAAAGAGGCAACATGTTTCTATTCTCTTTCGAAACTAGGGATCTGTCAAGTGAGGAGAATGTGGCAATAATTGAAATAAAGATGGTGAGCTGAGAGAGGCTTAAATTGACAGTTTAACGATAATTACACTAAGGCCGATACAAACTCCAGCACACGAATGGACTTTTGGCCTCTTTAACATAAAATCAGCATATTGTTTCTGCTCGGTCTCGAACCGAGGACCTTTCGCGTGTGAGGCGAACGTGATAACCACTACACTACAGAAACAACTTATAGGAAATAGTTGGGGTACCGAATTCCGTAAATGTTTCCATGTTCGCAAACATTTACCAATGAGGCAACATGTTTCTATTCTCTTTCGAAACTAGGGATCTGTCAAGTGAGGAGAATGTGGCAATAATTGAACTAAAGATGGTGAGCTGAGAGAGGCTTAAATTGACAGTTTCACGATAATTACACTTTGGCCGATACAAACTACAGCAGACGAATCGACTTTTGGCCGCTTTAAGATGAAATCAGCATATTGTTTCTGCTCGGTCTCGAACCGAGGACCTTTCGCGTGTTAGAAGAACATGATAACCACTACACTACAGAAACAACTTATAGTAAATAGTTGGGGTACCGAATTCCGTAAATGTTTCCCTGTTGGCACACATTTTCCAAAGAGGCAACATGTTTCTTCTCTCTTTCGAAACTAGGGATCTGTCAAGTGAGGAGAATGTGGCAATAATTGAAATAAAGATGGTGAGCTGAGAGAGGCTTAAATTGACAGTTATACGATAATTACACTTAGGCCGATACAAACTACAGCACACGAATGAACTTTTGGCCGCTTTAAGATGAAATCAGCATATTGTTTCTGCTCGGTGTCGAACCGAGGACCTTTCGCGTGTTAGAAGAACATGATAACCACTACACTACAGAAACAACTTATAGTAAATAGTTGGGGTACCGAATTCCGTAAATGTTTCCCTGTTGGCACACATTTTCCAAAGAGGCAACATGTTTCTTCTCTCTTTCTGTCAAGTGAGGAGAATGTGGCAATAATTGAAATAAAGATGGTGAGCTGAGAGAGGCTGACATTGACAGTTACACAATAGTTTCACTTAGGCCGATACAAACTACAGGACACGAATGGACTTTTGGCCTCTTTAACATAAAATCAGCATATTGTTTCTGCTCTGTCTCGAACCGAGGACCTTTCGCGTGTAAGGCGAACGTGATAACCACTACACTACAGAAACAACTTATAGTAAATAGTTGGGGTACCGAATTCCGTAAATGTTTCCCTGTTGGCACACATTTTCCAAAGAGGCAACATGTTTCTTCTCTCTTTCGAAACTAGGGATCTGTCAAGTGAGGAGAATGTGGCAATAATTGAAATAAAGATGGTGAGCTGAGAGAGGCTTAAATTGACAGTTTCACGATAATTACACTTAGGCCGATACAAACTACAGCACACGAATGAACTTTTGGCCGCTTTAAGATGAAATCAGCATATTGTTTCTGCTCGGTCTCGAACCGAGGACCTTTCGCGTGTGAGGCGAACGTGATAACCACTACACTACAGAAACAACTTATAGTAAATAGTTGGGGTACCGAATTCCGTAAATGTTTCCATGTTCGCAAACATTTACCAATGAGGCAACATGTTTCTATTCTCTTTCGAAACTAGGGATCTGTCAAGTGAGGAGAATGTGGCAATAATTGAACTAAAGATGGTGAGCTGAGAGAGGCTTAAATTGACAGTTTCACGATAATTACACTTTGGCCGATACAAACTACAGCAGACGAATCGACTTTTGGCCGCTTTAAGATGAAATCAGCATATTGTTTCTGCTCGGTCTCGAATCGAGGACCTTTCGCGTGTTAGAAGAACATGATAACCACTACACTACAGAAACAACTTATAGTAAATAGTTGGGGTACCGAATTCCGTAAATGTTTCCCTGTTGGCACACATTTTCCAAAGAGGCAACATGTTTCTTCTCTCTTTCGAAACTAGGGATCTGTCAAGTGAGGAGAATGTGGCAATAATTGAAATAAAGATGGTGAGCTGAGAGAGGCTTAAATTGACAGTTATACGATAATTACACTTAGGCCGATACAAACTACAGCACACGAATGAACTTTTGGCCGCTTTAAGATGAAATCAGCATATTGTTTCTGCTCGGTGTCGAACCGAGGACCTTTCGCGTGTTAGAAGAACATGATAACCACTACACTACAGAAACAACTTATAGTAAATAGTTGGGGTACCGAATTCCGTAAATGTTTCCCTGTTGGCACACATTTTCCAAAGAGGCAACATGTTTCTTCTCTCTTTCTGTCAAGTGAGTTGAATGTGGCAATAATTGAAATAAAGATGGTGAGCTGAGAGAGGCTGACATTGACAGTTACACAATAGTTTCACTTAGGCCGATACAAACTACAGGACACGAATGGACTTTTGGCCTCTTTAACATAAAATCAGCATATTGTTTCTGCTCGGTCTCGAACCGAGGACCTTTCGCGTGTAAGGCGAATGTGATAACCACTACACTACAGAAACAACCTATAGTAAATAGTTGGGTACCGAATTCCGTAAATGTTTCCCTGTTGGCACACATTTTCCAAAGAGGCAACATGTTTCTTCTCTCTTTCGAAACTAGGGATCTGTCAAGTGAGGAGAATGTGGCAATAATTGAAATAAAGATGGTGAGCTGAGAGAGGCTTAAATTGACAGTTTCACGATAATTACACTTAGGCCGATACAAACTACAGCACACGAATGAACTTTTGGCCGCTTTAAGATGAAATCAGCATATTGTTTCTGCTCGGTCTCGAACCGAGGACCTTTCGCGTGTGAGGCGAACGTGATAACCACTACACTACAGAAACAACTTATAGTAAATAGTTGGGGTACCGAATTC
>NC_136765.1:3132029-3207029 GCF_947034865.1 Barbatula barbatula | reverse complement strand
AACTAGGGATCTGTCAAGTGAGGAGAATGTGGCAATAATTGAAATAAAGATGGTGAGCTGAGAGAGGCTTAAATTGACAGTTTAACGATAATTACACTAAGGCCGATACAAACTCCAGCACACGAATGGACTTTTGGCCTCTTTAACATAAAATCAGCATATTGTTTCTGCTCGGTCTCGAACCGAGGACCTTTCGCGTGTGAGGCGAACGTGATAACCACTACACTACAGAAACAACTTATAGTAAATTCTCGGGGTACCGAATTCCGTGAATGTTTCCCTGTTCGCACACATTTTCCAAAGAGGCAACATGTTTCTTTTCTCTTTCGAAACTAGGGATCTGTCAAGTGAGGAGAATGTGGCAATAATTGAAATAAAGATGGTGAGCTGAGAGAGGCTGACATTGACAGTTATACGATAATTACACTTAGGCCGATACAAACTCCAGCACACGAATGGACTTTTGGCCTCTTTAACATAAAATCAGCATATTGTTTCTGCTCGGTCTCGAACCGAGGACCTTTCGCGTGTTAGGCGAACGTGATAACCACTACACTACAGAAACAACTTATAGTAAATTCTCGGGGTACCGAATTCCGTAAATGTTTCCCTGTTTGCACACATTTTCCAAAGAGGCAACATGTTTCTATTCTCTTTCGAAACTAGGGATCTGTCAAGTGAGGAGAATGTGGCAATAATTGAACTAAAGATGGTGAGCTGAGAGAGGCTTAAATTGACAGTTTCACGATAATTACACTTTGGCCGATACAAACTACAGCAGACGAATCGACTTTTGGCCGCTTTAAGATGAAATCAGCATATTGTTTCTGCTCGGTCTCGAACCGAGGACCTTTCGCGTGTTAGAAGAACATGATAACCACTACACTACAGAAACAACTTATAGTAAATAGTTGGGGTACCGAATTCCGTAAATGTTTCCCTGTTGGCACACATTTTCCAAAGAGGCAACATGTTTCTTCTCTCTTTCGAAACTAGGGATCTGTCAAGTGAGGAGAATGTGGCAATAATTGAAATAAAGATGGTGAGCTGAGAGAGGCTTAAATTGACAGTTATACGATAATTACACTTAGGCCGATACAAACTACAGCACACGAATGAACTTTTGGCCGCTTTAAGATGAAATCAGCATATTGTTTCTGCTCGGTGTCGAACCGAGGACCTTTCGCGTGTTAGAAGAACATGATAACCACTACACTACAGAAACAACTTATAGTAAATAGTTGGGGTACCGATTTCCGTAAATGTTTCCCTGTTGGCACACATTTTCCAAAGAGGCAACATGTTTCTTCTCTCTTTCTGTCAAGTGAGGAGAATGTGGCAATAATTGAAATAAAGATGGTGAGCTGAGAGAGGCTGACATTGACAGTTACACAATAGTTTCACTTAGGCCGATACAAACTACAGGACACGAATGGACTTTTGGCCTCTTTAACATAAAATCAGCATATTGTTTCTGCTCGGTCTCGAACCGAGGACCTTTCGCGTGTTAGGCGAACGTGATAACCACTACACTACAGAAACAACTTATAGTAAATAGTTGGGGTACCGAATTCCGTAAATGTTTCCCTGTTCGCACACATTTTCCAAAGAGGCAACATGTTTCTTCTCTCTTTCGAAACTAGGGATCTGTCAAGTGAGGAGAATGTGGCAATAATTGAAATAAAGATGGTGAGCTGAGAGAGGCTGACATTGACAGTTACACAATAATTTCACTTAGGCTGATACAAACTACAGGACACGAATGGACTTTTGGCCTCTTTAACATAAAATCAGCATATTGTTTCTGCTCGGTCTCGAACCGAGGACCTTTCGCGTGTGAGGTGAACGTGATAACCACTACACTACAGAAACAACTTATAGTAAATAGTTGGGGTACCGAATTCCGTAAATGTTTCCCTGTTGGCACACATTTTCCAAAGAGGCAACATGTTTCTTCTCTCTTTCGAAACTAGGGATCTGTCAAGTGAGGAGAATGTGGCAATAATTGAACTAAAGATGGTGAGCTGAGAGAGGCCGACATTGACAGTTACACAATAATTTCACTTGGGCGGATACAAACTACAGCACACGAATGGACTTTTGGCCTCTTTAACATAAAATCAGCATATTGTTTTTGCTCGGTGTCGAACCGAGGACCTTTCGCGTGTTAGGCGAACGTGATAACCACTACACTACAGAAACAACTTATAGTAAATAGTTGGGGTACCGAATTCCGTAAATGTTTCCCTGTTGGCACACATTTTCCAAAGAGGCAACATGTTTCTTCTCTCTTTCGAAACTAGGGATCTGTCAAGTGAGGAGAATGTGGCAATAATTGAACTAAAGATGGTGAGCTGAGAGAGGCTTAAATTGACAGTTTCACGATAATTACACTTAGGCCGATACAAACTCCAGCACACGAATGGACTTTTTGCCTCTTTAACATAAAATCAGCATATTGCTTCTGCTCGGTCTAGAAACAGAGGACCTTTCGCGTGTTAGAAGAACATGATAACCACTACACTACAGAAACAACTTATAGTAAATTCTCGGGGTACCGAATTCCGTGAATGTTTCCCTGTTCGCACACATTTTCCAAAGAGGCAACATGTTTCTTTTCTCTTTCGAAACTAGGGATCTGTCAAGTGAGGAGAATGTGGCAATAATTGAAATAAAGATGGTGAGCTGAGAGAGGCTGACATTGACAGTTACACAATAATTTCACTTAGGCTGATACAAACTACAGGACACGAATGGACTTTTGGCCTCTTTAACATAAAATTAGCATATTGTTTCTGCTCGGTCTCGAACCGAGGACCTTTCGCGTGTGAGGCGAACGTGATAACTACTACACTACAGAAACAACTTATAGTAAATAGTTGGGGTACCGAATTCCGTAAATGTTTCCCTGTTGGCACACATTTTCCAAAGAGGCAACATGTTTCTATTCTCTTTCGAAACTAGGGATCTGTCAAGTGAGGAGAATGTGGCAATAATTGAAATAAAGATGGTGAGCTGAGAGAGGCTTAAATTGACAGTTTAACGATAATTACAGTAAGGCCGATACAAACTCCAGCACACGAATGGACTTTTGGCCTCTTTAACATAAAATCAGCATATTGTTTCTGCTCGGTCTCGAACCGAGGACCTTTCGCGTGTTAGGCGAACGTGATAACCACTACACTACAGAAACAACTGATAGTAAATAGTTGGGGTACCGAATTCGGTAAATGTTTCCCTGTTGGCACACATTTTCCAAAGAGGCAACATGTTTCTTCTCTCTTTCGAAACTAGGGATCTGTCAAGTGAGGAGAATGTGGCAATAATTGAAATAAAGATGGTGAGCTGAGAGAGGCCGACATTGACAGTTACACAATAATTTCACTTGGGCGGATACAAACTACAGCACACGAATGGACTTTTGGCCTCTTTAACATAAAATCAGCATATTGTTTCTGCTCGGTCTCTAACCGAGGACCTTTCGCGTGTGAGGCAAACGTGATAACCACTACACTACAGAAACAACTTATAGTAAATTCTCGGGGTACCGAATTCCGTGAATGTTTCCCTGTTCGCACACATTTTCCAAAGAGGCAACATGTTTCTTCTCTCTTTCGAAACTAGGGATCTGTCAAGTGAGAAAAATGTGGCAATAATTGAAATAAAGATGGTGAGCTGAGAGAGGCTTTAATTGACAGTTTAACGATAATTACACGAAGGCCGATACAAACTCCAGCACACGAATGGACTTTTGGCCTCTTTAACATAAAATCAGCATATTGTTTCTGCTCGGTCTCGAACCGAGGACCTTTCGCGTGTTAGGCGAATGTGATAACCACTACACTACAGAAACAACTTATAGTAAATAGTTGGGGTACCGAATTCCGTAAATGTTTCCCTGTTCGCACACATTTTCCAAAGAGGCAACATGTTTCTTCTCTCTTTCGAAACTAGGGATCTGTCAAGTGAGGAGAATGTGGCAATAATTGAACTTAAGATGGTGAGCTGAGAGAGGCTTAAATTGACAGTTTCACGATAATTACACTTAGGCCGATACAAACTCCAGCACACGAATGGACTTTTTGCCTCTTTAACATAAAATCAGCATATTGTTTCTGCTCGGTCTCGAACCGAGGACCTTTCGCGTGTTAGGCGAACGTGATAACCACTACACTACAGAAACAACTTATAGTAAATTCTCGGGGTACCGAATTCCGTAAATGTTTCCATGTTCGCACACATTTTCCAAAGAGGCAACATGTTTCTATTCTCTTTCGAAACTAGGGATCTGTCAAGTGAGGAGAATGTGGCAATAATTGAAATAAAGATGGTGAGCTGAGAGAGGCTTAAATTGACAGTTTAACGATAATTACACTAAGGCCGATACAAACTCCAGCACACGAATGGACTTTTGGCCTCTTTAACATAAAATCAGCATATTGTTTCTGCTCGGTCTCGAACCGAGGACCTTTCGCGTGTGAGGCGAACGTGATAACCACTACACTACAGAAACAACTTATAGTAAACAGTTGGGGTACCGAATTCTGTAAATGTTTCCATGTTCGCAAACATTTACCAATGAGGCAACATGTTTCTATTCTCTTTCGAAACTAGGGATCTGTCAAGTGAGGAGAATGTGGCAATAATTGAACTAAAGATGGTGAGCTGAGAGAGGCTTAAATTGACAGTTTCACGATAATTACACTTTGGCCGATACAAACTACAGCAGACGAATCGACTTTTGGCCGCTTTAAGATGAAATCAGCATATTGTTTCTGCTCGGTCTCGAACCGAGGACCTTTCGCGTGTTAGAAGAACATGATAACCACTACACTACAGAAACAACTTATAGTAAATAGTTGGGGTACCGAATTCCGTAAATGTTTCCCTGTTGGCACACATTTTCCAAAGAGGCAACATGTTTCTTCTCTCTTTCGAAACTAGGGATCTGTCAAGTGAGGAGAATGTGGCAATAATTGAAATAAAGATGGTGAGCTGAGAGAGGCTTAAATTGACAGTTATACGATAATTACACTTAGGCCGATACAAACTACAGCACACGAATGAACTTTTGGCCGCTTTAAGATGAAATCAGCATATTGTTTCTGCTCGGTGTCGAACCGAGGACCTTTCGCGTGTTAGAAGAACATGATAACCACTACACTACAGAAACAACTTATAGTAAATAGTTGGGGTACCGAATTCCGTAAATGTTTCCCTGTTGGCACACATTTTCCAAAGAGGCAACATGTTTCTTCTCTCTTTCTGTCAAGTGAGGAGAATGTGGCAATAATTGAAATAAAGATGGTGAGCTGAGAGAGGCTGACATTGACAGTTACACAATAGTTTCACTTAGGCCGATACAAACTACAGGACACGAATGGACTTTTGGCCTCTTTAACATAAAATCAGCATATTGTTTCTGCTCTGTCTCGAACCGAGGACCTTTCGCGTGTAAGGCGAACGTGATAACCACTACACTACAGAAACAACTTATAGTAAATAGTTGGGGTACCGAATTCCGTAAATGTTTCCCTGTTGGCACACATTTTCCAAAGAGGCAACATGTTTCTTCTCTCTTTCGAAACTAGGGATCTGTCAAGTGAGGAGAATGTGGCAATAATTGAAATAAAGATGGTGAGCTTAGAGAGGCTTAAATTGACAGTTTCACGATAATTACACTTAGGCCGATACAAACTACAGCACACGAATGAACTTTTGGCCGCTTTAAGATGAAATCAGCATATTGTTTCTGCTCGGTCTCGAACCGAGGACCTTTCGCGTGTGAGGCGAACGTGGTAACCACTACACTACAGAAACAACTTATAGTAAATAGTTGGGGTACCGAATTCCGTAAATGTTTCCATGTTCGCAAACATTTACCAATGAGGCAACATGTTTCTATTCTCTTTCGAAACTAGGGATCTGTCAAGTGAGGAGAATGTGGCAATAATTGAACTAAAGATGGTGAGCTGAGAGAGGCTTAAATTGACAGTTTCACGATAATTACACTTTGGCCGATACAAACTACAGCAGACGAATCGACTTTTGGCCGCTTTAAGATGAAATCAGCATATTGTTTCTGCTCGGTCTCGAATCGAGGACCTTTCGCGTGTTAGAAGAACATGATAACCACTACACTACAGAAACAACTTATAGTAAATAGTTGGGGTACCGAATTCCGTAAATGTTTCCCTGTTGGCACACATTTTCCAAAGAGGCAACATGTTTCTTCTCTCTTTCGAAACTAGGGATCTGTCAAGTGAGGAGAATGTGGCAATAATTGAAATAAAGATGGTGAGCTGAGAGAGGCTTAAATTGACAGTTATACGATAATTACACTTAGGCCGATACAAACTACAGCACACGAATGAACTTTTGGCCGCTTTAAGATGAAATCAGCATATTGTTTCTGCTCGGTGTCGAACCGAGGACCTTTCGCGTGTTAGAAGAACATGATAACCACTACACTACAGAAACAACTTATAGTAAATAGTTGGGGTACCGAATTCCGTAAATGTTTCCCTGTTGGCACACATTTTCCAAAGAGGCAACATGTTTCTTCTCTCTTTCGAAACTAGGGATCTGTCAAGTGAGGAGAATGTGGCAATAATTGAACTAAAGATGGTGAGCTGAGAGAGGCTTAAATTGACAGTTTCACGATAATTACACTTAGGCCGATACAAACTCCAGCACACGAATGGACTTTTTGCCTCTTTAACATAAAATCAGCATATTGTTTCTGCTCGGTCTAGAAACAGAGGACCTTTCGCGTGTTAGGCGAACGTGATAACCACTACACTACAGAAACAACTTATAGTAAATAGTTGGGGTACCGAATTCCGTAAATGTTTCCCTGTTGGCACACATTTTCCAAAGAGGCAACATGTTTCTTCTCTCTTTCTGTCAAGTGAGGAGAATGTGGCAATAATTGAAATAAAGATGGTGAGCTGAGAGAGGCTTAAATTGACAGTTTAACGATAATTACACTAAGGCCGATACAAACTCCAGCACACGAATGGACTTTTGGCCTCTTTAACATAAAATCAGCATATTGTTTCTGCTCGGTCTCGAACCGAGGACCTTTCGCGTGTGAGGCGAACGTGATAACCACTACACTACAGAAACAACTTATAGTAAATAGTTGGGGTACCGAATTCCGTAAATGTTTCCATGTTCGCAAACATTTACCAATGAGGCAACATGTTTCTATTCTCTTTCGAAACTAGTGATCTGTCAAGTGAGGAGAATGTGGCAATAATTGAACTAAAGATGGTGAGCTGAGAGAGGCTTAAATTGACAGTTTCACGATAATTACACTTTGGCCGATACAAACTACAGCAGACGAATCGACTTTTGGCCGCTTTAAGATGAAATCAGCATATTGTTTCTGCTCGGTCTCGAACCGAGGACCTTTCGCGTGTTAGAAGAACATGATAACCACTACACTACAGAAACAACTTATAGTAAATAGTTGGGGTACCGAATTCCGTAAATGTTTCCCTGTTGGCACACATTTTCCAAAGAGGCAACATGTTTCTTCTCTCTTTCGAAACTAGGGATCTGTCAAGTGAGGAGAATGTGGCAATAATTGAAATAAAGATGGTGAGCTGAGAGAGGCTTAAATTGACAGTTATACGATAATTACACTTAGGCCGATACAAACTACAGCACACGAATGAACTTTTGGCCGCTTTAAGATTAAATCAGCATATTGTTTCTGCTCGGTGTCGAACCGAGGACCTTTCGCGTGTTAGAAGAACATGATAACCACTACACTACAGAAACAACTTATAGTAAATAGTTGGGGTACCGAATTCCGTAAATGTTTCCCTGTTGGCACACATTTTCCAAAGAGGCAACATGTTTCTTCTCTCTTTCGAAACTAGGGATCTGTCAAGTGAGGAGAATGTGGCAATAATTGAAATAAAGATGGTGAGCTGAGAGAGGCTTAAATTGACAGTTTCACGATAATTACACTTAGGCCGATACAAACTCCAGCACACGAATGGACTTTTTGCCTCTTTAACATAAAATCAGCATATTGTTTCTGCTCGGTCTCGAACCGAGGACCTTTCGCGTGTGAGGCGAACGTGATAACTACTACACTACAGAAACAACTTATAGTAAATAGTTGGGGTACCGAATTCCGTAAATGTTTCCCTGTTGGCACACATTTTCCAAAGAGGCAACATGTTTCTATTCTCTTTCGAAACTAGGGATCTGTCAAGTGAGGAGAATGTGGCAATAATTGAAATAAAGATGGTGAGCTGAGAGAGGCTTAAATTGACAGTTTAACGATAATTACACTAAGGCCGATACAAACTCCAGCACACGAATGGACTTTTGGCCTCTTTAACATAAAATCAGCATATTGTTTCTGCTCGGTCTCGAACCGAGGACCTTTCGCGTGTTAGGCGAACGTGATAACCACTACACTACAGAAACAACTTATAGTAAATTCTCGGGGTACCGAATTCCGTAAATGTTTCCCTGTTGGCACACATTTTCCAAAGAGGCAACATGTTTCTTCTCTCTTTCGAAACTAGGGATCTGTCAAGTGAGGAGAATGTGGCAATAATTGAACTTAAGATGGTGAGCTGAGAGAGGCTTAAATTGACAGTTTCACGATAATTACACTTAGGCCGATACAAACTACAGCACACGAATGAACTTTTGGCCTCTTTAACATAAAATCAGAATATTGTTTCTGCTCGGTCTCGAACCGAGGACCTTTCGCGTGTTAGGCGAACGTGATAACCACTACACTACAGAAACAACTTATAGTAAATAGTTGGGGTACCGAATTCCGTAAATGTTTCCCTGTTGGCACACATTTTCCAAAGAGGCAACATGTTTCTTCTCTCTTTCTGTCAAGTGAGGAGAATGTGGCAATAATTGAAATAAAGATGGTGAGCTGAGAGAGGCCGACATTGACAGTTACACAATAATTTCACTTGAGCGGATACAAACTACAGCACACGAATGGACTTTTGGCCTCTTTAACATAAAATCAGCATATTGTTTCTGCTCGGTCTCTAACCGAGGACCTTTCGCGTGTGAGGCGAACGTGATAACCACTACACTACAGAAACAACTTATAGTAAATTCTCGGGGTACCGAATTCCGTGAATGTTTCCCTGTTCGCACACATTTTCCAAAGAGGCAACATGTTTCTTCTCTCTTTCGAAACTAGGGATCTGTCAAGTGAGGAGAATGTGGCAATAATTGAAATAAAGATGGTGAGCTGAGAGAGGCTGACATTGACAGTTATACGATAATTACACTTAGGCCGATACAAACTCCAGCACACGAATGGACTTTTGGCCTCTTTAACATAAAATCAGCATATTGTTTCTGCTCGGTCTCGAACCGAGGACCTTTCGCGTGTTACGCGAACGTGATAACCACTACACTACAGAAACAACTTATAGTAAATAGTTGGGGTACCGAATTCCGTAAATGTTTCCCTGTTCGCACACATTTTCCAAAGAGGCAACATGTTTCTATTCTCTTTCGAAACTAGGGATCTGTCAAGTGAGGAGAATGTGGCAATAATTGAAATAAAGATGGTGAGCTGAGAGAGGCTTAAATTGACAGTTTAACGATAATTACACTAAGGCCGATACAAACTCCAGCACACGAATGGACTTTTGGCCTCTTTAACATAAAATCAGCATATTGTTTCTGCTCGGTCTCGAACCGAGGACCTTTCGCGTGTGAGGCGAACGTGATAACCACTACACTACAGAAACAACTTATAGTAAATAGTTGGGGTACCGAATTCCGTAAATGTTTCCATGTTCGCAAACATTTACCAATGAGGCAACATGTTTCTATTCTCTTTCGAAACTAGGGATCTGTCAAGTGAGGAGAATGTGGCAATAATTGAACTAAAGATGGTGAGCTGAGAGAGGCTTAAATTGACAGTTTCACGATAATTACACTTTGGCCGATACAAACTACAGCAGACGAATCGACTTTTGGCCGCTTTAAGATGAAATCAGCATATTGTTTCTGCTCGGTCTCGAACCGAGGACCTTTCGCGTGTTAGAAGAACATGATAACCACTACACTACAGAAACAACTTATAGTAAATAGTTGGGGTACCGAATTCCGTAAATGTTTCCCTGTTGGCACACATTTTCCAAAGAGGCAACATGTTTCTTCTCTCTTTCGAAACTAGGGATCTGTCAAGTGAGGAGAATGTGGCAATAATTGAAATAAAGATGGTGAGCTGAGAGAGGCTTAAATTGACAGTTATACGATAATTACACTTAGGCCGATACAAACTACAGCACACGAATGAACTTTTGGCCGCTTTAAGATGAAATCAGCATATTGTTTCTGCTCGGTGTCGAACCGAGGACCTTTCGCGTGTTAGAAGAACATGATAACCACTACACTACAGAAACAACTTATAGTAAATAGTTGGGGTACCGAATTCCGTAAATGTTTCCCTGTTGGCACACATTTTCCAAAGAGGCAACATGTTTCTTCTCTCTTTCCGTCAAGTGAGGAGAATGTGGCAATAATTGAAATAAAGATGGTGAGCTGAGAGAGGCTGACATTGACAGTTACACAATAGTTTCACTTAGGCCGATACAAACTACAGGACACGAATGGACTTTTGGCCTCTTTAACATAAAATCAGCATATTGTTTCTGCTCGGTCTCGAACCGAGGACCTTTCGCGTGTAAGGCGAACGTGATAACCACTACACTACAGAAACAACTTATAGTAAATAGTTGGGGTACCGAATTCCGTAAATGTTTCCCTGTTGGCACACATTTTCCAAAGAGGCAACATGTTTCTTCTCTCTTTCTGTCAAGTGAGGAGAATGTGGCAATAATTGAAATAAAGATGGTGAGCTGAGAGAGGCTGACATTGACAGTTACACAATAGTTTCACTTAGGCCGATACAAACTACAGGACACGAATGGACTTTTGGCCTCTTTAACATAAAATCAACCTATTGTTTCTGCTCGGTCTCGAACCGAGGACCTTTCGCGTGTAAGGCGAACGTGATAACCACTACACTACAGAAACAACTTATAGTAAATAGTTGGGGTACCGAATTCCGTAAATGTTTCCCTGTTCGCACACATTTTCCAAAGAGGCAACATGTTTCTTCTCTCTTTCGAAACTAGGGATCTGTCAAGTGAGGAGAATGTGGCAATAATTGAACTTAAGATGGTGAGCTGAGAGAGGCTTAAATTGACAGTTTCACGATAATTACACTTAGGCCGATACAAACTCCAGCACACGAATGGACTTTTGGCCTCTTTAACATAAAATCAACCTATTGTTTCTGCTCGGTCTCGAACCGAGGACCTTTCGCGTGTAAGGCGAACGTGATAACCACTACACTACAGAAACAACTTATAGTAAATTCTCGGGGTACCGAATTCCGTAAATGTTTCCCTGTTCGCACACATTTTCCAAAGAGGCAACATGTTTCTATTCTCTTTCGAAACTAGGGATCTGTCAAGTGAGGAGAATGTGGCAATAATTGAAATAAAGATGGTGAGCTGAGAGAGGCTTAAATTGACAGTTATACGATAATTACACTTAGGCCGATACAAACTACAGCACACGAATGAACTTTTGGCCGCTTTAAGATGAAATCAGCATATTGTTTCTGCTCGGTGTCGAACAGAGGACCTTTCGCGTGTTAGAAGAACATGATAACCACTACACTACAGAAACAACTTATAGTAAATAGTTGGGGTACCGAATTCCGTAAATGTTTCCCTGTTGGCACACATTTTCCAAAGAGGCAACATGTTTCTTCTCTCTTTCGAAACTAGGGATCTGTCAAGTGTGGAGAATGTGGCAATAATTGAAATAAAGATGGTGAGCTGAGAGAGGCTTAAATTGACAGTTTCACGATAATTACACTTAGGCCGATACAAACTACAGCACACGAATGAACTTTTGGCCGCTTTAAGATGAAATCAGCATATTGTTTCTGCTCGGTCTCGAACCGAGGACCTTTCGCGTGTGAGGCGAACGTGATAACCACTACACTACAGAAACAACTTATAGTAAACAGTTGGGGTACCGAATTCCGTAAATGTTTCCCTGTTGGCACACATTTTCCAAAGAGGCAACATGTTTCTTCTCTCTTTCGAAACTAGGGATCTGTCAAGTGAGGAGAATGTGGCAATAATTGAACTAAAGATGGTGAGCTGAGAGAGGCCGACATTGACAGTTACACAATAATTTCACTTGGGCGGATTCAAACTACAGCACACGAATGGACTTTTGGCCTCTTTAACATAAAATCAGCATATTGTTTCTGCTCGGTCTCGAACCGAGGACCTTTCGCGCGTTAGGCGAACGTGATAGCCACTACACTACAGAAACAACTTATAGTAAATTCTCGGGGTACCGAATTCCGTAAATGTTTCCCTGTTCGCACACATTTTCCAAAGAGGCAACATGTTTCTATTCTCTTTCGAAACTAGGGATCTGTCAAGTGAGGAGAATGTGGCAATAATTGAACTAAAGATGGTGAGCTGAGAGAGGCCGACATTGACAGTTACACAATAATTTCACTTGGGCGGATACAAACTACAGCACACGAATGGACTTTTGGCCTCTTTAACATAAAATCAGCATATTGTTTCTGCTCGGTCTCTAACCGAGGACCTTTCGCGTGTGAGGCGAACGTGATAACCACTACACTACAGAAACAACTTATAGTAAATTCTCGGGGTACCGAATTCCGTGAATGTTTCCCTGTTCGCACACATTTTCCAAAGAGGCAACATGTTTCTTCTCTCTTTCGAAACTAGGGATCTGTCAAGTGAGGAGAATCTGGCAATAATTGAAATAAAGATGGTGAGCTGAGAGAGGCTTTAATTGACAGTTTAATGATAATTACACTAAGGCCGATACAAACTCCAGCACACGAATGGACTTTTGGCCTCTTTAACATAAAATCAGAATATTGTTTCTGCACGGTCTCGAACCGAGGACCTTTCGCGTGTGAGGCGAACGTGATAACCACTACACTACAGAAACAACTTATAGTAAATAGTTGGGGTACCGAATTCTGTAAATGTTTCCATGTTCGCAAACATTTACCAATGAGGCAACATGTTTCTATTCTCTTTTGAAACTAGGGATCTTTCAAGTGAGGAGAATGTGGCAATAATTGAACTAAAGATGGTGAGCTGAGAGAGGCTTAAATTGACAGTTTCACGATAATTACACTTTGGCCGATACAAACTACAGCAGACGAATCGACTTTTGGCCGCTTTAAGATGAAATCAGCATATTGTTTCTGCTCGGTCTCGAACCGAGGACCTTTCGCGTGTTAGAAGAACATGATAACCACTACACTACAGAAACAACTTATAGTAAATAGTTGTGGTACCGAATTCCGTAAATGTTTCCCTGTTGGCACACATTTTCCAAAGAGGCAACATGTTTCTTCTCTCTTTCGAAACTAGGGATCTGTCAAGTGAGGAGAATGTGGCAATAATTGAAATAAAGATGGTGAGCTGAGAGAGGCTTAAATTGACAGTTATACGATAATTACACTTAGGCCGATACAAACTACAGCACACGAATGAACTTTTGGCCGCTTTAAGATGAAATCAGCATATTGTTTCTGCTCGGTGTCGAACCGAGGACCTTTCGCGTGTTAGAAGAACATGATAACCACTACACTACAGAAACAACTTATAGCAAATAGTTGGGGTACCGAATTCCGTAAATGTTTCCCTGTTGGCACACATTTTCCAAAGAGGCAACATGTTTCTTCTCTCTTTCTGTCAAGTGAGGAGAATGTGGCAATAATTGAAATAAAGATGGTGAGCTGAGAGAGGCTGACATTGACAGTTACACAATAGTTTCACTTAGGCCGATACAAACTACAGGACACGAATGGACTTTTGGCCTCTTTAAGATGAAATCAGCATATTGTTTCTGCTCAGTCTCGAACCGAGGACCTTTCGCGTGTGAGGCGAACGTGATAACCACTACACTACAGAAACAACTTATAGTAAACAGTTGGGGTACCGAATTCCGTAAATGTTTCCCTGTTGGCACACATTTTCCAAAGAGGCAACATGTTTCTTCTCTCTTTCGAAACTAGGGATCTGTCAAGTGAGGAGAATGTGGCAATAATTGAACTAAAGATGGTGAGCTGAGAGAGGCCGACATTGACAGTTACACAATAATTTCACTTGGGCGGATACAAACTACAGCACACGAATGGACTTTTGGCCTCTTTAACATAAAATCAGCATATTGTTTCTGCTCGGTCTCGAACCGAGGACCTTTCGCGTGTTAGGCGAACGTGATAACCACTACACTACAGAAACAACTTATAGTAAATTCTCGGGGTACCGAATTCCGTAAATGTTTCCCTGTTCGCACACATTTTCCAAAGAGGCAACATGTTTCTATTCTCTTTCGAAACTAGGGATCTGTCAAGTGAGGAGAATGTGGCAATAATTGAACTAAAGATGGTGAGCTGAGAGAGGCCGACATTGACAGTTACACAATAATTTCACTTGGGCGGATACAAACTACAGCACACGAATGGACTTTTGGCCTCTTTAACATAAAATCAGCATATTGTTTCTGCTCGGTCTCTAACCGAGGACCTTTCGCGTGTGAGGCGAACGTGATAACCACTACACTACAGAAACAACTTATAGTAAATTCTCGGGGAACCGAATTCCGTGAATGTTTCCCTGTTCGCACACATTTTCCAAAGAGGCAACATGTTTCTTCTCTCTTTCGAAACTAGGGATCTGTCAAGTGAGGAGAATCTGGCAATAATTGAAATAAAGATGGTGAGCTGAGAGAGGCTTTAATTGACAGTTTAATGATAATTACACTAAGGCCGATACAAACTCCAGCACACGAATGGACTTTTGGCCTCTTTAACATAAAATCAGCATATTGTTTCTGCTCGGTCTCGAACCGAGGACCTTTCGCGTGTTAGGCGAACGTGATAACCACTACACTACAGAAACAACTTATAGTAAAGAGTTGAGGTACCGAATTCCGTAAATGTTTCCCTGTTCGCACACATTTTCCAAAGAGGCAACATGTTTCTTCTCTCTTTCGAAACTAGGGATCTGTCAAGTGAGGAGAATGTGGCAATAATTGAACTTAAGATGGTGAGCTGAGAGAGGCTTAAATTGACAGTTTCACGATAATTACACTTAGGCCGATACAAACTCCAGCACACGAATGGACTTTTTGCCTCTTTAACATAAAATCAGCATATTGTTTCTGCTCGGTCTCGAACCGAGGACCTTTCGCGTGTAAGGCGAACATGATAACCACTACACTACAGAAACAACTTATAGTAAATTCTCGGGGTACCGAATTCCGTAAATGTTTCCCTGTTCGCACACATTTTCCAAAGAGGCAACATGTTTCTTCTCTCTTTCGAAACTAGGGATCTGTCAAGTGAGGAGAATGTGGCAATAATTGAACTAAAGATGGTGAGCTGAGAGAGGCCGACATTGACAGTTACACAATAATTTCACTTAGGCCGATACAAACTCCAGCACACGAATGGACTTTTTGCCTCTTTAACATAAAATCAGCATATTGTTTCTGCTCGGTCTCGAACCGAGGACCTTTCGCGTGTTAGGCAAACGTGATAACCACTACACTACAGAAACAACTTATAGTAAATTCTCGGGGTACCGAATTCCGTAAATGTTTCCCTGTTCGCACACATTTTCCAAAGAGGCAACATGTTTCTATTCTCTTTCGAAACTAGGGATCTGTCAAGTGAGGAGAATGTGGCAATAATTGAAATAAAGATGGTGAGCTGAGAGAGGCTTAAATTGACAGTTTAACGATAATTACACTAAGGCCGATACAAACTCCAGCACACGAATGGACTTTTGGCCTCTTTAACATAAAATCAGCATATTGTTTCTGCTCGGTCTCGAACCGAGGACCTTTCGCGTGTTAGAAGAACATGATAACCACTACACTACAGAAACAACTTATAGTAAATAGTTGGGGTACCGAATTCCGTAAATGTTTCCCTGTTGGCACACATTTTCCAAAGAGGCAACATGTTTCTTCTCTCTTTCTGTCAAGTGAGGAGAATGTGGCATTATTGAAATAAAGATGGTGAGCTGAGAGAGGCTGACATTGACAGTTACACAATAGTTTCACTTAGGCCGATACAAACTACAGGACACGAATGGACTTTTGGCCTCTTTAACATAAAATCAGCATATTGTTTCTGCTCGGTCTCGAACCGAGGACCTTTCGCGTGTAAGGCGAACGTGATAACCACTACACTACAGAAACAACTTATAGTAAATAGTTGGGGTACCGAATTCCGTAAATGTTTCCCTGTTGGCACACATTTTCCAAAGAGGCAACATGTTTCTTCTCTCTTTCGAAACTAGGGATCTGTCAAGTGAGGAGAATGTGGCAATAATTGAACTAAAGATGGTGAGCTGAGAGAGGCCGACATTGACAGTTACACAATAATTTCACTTGGGCGGATACAAACTACAGCACACGAATGGACTTTTGGCCTCTTTAACATAAAATCAGCATATTGTTTATGCTCGGTCTCGAACCGAGGACCTTTCGCGTGTTAGGCGAACGTGATAACCACTACACTACAGAAACAACTTATAGTAAATTCTCGGGGTACCGAATTCCGTAAATGTTTCCCTGTTCGCACACATTTTCCAAAGAGGCAACATGTTTCTATTCTCTTTCGAAACTAGGGATCTGTCAAGTGAGGAGAATGTGGCAATAATTGAACTTAAGATGGTGAGCTGAGAGAGGCTTAAATTGACAGTTTCACAATAATTTCACTTGGGCGGATACAAACTACAGCACACGAATGGACTTTTGGCCTCTTTAACATAAAATCAGCATATTGTTTCTGCTCGGTCTCTAACCGAGGACCTTTCGCGTGTGAGGCAAACGTGATAACCACTACACTACAGAAACAACTTACAGTAAATTCTCGGGGTACCGAATTCCGTGAATGTTTCCCTGTTCGCACACATTTTCCAAAGAGGCAACATGTTTCTTCTCTCTTTCGAAACTAGGGATCTGTCAAGTGAGAAAAATGTGGCAATAATTGAACTTAAGATGGTGAGCTGAGAGAGGCTTAAATTGACAGTTTCACGATAATTACACTTAGGCCGATACAAACTCCAGCACACGAATGGACTTTTTGCCTCTTTAACATAAAATCAGCATATTGTTTCTGCTCGGTCTCGAACCGAGGACCTTTCGCGTGTTAGGCGAACGTGATAACCACTACACTACAGAAACAACTTATAGTAAATTCTCGGGGTACCGAATTCCGTAAATGTTTCCCTGTTCGCACACATTTTCCAAAGAGGCAACATGTTTCTATTCTCTTTCGAAACTAGGGATCTGTCAAGTGAGGAGAATGTGGCAATAATTGAAATAAAGATGGTGAGCTGAGAGAGGCTTAAATTGACAGTTTAACGATAATTACACTAAGGCCGATACAAACTACAGCAGACGAATCGACTTTTGGCCGCTTTAAGATGAAATCAGCATATTGTTTCTGCTCGGTCTCGAACCGAGGACCTTTCGCGTGTTAGAAGAACATGATAACCACTACACTACAGAAACAACTTATAGTAAATAGTTGGGGTACCGAATTCCGTAAATGTTTCCCTGTTGGCACACATTTTCCAAAGAGGCAACATGTTTCTTCTCTCTTTCGAAACTAGGGATCTGTCAAGTGAGGAGAATGTGGCAATAATTGAACTAAAGATGGTGAGCTGAGAGAGGCTTAAATTGACAGTTTCACGATAATTACACTTTGGCCGATACAAACTACAGCAGACGAATCGACTTTTGGCCGCTTTAAGATGAAATCAGCATATTGTTTCTGCTCGGTCTCGAACCGAGGACCTTTCGCGTGTTAGAAGAACATGATAACCACTACACTACAGAAACAACTTATAGTAAATAGTTGGGGTACCGAATTCCGTAAATGTTTCCCTGTTGGCACACATTTTCCAAAGAGGCAACATGTTTCTTCTCTCTTTCGAAACTAGGGATCTGTCAAGTGAGGAGAATGTGGCAATAATTGAAATAAAGATGGTGAGCTGAGAGAGGCTTAAATTGACAGTTATACGATAATTACACTTAGGCCGATACAAACTACAGCACACAAATGAACTTTTGGCCGCTTTAAGATGAAATCAGCATATTGTTTCTGCTCGGTGTCGAACCGAGGACCTTTCGCGTGTTAGAAGAACATGATAACCACTACACTACAGAAACAACTTATAGTAAATAGTTGGGGTACCGAATTCCGTAAATGTTTCCCTGTTGGCACACATTTTCCAAAGAGGCAACATGTTTCTTCTCTCTTTCTGTCAAGTGAGGAGAATGTGGCAATAATTGAAATAAAGATGGTGAGCTGAGAGAGGCTGACATTGACAGTTACACAATAGTTTCACTTAGGCCGATACAAACTACAGGACACGAATGGACTTTTGGCCTCTTTAACATAAAATCAACCTATTGTTTCTGCTCGGTCTCGAACCGAGGACCTTTCGCGTGTAAGGCGAACGTGATAACCACTACACTACAGAAACAACTTATAGTAAATAGTTGGGGTACCGAATTCCGTAAATGTTTCCCTGTTGGCACACATTTTCCAAAGAGGCAACATGTTTCTTCTCTCTTTCGAAACTAGGGATCTGTCAAGTGAGGAGAATGTGGCAATAATTGAAATAAAGATGGTGAGCTGAGAGAGGCTTAAATTGACAGTTATACGATAATTACACTTAGGCCGATACAAACTACAGCACACGAAGGAACTTTTGGCCGCTTTAAGATGAAATCAGCATATTGTTTCTGCTCTGTGTCGAACCGAGGACCTTTCGCGTGTTAGAAGAACATGATAACCACTACACTACAGAAACAACTTATAGTAAATAGTTGGGGTACCGAATTCCGTAAATGTTTCCCTGTTGGCACACATTTTCCAAAGAGGCAACATGTTTCTTCTCTCTTTCTGTCAAGTGAGGAGAATGTGGCAATAATTGAAATAAAGATGGTGAGCTGAGAGAGGCTGACATTGACAGTTACACAATAGTTTCACTTAGGCCGATACAAACTACAGGACACGAATGGACTTTTGGCCTCTTTAACATAAAATCAGCATATTGTTTCTGCTCGGTCTCGAACCGAGGACCTTTCGCGTGTGAGGCGAACGTGATAACCACTACACTACAGAAACAACTTATAGTAAATTCTCGGGGAACCGAATTCCGTGAATGTTTCCCTGTTCGCACACATTTTCCAAAGAGGCAACATGTTTCTTCTCTCTTTCGAAACTAGGGATCTGTCAAGTGAGGAGAATCTGGCAATAATTGAAATAAAGATGGTGAGCTGAGAGAGGCTTTAATTGACAGTTTAATGATAATTACACTAAGGCCGATACAAACTCCAGCACACGAATGGACTTTTGGCCTCTTTAACATAAAATCAGCATATTGTTTCTGCTCGGTCTCGAACCGAGGACCTTTCGCGTGTTAGGCGAACGTGATAACCACTACACTACAGAAACAACTTATAGTAAATAGTTGAGGTACCGAATTCCGTAAATGTTTCCCTGTTGGCACACATTTTCCAAAGAGGCAACATGTTTCTTCTCTCTTTCGAAACTAGGGATCTGTCAAGTGAGGAGAATGTGGCAATAATTGAACTTAAGATGGTGAGCTGAGAGAGGCTTAAATTGACAGTTTCACGATAATTACACTTAGGCCGATACAAACTCCAGCACACGAATGGACTTTTTGCCTCTTTAACATAAAATCAGCATATTGTTTCTGCTCGGTCTCGAACCGAGGACCTTTCGCGTGTAAGGCGAACGTGATAACCACTACACTACAGAAACAACTTATAGTAAATTCTCGGGGTACCGAATTCCGTAAATGTTTCCCTGTTCGCACACATTTTCCAAAGAGGCAACATGTTTCTATTCTCTTTCGAAACTAGGGATCTGTCAAGTGAGGAGAATGTGGCAATAATTGAACTTAAGATGGTGAGCTGAGAGAGGCTTAAATTGACAGTTTCACGATAATTACACTTAGGCCGATACAAACTACAGCACACAAATGAACTTTTGGCCGCTTTAAGATGAAATCAGCATATTGTTTCTGCTCGGTGTCGAACCGAGGACCTTTCGCGTGTTAGAAGAGCATGATAACCACTACACTACAGAAACAACTTATAGTAAATAGTTGGGGTACCGAATTCCGTAAATGTTTCCCTGTTGGCACACATTTTCCAAAGAGGCAACATGTTTCTTCTCTCTTTCTGTCAAGTGAGGAGAATGTGGCAATAATTGAAATAAAGATGGTGAGCTGAGAGAGGCTGACATTGACAGTTACACAATAGTTTCACTTAGGCCGATACAAACTACAGGACACGAATGGACTTTTGGCCTCTTTAAGATAAAATCAGCATTTTGTTTCTGCTCGGTCTCGAACCGAGGACCTTTCGCGTGTAAGGCGAACGTGATAACCACTACACTACAGAAACAACTTATAGTAAATAGTTGGGGTACCGAATTCCGTAAATGTTTCCCTGTTGGCACACATTTTCCAAAGAGGCAACATGTTTCTTCTCTCTTTCGAAACTAGGGATCTGTCAAGTGAGGAGAATGTGGCAATAATTGAAATAAAGATGGTGAGCTGAGAGAGGCTTAAATTGACAGTTTCACGATAATTACACTTAGGCCGATACAAACTACAGCACACGAAAGAACTTTTGGCCGCTTTAAGATGAAATCAGCATATTGTTTCTGCTCGGTCTCGAACCGAGGACCTTTCGCGTGTGAGGCGAACGTGATAACCACTACACTACAGACACAACTTATAGTAAACAGTTGGGGTACCGAATTCCGTAAATGTTTCCCTGTTGGCACACATTTTCCAAAGAGGCAACATGTTTCTTCTCTCTTTCGAAACTAGGGATCTGTCAAGTGAGGAGAATGTGGCAATAATTGAACTAAAGATGGTGAGCTGAGAGAGGCCGACATTGACAGTTACACAATAGTTTCACTTAGGCCGATACAAACTACAGGACACGAATGGACTTTTGGCCTCTTTAACATAAAATCAGCATTTTGTTTCTGCTCGGTCTCGAACCGAGGACCTTTCGCGTGTAAGGCGAACGTGATAACCACTACACTACAGAAACAACTTATAGTAAATAGTTGGGGTACCGAATTCCGTAAATGTTTCCCTGTTGGCACACATTTTCCAAAGAGGCAACATGTTTCTTCTCTCTTTCGAAACTAGGGATCTGTCAAGTGAGGAGAATGTGGCAATAATTGAACTAAAGATGGTGAGCTGAGAGAGGCTTAAATTGACAGTTACACAATAATTTCACTTGGGCGGATACAAACTACAGCACACGAATGGACTTTTGGCCTCTTTAACATAAAATCAGCATATTGTTTCTGCTCGGTCTCGAACCGAGGACCTTTCGCGTGTGAGGCGAACGTGATAACCACTACACTACAGAAACAACTTATAGTAAACAGTTGGGGTACCGAATTCCGTAAATGTTTCCCTGTTGGCACACATTTTTTAAAGAGGCAACATGTTTCTTCTCTCTTTCGAAACTAGGGATCTGTCAAGTGAGGAGATGTGGCAATAATTGAAATAAAGATGGTGAGCTGAGAGAGGCTGACATTGACAGTTATACGATAATTACACTTAGGCCGATACAAACTACAGCACACGAATGAACTTTTGGCCGCTTTAAGATGAAATCAGCATATTGTTTCTACTCGGTCTCGAACCGAGGACCTTTCGCGTGAAAGGCGAACGTGATAACCACTAAACTACAGAAACAACTTATTGTAAATAGTTGGGGTACCGAATTCCGTAAATGTTTCCCTGTTGGCACACATTTTCCAAAGAGGCAACATGTTTCTTCTCTCTTTCTGTCAAGTTAGGAGAATGTGGCAATAATTGAAATAAAGATGGTGAGCTGAGAGAGGCTTAAATTGACAGTTATACGATAATTTCACTTAGGCCGATACAAACTACAGCACACGAATGGACTTTTGGCCGCTTTAAGATGAAATCAGCATATTGTTTCTGCTGGGTCTCGAACCGAGGACCTTTCTCGTGTGAGGCGAATGTGATAACCACTACACTACAGAAACAACTTATAGAAAATAGTTGGGGTACCGAATTCCGTAAATGTTTCCCTGTTGGCACGCATTTTCCAAAGAGGCAACATGTTTCTTCTCTCTTTCGAAACTAGGGATCTGTCAAGTGAGGAGAATGTGGCGATAATTGAAATAAAGATGGTAAGCTGAGAGAGGCTGACATTGACAGTTATACGATAATTACACTTAGGCCGATACAAACTACAGCACACGAATGAACTTTTGGCCGCTTTAAGATGAAATCAGCATATTGTTTCTGCTCGGTCTCGAACCGAGGACCTTTCGCGTGTGAGGCGAACGTGATAACCACTACACTACAGAAACAACTTATTGTAAATAGTTGGGGTACCGAATTCCGTAAATGTTTCCCTGTTGGCACACATTTTCCAAAGAGGCAACATGTTTCTTCTCTCTTTCGAAACTAGGGATCTGTCAAGTGAGGAGAATGTGGCAATAATTGAAATAAAGATGGTGAGCTGAGAGAGGCTGACATTGACAGTTACACAATAATTTCACTTAGGCCGATACAAACTACAGGACACGAATGGACTTTTGGCATCTTTAAGATGAAATCAGCATATTGTTTCTGCCCGGTCTCGAACCTAGGACCTTTCGCATGTAAGGCGAACGTGATAACCACTACACTACAGAAACAACTGATAGTAAATAGTTGGGGTACCGAATTCCGTAAATGTTTCCCTGTTGGCACACATTTTCCAAAGAGGCAACATGTTTCTTCTCTCTTTCGAAACTAGGGATCTGTCAAGTGAGGAGAATGTGGCAATAATTGAAATAAAGATGGTGAGCTGAGAGAGGCCGACATTGACAGTTACACAATAATTTCACTTGGGCGGATACAAACTACAGCACACGAATGGACTTTTGGCCTCTTTAACATAAAATCAGCATATTGTTTCTGCTCGGTCTCTAACCGAGGACCTTTCGCGTGTGAGGCAAACGTGATAACCACTACACTACAGAAACAACTTACAGTAAATTCTCGGGGTACCGAATTCCGTGAATGTTTCCCTGTTCGCACACATTTTCCAAAGAGGCAACATGTTTCTTCTCTCTTTCGAAACTAGGGATCTGTCAAGTGAGAAAAATGTGGCAATAATTGAACTTAAGATGGTGAGCTGAGAGAGGCTTAAATTGACAGTTTCACGATAGTTACACTTAGGCCGATACAAACTCCAGCACACGAATGGACTTTTTGCCTCTTTAACATAAAATCAGCATATTGTTTCTGCTCGGTCTCGAACCGAGGACCTTTCGCGTGTTAGGCGAACGTGATAACCACTACACTACAGAAACAACTTATAGTAAATTCTCGGGGTACCGAATTCCGTAAATGTTTCCCTGTTCGCACACATTTTCCAAAGAGGCAACATGTTTCTATTCTCTTTCGAAACTAGGGATCTGTCAAGTGAGGAGAATGTGGCAATAATTGAAATAAAGATGGTGAGCTGAGAGAGGCTTAAATTGACAGTTACACGATAATTACACTTGGGCCGATACAAACTACAGCACACGAATTAACTTTTGGCCGCTTTAAGATGAAATCAGCATATTGTTTCTGCTCGGTCTCGAACCGAGGACCTTACGCGTGTGAGGCGAACGTGATAACCACTACACTACAGAAACAACTTTTAGTAAATTCTCGGGGTACCGAATTCCGTAAATGTTTCCCTGTTGGCACACATTTTCCAAAGAGGCAACATGTTTCTTCTCTCTTTCGAAACTAGGGATCTGTCAAGTGAGGAGAATGTGGCAATAATTGAAATAAAGATGGTGAGCTGAGAGAGGCTGACATTGACAGTTATACGATAATTACACTTAGGCCGATACAAAATACAGCACACGAATGAACTTTTGACCGCTTTAAGATGAAATCAGCATATTTTTTCTGCTCGGTCTCGAACCGAGGACCTTTCGCGTGTAAGGCGAACGTGATAACCACTACACTACAGAAACAACTTATAGTAAATAGTTGGGGTACCGAATTCCGTAAATGTTTCCTTGTTGGCACACATTTTCCAAAGAGGCAACATGTTTCTTCTCTCTTTCTGTCAAGTGTGGAGAATGTGGCAATAATTGAAATAAAGATGGTGAGCTGAGAGAGGCTTAAATTGACAGTTATACGATAATTACACTTAGGCCGATACAAACTACAGCACACTAATGAACTTTTGGCCGCTTTAAGATGAAATCAGCATATTGTTTCTGCTCGGTCTCGAACCGAGGACCTTTCCCGTGTAAGGCGAACGTGATAACCACTACACTACAGAAACAACATATAGTAAATAGTTGGGGTACCGAATTCCGTAAATGTTTCCCTGTTGGCACACATTTTCCAAAGTGTCAACATGTTTCTTCTCTCTTTCTGTCAAGTGAGGAGAATGTGGCAATAATTGAAATAAAGATGGTGAGCTGAGAGAGGCTGACATTGACAGTTACACAATAATGACACTTAGGCCGATACAAACTACAGCTCACGAATGAACTTTTGGCCGCTTTAAGATGAAATCAGCATATTGCTTCTGCTCGGTCTCGAACCGAGGACCTTTCGCGTGTAAGGCGAACGTGATAACCACTACACTACAGAAACAACTTATAGTAAATAGTTGGGGTACCGAATTCCGTAAATGTTTCCCTGTTGGCACACATTTTCCAAAGAGGCAACATGTTTCTTCTCTCTTTCGAAACTACGGATCTGTCAAGTGAGGAGAATGTGGCAATAATTGAAATAAAGATGGTGAGCTGAGAGAGGCTGACATTGACAGTTATACGATAATTACACTTAGGCCGATACAAACTACAGCACACGAATGAACTTTTGGCCGCTTTAAGATGAAATCAGCATATTGTTTCTGCTCGGTCTCGAACCAAGGACCTTTCGCGTGTTAGGCGAACGTGATAACCACTACACTACAGAAACAACTTATAGTAAATAGTTGGGGTACCGAATTCCGTAAATGTTTCCTTGTTGGCACACATTTTCCAAAGAGGCAACATGTTTCTTCTCTCTTTCGAAATGAGGGATCTGTCAAGTGAGGAGAATGTGGCAATAATTGAAATAAAAGATGGTGAGCTGAGAGAGGCTGACATTGACAGTTACACAATAATTTCACTTAGGCCGATACAAACTACAGGACACGAATGGACTTTTGGCCGCCTTTAACATAAAATCAGCATATTGTTTCTGCAAAGTCTCGAACCGAGGACCTTTCGCGTGTGAGGGAGAACGTGATAACTACTACACTACAGAAACAACTTATAGTAAATAGTTGGGGTACCGAATTCCGTAAATGTTTCCCTGTTGGCACACATTTTCCAAAGAGGCAACATGTTTCTTCTCTCTTTCGAAACTAGGGATCTGTCAAGTGAGGAGAATGTGGCAATAATTGAAATAAAGATGGTGAGCTGAGAGAGGCTGACATTGACAGTTATACGATAATTACACTTAGGCCGATACAAACTACAGCACACGAATGAACTTTTGGCCGCTTTAAGTTGAAATCAGCATATTGTTTCTGCTCGGTCTCGAACCGAGGACCTTTCGCGTGTTAGGCGAACGTGATAACCACTACACTACAGAAACAACTTTTAGTAAATAGTTGGGGTACCGAATTCCGTAAATGTTTCCCTGTTGGCACACATTTTCCAAAGAGGCAACATGTTTCTTCTCTCTTTCGAAACTAGGGATCTGTCAAGTGAGGAGAATGTGGCAATAATTGAAATAAAGATGGTGAGCTGAGAGAGGCTGACATTGACAGTAATACGATAATTACACTTAGGCCGATACAAACTACAGCACACGAATGAACTTTTGGCCGCTTTAAGATGAAATCAGCATATTGTTTCTGCTCGGTCTCGAACCGAGGACCTTTCGCGTGTAAGGCGAACGTGGTAACCACTACACTACAGAAACAACTTATAGTAAATAGTTGGGGTACCGAATTCCGTAAATGTTTCCCTGTTGGCACACATTTTCCAAAGAGGCAACATGTTTCTTCTCTCTTTCGAAACTAGGGATCTGTCAAGTGAGGAGAATGTGGCAATAATTGAAATAAAGATGGTGAGCTGAGAGAGGCTGACATTGACAGTTACACAATAGTCTCACTTAGGCCGATACAAACTACAGGACACGAATGGACTTTTGGCCTCTTTAACATAAAATTAGCATATTGTTTCTGCTCAGTCTCGAACCGAGGACCTTTCGCGTGTGAGGCGAACGTGATAACTACTACACTACAGAAACAACTTATAGTAAATAGTTGGGGTACCAAATTCCGTAAATGTTTCCCTGTTGGCACACATTTTCCAAAGAGGCAACATGTTTCTTCTCTCTTTCGAAACTAGGGATCTGTCAAGTGAGGAGAATGTGGCAATAATTGAAATAAAGATGGTGAGCTGAGAGAGGCTGACATTGACAGTTACACAATAATTTCACTTAGGCCGATACAAACTACAGGACACGAATGGACTTTTGGCCTCTTTAAGATGAAATCAGCATATTGTTTCTGCTCGGTCTCGAACCGAGGACCTTTCGCGTGTGAGGCGAACGTGATAACCACTACACTACAGAAACAACTTATAGTAAAAAGTTGGGGTACCGAATTCCGTAAATGTTTCCCTGTTGGCACACATTTTCCAAAGAGGCGACATGTTTCTTCTCTCTTTCGAAACTAGGGATCTGTCAAGTGAGGAGAATGTGGCAATAATTGAAATAAAGATGGTGAGCTGAGAGAGGCTGACATTGACAGTTACACAATAATTTCACTTAGGCCGATACAAACTACAGGACACGAATGGACTTTTGGCCTCTTTAACATAAAATTAGTATATTGTTTCTGCTCGGTCTCGAACCGAGGACCTTTCGCGTGTGAGGCGAACGTGATAACTACTACACTACAGAAACAACTTATAGTAAATAGTTGGGGTACCGAATTCCGTAAATGTTTCCCTGTTGGCACACATTTTCCAAAGAGGCAACATGTTTCTTCTCTCTTTCGAAACTAGGGATCTGTCAAGTGAGGAGAATGTGGCAATAATTGAAATAAAGATGGTGAGCTGAGAGAGGCTGACATTGACAGTTACACAATAATTTCACTTAGGCCGATACAAACTACAGGACACGAATGGACTTTTGGCCTCTTTAAGATGAAATCAGCATATTGTTTCTGCTCGACCTTTCGCGTGTGAGGCGAACGTGATAACCACTACACTACAGAAACAACTTATAGTAAATAGTTGGGGTACCGAATTCAGTAAATGTTTCCCTGTTGGCACACATTTTCCAAAGAGGCAACATGTTTCTTCTCTCTTTCGAAACTAGGGATCTGTCAAGTGAGGAGAATGTGCCAATAATTGAAATAAAGATGGTGAGCTGAGAGAGGCTGACATTGACAGTTATAGGATAATTACACTTAGGCCGATACAAACTACAGCACACGAATGAACTTTTGGCTGCTTTAAGATGAAATCAGCATATTGTTTCTGCTCGGTCTCGAACCGAGGACCTTTCGCGTGTAAGGCGAACGTGATAACCACTACACTACAGAAACAACTTATAGTAAATAGTTGGGGTACCGAATTCCGTAAATGTTTCCCTGTTGGCACACATTTTCCAAAGAGGCAACATGTTTCTTCTCTCTTTCGAAACTAGGGATCTGTCAAGTGAGGAGAATGTGGCAATAATTGAAATAAAGATGGTGAGCTGAGAGAGGCTGACATTGACAGTTATACGATAATTACACTTAGGCCGATACAAACTACAGCACACGAATGAACTTTTGGCTGCTTTAAGATGAAATCAGCATATTGTTTCTGCTCGGTCTCGAACCGAGGACCTTTCGCGTGTAAGGCGAACGTGATAACCACTACACTACAGAAACAACTTATAGTAAATAGTTGGGGTACCGAATTCCGTAAATGTTTCCCTGTTGGCACACATTTTCCAAAGAGGCAACATGTTTCTTCTCTCTTTCTGTCAAGTGAGGAGAATGTGGCAATAATTGAAATAAAGATGGTGAGCTGAGAGAGGCTTAAATTGACAGTTACACGATAATTACAATTAGGCCGATACAAACTATAGCAGACGAATGGACTTTTGGCCGCTTTAAGATGAAATCAGTATATTGTTTCTGCTCGGTCTCGAACCGAGGACCTTTCACGTGTGAGGCGAACGTGATAACCACTACACTACAGAAACAACTTATAGTAAATAGTTGGGGTACCGAATTCCGTAAATGTTTCCTTGTTGGCACACATTTTCCAAAGAGGCAACATGTTTCTTCTCTCTTTCGAAACTAGGGATCTGTCAAGTGAGGAGAATGTGGCAATAATTGAAATAAAGATGGTGAGCTGAGAGAGGCTGACATTGACAGTTACACAATAATTTCACTTAGGCCGATACAAACTACAGGACACGAATGGACTTTTGGCCTCTTTAACATAAAATCAGCATATTGTTTCTGCTAAGTCTCGAACCGAGGACCTTTCGCGTGTGAGGCGAACGTGATAACTACTACACTACAGAAACAACTTATAGTAAATAGTTGGGTTACCGAATTCCGTAAATGTTTCCCTGTTGGCACACATTTTCCAAAGAGGCAACATGTTTCTTCTCTCTTTCGAAACTAGGGATCTGTCAAGTGAGGAGAATGTGGCAATAATTGAAATAAAGATGGTGAGCTGAGAGAGGCTGACATTGACAGTTACACAATAGTTTCACTTAGGCCGATACAAACTACAGGACACGAATGGACTTTTGGCCTCTTTAACATAAAATTAGCATATTGTTTCTGCTCAGTCTCGAACCGAGGACCTTTCGCGTGTGAGGCGAACGTGATAACTACTACACTACAGAAACAACTTATAGTAAATAGTTGGGGTACCGAATTCCGTAAATGTTTCCCTGTTGGCACACATTTTCCAAGGAGGCAACATGTTTCTTCTCTCTTTCTGTCAAGTGAGGAGAATGTGGCAATAATTGAATTAAAGATGGTGAGCTGAGAGAGGCTTAAATTGACAGTTATACGATAATTACACTTAGGCCGATACAATCTACAGCTCACGAATGAACTTTTGGCCGCTTTAAGATGAAATCAGCATATTGTTTCTGCTCGGTCTCGAACCGAGGACCTTACGCGTGTGAGGCGAACGTGATAACCACTACACTACAGAAACAACTTATAGTAAATTCTCGGGGTACCGAATTCCGTAAATGTTTCCCTGTTGGCACACATTTTCCAAAGAGGCAACATGTTTCTTCTCTCTTTCGAAACTAGGGATCTGTCAAGTGAGGAGAATGTGGCAATAATTGAAATAAAGATGGTGAGCTGAGAGAGGCTGACATTGACAGTTATACGATAATTACACTTAGGCCGATACAAACTACAGCACACGAATGAACTTTTGACCGCTTAAAGATGAAATCAGCATATTGTTTCTGCTCGGTCTCGAACCGAGGACCTTTCGCGTGTAAGGCGAACGTGATAACCACCACACTACAGAAACAACTTATAGTAAATAGTTGGGGTACCGAATTCCGTAAATGTTTCCCTGTTGGCACACATTTTCCAAAGAGACAACATGTTTCTTCTCTCTTTCTGTCAAGTGAGGAGAATGTGGCAATAATTGAAATAAAGATGGTGAGCTGAGGGAGGCTTAAATTGACAGTTATACGATAATTACACTTAGGCTGATACAAACTACAGCACACGAATGAACTTTTGGCCGCTTTAAGATGAAATCAGCATATTGTTTCTGCTCGGTCTCGAATCGAGGACCTTTCGCGTGTAAGGCGAAAGTGATAACCACTACACTACAGAAACAACTTATAGTAAATAGTTGGGGTACCGAATTCCGTAAATGTTTCCCTGTTGGCACACATTTTCCAAAGAGGCAACATGTTTCTTCTCTCTTTCGAAACTAGGGATCTGTCAAGTGAGGAGAATGTGGCAATAATTGAAATAAAGATGGTGAGCTGAGAGAGGCTGACATTGACAGTTACACTTAGGCCGATACAAACTACAGCACACGAATGAACTTTTGGCCGCTTTAAGATGAAATCAGCATATTGTTTCTGCTCGGTCTCGAACCGAGGACCTTTCGCGTGTAAGGCGAACGTGATAACCACTACACTACAGAAACAACTTATAGTAAATAGTTGGGGTACCGAATTCCGTAAATGTTTCCCTGTTGGCACACATTTTCCAAAGAGGCAACATGTTTCTTCTCTCTTTCGAAACTAGGGATCTGTCAAGTGAGGAGAATGTGGCAATAATTGAAATAAAGATGGTGAGCTGAGAGAGGCTGACATTGACAGTTACACAATAATTTCACTTAGGCCGATACAAACTACAGGACACGAATGGACTTTTGGCCTCTTTAACATAAAATCAGCATATTGTTTCTGCTAAGTCTCGAACCGAGGACCTTTCGCGTGTGAGGCGAACGTGATAACTACTACACTACAGAAACAACTTGTAGTAAATAGTTGGGGTACCGAATTCCGTAAATGTTTCCCTGTTGGCACACATTTTCCAAAGAGGCAACATGTTTCTTCTCTCTTTCGAAACTAGGGATCTGTCAAGTGAGGAGAATGTGGCAATAATTGAAATAAAGATGGTGAGCTGAGAGAGGCTGACATTGACAGTTACACAATAGTTTCACTTAGGCCGATACAAACTACAGGACACGAATGGACTTTTGGCCTCTTTAACATAAAATTAGCATATTGTTTCTGCTCAGTCTCGAACCGAGGACCTTTCGCGTGTGAGGCGAACGTGATAACTACTACACTACAGAAACAACTTATAGTAAATAGTTGGGGTACCGAATTCCGTAAATGTTTCCCTGTTGGCACACATTTTCCAAGGAGGCAACATGTTTCTTCTCTCTTTCTGTCAAGTGAGGAGAATGTGGCAATAATTGAATTAAAGATGGTGAGCTGAGAGAGGCTTAAATTGACAGTTATACGATAATTACACTTAGGCCGATACAATCTACAGCTCACGAATGAACTTTTGGCCGCTTTAAGATGAAATCAGCATATTGTTTCTGCTCGGTCTCGAACCGAGGACCTTACGCGTGTGAGGCGAACGTGATAACCACTACACTACAGAAACAACTTATAGTAAATTCTCGGGGTACCGAATTCCGTAAATGTTTCCCTGTTGGCACACATTTTCCAAAGAGGCAACATGTTTCTTCTCTCTTTCGAAACTAGGGATCTGTCAAGTGAGGAGAATGTGGCAATAATTGAAATGAAGATGGTGAGCTGAGAGAGGCTGACATTGACAGTTATACGATAATTACACTTAGGCCGATACAAACTACAGCACACGAATGAACTTTTGACCGCTTAAAGATGAAATCAGCATATTGTTTCTGCTCGGTCTCGAACCGAGGACCTTTCGCGTGTAAGGCGAACGTGATAACCACTACACTACAGAAACAACTTATAGTAAATAGTTGGGGTACCGAATTCCGTAAATGTTTCCCTGTTGGCACACATTTTCCAAAGAGGCAACATGTTTCTTCTCTCTTTCGAAACTAGGGATCTGTCAAGTGAGGAGAATGTGGCAATAATTGAAATAAAGATGGTGAGCTGAGAGAGGCTGACATTGACAGTTACACAATAATTTCACTTAGGCCGATACAAACTACAGGACACGAATGGACTTTTGGCCTCTTTAACATAAAATCAGCATATTGTTTCTGCTAAGTCTCGAACCGAGGACCTTTCGCGTGTGAGGCGAACGTGATAACTACTACACTACAGAAACAACTTGTAGTAAATAGTTGGGGTACCGAATTCCGTAAATGTTTCCCTGTTGGCACACATTTTCCAAAGTGTCAACATGTTTCTTCTCTCTTTCTGTCAAGTGAGGAGAATGTGGCAATAATTGAAATAAAGATGGTGAGCTGAGAGAGGCTGACATTGACAGTTACACAATAATGACACTTAGGCCGATACAAACTACAGCTCACGAATGAACTTTTGGCCGCTTTAAGATGAAATCAGCATATTGCTTCTGCTCGGTCTCGAACCGAGGACCTTTCGCATGTAAGGCGAACGTGATAACCACTACACTACAGAAACAACTTATAGTAAATAGTTGGGGTACCGAATTCCGTAAATGTTTCCCTGTTGGCACACATTTTCCAAAGAGGCAACATGTTTCTTCTCTCTTTCGAAACTAGGGATCTGTCAAGTGAGGAGAATGTGGCAATAATTGAAATAAAGATGGTGAGCTGAGAGAGGCTGACATTGACAGTTATACGATAATTACACTTAGGCCGATACAAACTACAGCACACGAATGAACTTTTGGCCGCTTTAAGATGAAATCAGCATATTGTTTCTGCTCGGTCTCGAACCAAGGACCTTTCGCGTGTTAGGCGAACGTGATAACCACTACACTACAGAAACAACTTATAGTAAATAGTTGGGGTACCGAATTCCGTAAATGTTTCCTTGTTGGCACACATTTTCCAAAGAGGCAACATGTTTCTTCTCTCTTTCGAAATGAGGGATCTGTCAAGTGAGGAGAATGTGGCAATAATTGAAATAAAAGATGGTGAGCTGAGAGAGGCTGACATTGACAGTTACACAATAATTTCACTTAGGCCGATACAAACTACAGGACACGAATGGACTTTTGGCCGCCTTTAACATAAAATCAGCATATTGTTTCTGCAAAGTCTCGAACCGAGGACCTTTCGCGTGTGAGGGAGAACGTGATAACTACTACACTACAGAAACAACTTATAGTAAATAGTTGGGGTACCGAATTCCGTAAATGTTTCCCTGTTGGCACACATTTTCCAAAGAGGCAACATGTTTCTTCTCTCTTTCGAAACTAGGGATCTGTCAAGTGAGGAGAATGTGGCAATAATTGAAATAAAGATGGTGAGCTGAGAGAGGCTGACATTGACAGTTATACGATAATTACACTTAGGCCGATACAAACTACAGCACACGAATGAACTTTTGGCCGCTTTAAGTTGAAATCAGCATATTGTTTCTGCTCGGTCTCGAACCGAGGACCTTTCGCGTGTTAGGCGAACGTGATAACCACTACACTACAGAAACAACTTTTAGTAAATAGTTGGGGTACCGAATTCCGTAAATGTTTCCCTGTTGGCACACATTTTCCAAAGAGGCAACATGTTTCTTCTCTCTTTCGAAACTAGGGATCTGTCAAGTGAGGAGAATGTGGCAATAATTGAAATAAAGATGGTGAGCTGAGAGAGGCTGACATTGACAGTAATACGATAATTACACTTAGGCCGATACAAACTACAGCACACGAATGAACTTTTGGCCGCTTTAAGATGAAATCAGCATATTGTTTCTGCTCGGTCTCGAACCGAGGACCTTTCGCGTGTAAGGCGAACGTGGTAACCACTACACTACAGAAACAACTTATAGTAAATAGTTGGGGTACCGAATTCCGTAAATGTTTCCCTGTTGGCACACATTTTCCAAAGAGGCAACATGTTTCTTCTCTCTTTCGAAACTAGGGATCTGTCAAGTGAGGAGAATGTGGCAATAATTGAAATAAAGATGGTGAGCTGAGAGAGGCTGACATTGACAGTTACACAATAGTCTCACTTAGGCCGATACAAACTACAGGACACGAATGGACTTTTGGCCTCTTTAACATAAAATTAGCATATTGTTTCTGCTCAGTCTCGAACCGAGGACCTTTCGCGTGTGAGGCGAACGTGATAACTACTACACTACAGAAACAACTTATAGTAAATAGTTGGGGTACCAAATTCCGTAAATGTTTCCCTGTTGGCACACATTTTCCAAAGAGGCAACATGTTTCTTCTCTCTTTCGAAACTAGGGATCTGTCAAGTGAGGAGAATGTGGCAATAATTGAAATAAAGATGGTGAGCTGAGAGAGGCTGACATTGACAGTTACACAATAATTTCACTTAGGCCGATACAAACTACAGGACACGAATGGACTTTTGGCCTCTTTAAGATGAAATCAGCATATTGTTTCTGCTCGGTCTCGAACCGAGGACCTTTCGCGTGTGAGGCGAACGTGATAACCACTACACTACAGAAACAACTTATAGTAAAAAGTTGGGGTACCGAATTCCGTAAATGTTTCCCTGTTGGCACACATTTTCCAAAGAGGCGACATGTTTCTTCTCTCTTTCGAAACTAGGGATCTGTCAAGTGAGGAGAATGTGGCAATAATTGAAATAAAGATGGTGAGCTGAGAGAGGCTGACATTGACAGTTACACAATAATTTCACTTAGGCCGATACAAACTACAGGACACGAATGGACTTTTGGCCTCTTTAACATAAAATTAGTATATTGTTTCTGCTCGGTCTCGAACCGAGGACCTTTCGCGTGTGAGGCGAACGTGATAACTACTACACTACAGAAACAACTTATAGTAAATAGTTGGGGTACCGAATTCCGTAAATGTTTCCCTGTTGGCACACATTTTCCAAAGAGGCAACATGTTTCTTCTCTCTTTCGAAACTAGGGATCTGTCAAGTGAGGAGAATGTGGCAATAATTGAAATAAAGATGGTGAGCTGAGAGAGGCTGACATTGACAGTTACACAATAATTTCACTTAGGCCGATACAAACTACAGGACACGAATGGACTTTTGGCCTCTTTAAGATGAAATCAGCATATTGTTTCTGCTCGACCTTTCGCGTGTGAGGCGAACGTGATAACCACTACACTACAGAAACAACTTATAGTAAATAGTTGGGGTACCGAATTCAGTAAATGTTTCCCTGTTGGCACACATTTTCCAAAGAGGCAACATGTTTCTTCTCTCTTTCGAAACTAGGGATCTGTCAAGTGAGGAGAATGTGCCAATAATTGAAATAAAGATGGTGAGCTGAGAGAGGCTGACATTGACAGTTATAGGATAATTACACTTAGGCCGATACAAACTACAGCACACGAATGAACTTTTGGCTGCTTTAAGATGAAATCAGCATATTGTTTCTGCTCGGTCTCGAACCGAGGACCTTTCGCGTGTAAGGCGAACGTGATAACCACTACACTACAGAAACAACTTATAGTAAATAGTTGGGGTACCGAATTCCGTAAATGTTTCCCTGTTGGCACACATTTTCCAAAGAGGCAACATGTTTCTTCTCTCTTTCGAAACTAGGGATCTGTCAAGTGAGGAGAATGTGGCAATAATTGAAATAAAGATGGTGAGCTGAGAGAGGCTGACATTGACAGTTATACGATAATTACACTTAGGCCGATACAAACTACAGCACACGAATGAACTTTTGGCTGCTTTAAGATGAAATCAGCATATTGTTTCTGCTCGGTCTCGAACCGAGGACCTTTCGCGTGTAAGGCGAACGTGATAACCACTACACTACAGAAACAACTTATAGTAAATAGTTGGGGTACCGAATTCCGTAAATGTTTCCCTGTTGGCACACATTTTCCAAAGAGGCAACATGTTTCTTCTCTCTTTCTGTCAAGTGAGGAGAATGTGGCAATAATTGAAATAAAGATGGTGAGCTGAGAGAGGCTTAAATTGACAGTTACACGATAATTACAATTAGGCCGATACAAACTATAGCAGACGAATGGACTTTTGGCCGCTTTAAGATGAAATCAGTATATTGTTTCTGCTCGGTCTCGAACCGAGGACCTTTCACGTGTGAGGCGAACGTGATAACCACTACACTACAGAAACAACTTATAGTAAATAGTTGGGGTACCGAATTCCGTAAATGTTTCCTTGTTGGCACACATTTTCCAAAGAGGCAACATGTTTCTTCTCTCTTTCGAAACTAGGGATCTGTCAAGTGAGGAGAATGTGGCAATAATTGAAATAAAGATGGTGAGCTGAGAGAGGCTGACATTGACAGTTACACAATAATTTCACTTAGGCCGATACAAACTACAGGACACGAATGGACTTTTGGCCTCTTTAACATAAAATCAGCATATTGTTTCTGCTAAGTCTCGAACCGAGGACCTTTCGCGTGTGAGGCGAACGTGATAACTACTACACTACAGAAACAACTTATAGTAAATAGTTGGGTTACCGAATTCCGTAAATGTTTCCCTGTTGGCACACATTTTCCAAAGAGGCAACATGTTTCTTCTCTCTTTCGAAACTAGGGATCTGTCAAGTGAGGAGAATGTGGCAATAATTGAAATAAAGATGGTGAGCTGAGAGAGGCTGACATTGACAGTTACACAATAGTTTCACTTAGGCCGATACAAACTACAGGACACGAATGGACTTTTGGCCTCTTTAACATAAAATTAGCATATTGTTTCTGCTCAGTCTCGAACCGAGGACCTTTCGCGTGTGAGGCGAACGTGATAACTACTACACTACAGAAACAACTTATAGTAAATAGTTGGGGTACCGAATTCCGTAAATGTTTCCCTGTTGGCACACATTTTCCAAGGAGGCAACATGTTTCTTCTCTCTTTCTGTCAAGTGAGGAGAATGTGGCAATAATTGAATTAAAGATGGTGAGCTGAGAGAGGCTTAAATTGACAGTTATACGATAATTACACTTAGGCCGATACAATCTACAGCTCACGAATGAACTTTTGGCCGCTTTAAGATGAAATCAGCATATTGTTTCTGCTCGGTCTCGAACCGAGGACCTTACGCGTGTGAGGCGAACGTGATAACCACTACACTACAGAAACAACTTATAGTAAATTCTCGGGGTACCGAATTCCGTAAATGTTTCCCTGTTGGCACACATTTTCCAAAGAGGCAACATGTTTCTTCTCTCTTTCGAAACTAGGGATCTGTCAAGTGAGGAGAATGTGGCAATAATTGAAATAAAGATGGTGAGCTGAGAGAGGCTGACATTGACAGTTATACGATAATTACACTTAGGCCGATACAAACTACAGCACACGAATGAACTTTTGACCGCTTAAAGATGAAATCAGCATATTGTTTCTGCTCGGTCTCGAACCGAGGACCTTTCGCGTGTAAGGCGAACGTGATAACCACCACACTACAGAAACAACTTATAGTAAATAGTTGGGGTACCGAATTCCGTAAATGTTTCCCTGTTGGCACACATTTTCCAAAGAGACAACATGTTTCTTCTCTCTTTCTGTCAAGTGAGGAGAATGTGGCAATAATTGAAATAAAGATGGTGAGCTGAGGGAGGCTTAAATTGACAGTTATACGATAATTACACTTAGGCTGATACAAACTACAGCACACGAATGAACTTTTGGCCGCTTTAAGATGAAATCAGCATATTGTTTCTGCTCGGTCTCGAATCGAGGACCTTTCGCGTGTAAGGCGAAAGTGATAACCACTACACTACAGAAACAACTTATAGTAAATAGTTGGGGTACCGAATTCCGTAAATGTTTCCCTGTTGGCACACATTTTCCAAAGAGGCAACATGTTTCTTCTCTCTTTCGAAACTAGGGATCTGTCAAGTGAGGAGAATGTGGCAATAATTGAAATAAAGATGGTGAGCTGAGAGAGGCTGACATTGACAGTTACACTTAGGCCGATACAAACTACAGCACACGAATGAACTTTTGGCCGCTTTAAGATGAAATCAGCATATTGTTTCTGCTCGGTCTCGAACCGAGGACCTTTCGCGTGTAAGGCGAACGTGATAACCACTACACTACAGAAACAACTTATAGTAAATAGTTGGGGTACCGAATTCCGTAAATGTTTCCCTGTTGGCACACATTTTCCAAAGAGGCAACATGTTTCTTCTCTCTTTCGAAACTAGGGATCTGTCAAGTGAGGAGAATGTGGCAATAATTGAAATAAAGATGGTGAGCTGAGAGAGGCTGACATTGACAGTTACACAATAATTTCACTTAGGCCGATACAAACTACAGGACACGAATGGACTTTTGGCCTCTTTAACATAAAATCAGCATATTGTTTCTGCTAAGTCTCGAACCGAGGACCTTTCGCGTGTGAGGCGAACGTGATAACTACTACACTACAGAAACAACTTGTAGTAAATAGTTGGGGTACCGAATTCCGTAAATGTTTCCCTGTTGGCACACATTTTCCAAAGAGGCAACATGTTTCTTCTCTCTTTCGAAACTAGGGATCTGTCAAGTGAGGAGAATGTGGCAATAATTGAAATAAAGATGGTGAGCTGAGAGAGGCTGACATTGACAGTTACACAATAGTTTCACTTAGGCCGATACAAACTACAGGACACGAATGGACTTTTGGCCTCTTTAACATAAAATTAGCATATTGTTTCTGCTCAGTCTCGAACCGAGGACCTTTCGCGTGTGAGGCGAACGTGATAACTACTACACTACAGAAACAACTTATAGTAAATAGTTGGGGTACCGAATTCCGTAAATGTTTCCCTGTTGGCACACATTTTCCAAGGAGGCAACATGTTTCTTCTCTCTTTCTGTCAAGTGAGGAGAATGTGGCAATAATTGAATTAAAGATGGTGAGCTGAGAGAGGCTTAAATTGACAGTTATACGATAATTACACTTAGGCCGATACAATCTACAGCTCACGAATGAACTTTTGGCCGCTTTAAGATGAAATCAGCATATTGTTTCTGCTCGGTCTCGAACCGAGGACCTTACGCGTGTGAGGCGAACGTGATAACCACTACACTACAGAAACAACTTATAGTAAATTCTCGGGGTACCGAATTCCGTAAATGTTTCCCTGTTGGCACACATTTTCCAAAGAGGCAACATGTTTCTTCTCTCTTTCGAAACTAGGGATCTGTCAAGTGAGGAGAATGTGGCAATAATTGAAATGAAGATGGTGAGCTGAGAGAGGCTGACATTGACAGTTATACGATAATTACACTTAGGCCGATACAAACTACAGCACACAAATGGACTTTTGACCGCTTAAAGATGAAATCAGCATATTGTTTCTGCTCGGTCTCGAACCGAGGACCTTTCGCGTGTAAGGCGAACGTGATAACCACTACACTACAGAAACAACTTATAGTAAATAGTTGGGGTACCGAATTCCGTAAATGTTTCCCTGTTGGCACACATTTTCCAAAGAGGCAACATGTTTCTTCTCTCTTTCGAAACTAGGGATCTGTCAAGTGAGGAGAATGTGGCAATAATTGAAATAAAGATGGTGAGCTGAGAGAGGCTGACATTGACAGTTACACAATAATTTCACTTAGGCCGATACAAACTACAGGACACGAATGGACTTTTGGCCTCTTTAACATAAAATCAGCATATTGTTTCTGCTAAGTCTCGAACCGAGGACCTTTCGCGTGTGAGGCGAACGTGATAACTACTACACTACAGAAACAACTTGTAGTAAATAGTTGGGGTACCGAATTCCGTAAATGTTTCCCTGTTGGCACACATTTTCCAAAGAGGCAACATGTTTCTTCTCTCTTTCGAAACTAGGGATCTGTCAAGTGAGGAGAATGTGGCAATAATTGAAATAAAGATGGTGAGCTGAGAGAGGCTGACATTGACAGTTACACAATAATTTCACTTAGGCCGATACAAACTACAGGACACGAATGGACTTTTGGCCTCTTTAACATAAAATCAGCATATTGTTTCTGCTCGGTCTAGAAACCGAGGACCTTTCGCGTGTTAGGCGAACGTGATAACTACTACACTACAGAAACAACTTATAGTAAATAGTTGGGGTACCGAATTCCGTAAATGTTTCCCTGTTGGCACACATTTTCCAAAGAGGCAACATGTTTCTTCTCTCTTTCGAAACTAGGGATCTGTCAAGTGAGTAGAATGTGGCAATAATTGAAATAAAGATGGTGAGCTGAGAGAGGCTGACATTGACAGTTACACAATAATTTTACTTAGGCCGATACAAACTACAGGACACGAATGGACTTTTGGCCTCTTTAACATAAAATCAGCATATTGTTTATGCTCGGTCTCGAACCGAGGACCTTTCGCGTGTGAGGCGAACGTGATAACTACTACACTACAGAAACAACTTATAGTAAACAGTTGGGGAACCGAATTCCGTAAATGTTTCCCTGTTGGCACACATTTTCCAAAGAGGCAACATGTTTCTTCTCTCTTTCTGTCAAGTGTGGAGAATGTGGCAATAATTGAAATAAAGATGGTGAGCTGAGAGATACTGACATTGACAGTCACACGATAATTTCACGTAGGCCGATACAAACTACAGCAGACGAATGGACTTTTGGCCGCTTTAAGATGAAATCAGCATATTGTTTCTTCTCGGTCTCGAACCGAGGACCTTTCGCGTGTAAGGCGAACGTGATAACCACTACACGACAGAAACAACACACTTAACATCTTTTGGGGTACCGAATTCCGTAAATGTTTCCCTGTTTGCACACATTTCCCAAAGAGGCAACATGTTTCTTCTCTCTTTCTATCAAGTGAGGTGAATGTGGCAATAATTGAAATAAAGATGGTGAGCTGAGAGAGGCTTAAATGGACAGTTACACGATAATTTCACTTAGGCCGATACAAACTACAGCACAAAAATTGACTTTTGACATTTTCAAGCGCGCCACATGGTGTCCAATGAAGACATGTACAGATATGTCGCACTGAGACACAAGCCGCGTGCTGATCCTCTCATATTGAAAGCGTTTATCCTAAAACTCGACTGTTAATTTTGATATTAAGTCTTGTATGGTTAAATGACTGCGATCCAAACTATCTTAGTAATGTCAAACTCTGCCTGAACTGGCTGGTCAGGGGACCCCCAAGACCTTTGACACCATTCGAATACTGCTTGTACGTAGATTATAAGCTTATTGTTGGCTCTTTAGTTTACACTGCAGCAAGATGACATTCTTACTAAGCGTTTTGTCTTGTTTTCTAGTCCTAAAATATTTTAGACTCTTCAAATTAAGATACATGTTCTTAACAAGAAAAGCGACCCAAAATACTTTGTCTTGTTTTTAGATGAAAGGAAATATGTGACCCCGGACAATAAATCCAGACCTTTTATGCAAAGCTTGTTTGTGAATATCGCTAGTATCCACTTATTTCGCAAAAGTAAACAAATTGCGCATGTCCACTGTCATCAACCGATTCATCCTATTGGAGTGAAAATGATTCACCAGCCCTGAGTGTATCCAGTAGTTGCTCATCTATATCAGTCCCCATCTTCTCAATTCTACGCGAAACTGTGTCATATGACAGCGGTACAGTTTTGATCTTGTCTGCTGCTGTTTTGTCCAGCATGGTCTCAGCGAGCACAGCTGCAGCAGGAATGACCAATTCCTCAGACAGCCTAAATGGCTTTTTAGCTTTCGACAAAAGTAAAGACACAGCATACGATGCTTCGAGTGATTTTGCTGATGCACTCGCACCTTTTTTCATGTTCTCTTGGCATGATGCAAATTCATGAACTTTTCTTCTGAAGAACTCCAGTGAGTTCCCGACCTGATTTGGGTGTTATGTCCGGAGATGCCGTTGAAGATGAGCTGGCTTCATTGCGCTGTCAGCTAACAGCTCACCGCATAAAAAGCACAGTGCTGAGGGAGGGTTATGTGAAGTAGATGTAATTCCCATCCATATGTGTTCATCACTAAACTGACAGTATTTTTTGAGGCTCTGGTTTGTTCATTTCATTTTACCATGTTCATCTTCTGTTGGAGGAGCTTGTCCTCTTTTAAGAACCCCTCCATTTTATCGCAACCTCTCCTAACTTACAATATTTTGTGCCCAGACAGTGCTCCTGATTCCGGGTCTCAATTAAAAACTCGAATAAATTGAAATGTGTTTTAAATTTATTTTGAATGCATCTTTGTGTAGTCCTTATTTCATATAAAATAATATTATCATAATTTATTGATTTTTATTATTCATTACTAAATGTCAGTTTCTCTCATGTAGTACCCCAAATTACGCATACCCCCATTTGAGAACCACTGGACTAGAGCATCGACTACATGCACTCGGCGAAGTGGAGGATCAACTTAATGAGGTTCAGCACTTCTGCATGATCCCATACCATTTTTTAACGAGGTCAAATGTTCATGTAAAATCATTGAAAGTGTCTGCATTTCTCTATTTCACACAAGATCAGGAAACTATCCCAAAAAAAATACAATTGTACTTCAGTATCATACCAATCTTTGTCTTACATGATATGTGTTGGGTTTGTAGTTTTATTTCATTCATATAGATGAAGGTTGAAGTGTGTTTGTTTGCATATTCTGTGTAAAAAGTTGTTTTTCCCTGTCAGTTAATAGACATTTTATGTTTTTTAGATTTTGAATTTAGCTTCAGCTCTAAGAGATCTTATGGGATCTGTACAAGTAATACAAATATAACTGTGTATATTTTTTAGTTTTGCTAGTTTATTGTGAATTAGTAAGTGTTGAAATTAACATAAATGAATAAATGCCAAACAAATATTGTTCATTGTTAGTTTATGTTGACTAGTGTAGTTAACTAATCTTACTTTTTTTACAAACATTATAGATTAATAATAATAATAGTCATAGATTAATAAATTAAATAAAGATGGTATATGGTTTTATTGCAAGTTTTTCTCTATGAAATGTACATTCATGAAATAAATACAACGTTAGATTGTCAGAGACTATCAATTGTTCAATTGAAGTATATTATTTAATTCAAGTATATCAACCGGGAGGCCAGATCTTCTAGAAAACCACGCGTGTTTAGTAAAACCAGAAAACGATGCGTGTTTTAGTAAAACCAGAAAACGAAGCATGTTTATTAAAACCAGAAAACCACGCTGTAACAACACCAGATGATACTTAGAATGAGGACACCAGCAGGTAGAGTTCTGGGTAAATTTATTAACAAAAGAAATCCCACTAGTTTCTTCAAGCATCAAATCAGGTAAGTTTCCAGTGAACAAGAACGAGTAATCCAAAATACGAGGTACAACAGAACTGGGACTCGTTTCAATAAGGAGGTTCAAGCAACACTGAGTTAAAATATGAACTCTGACTTGATTTACTACATAATCGCTACTCTAAATTTTCGGTTTCAGAACAGCTGATTTCAATGAGTTCAATCCAATCTGAGTAAGTTCACCCTAGGTTACGCGCGTTCACCGCGGCTTTAAAAACGATTCACCATGGCAACGGCACGTGACAAAAAGCGCTCCGTTTATTTCTCGCCAGTCGAATTGGAGGCACTATATATATATACACACACACGTATATACACACACATATATATACACTTCCCTAAAGGATTATTAGGAACATCTGTTCAATTTCTTATTCATGCAATTATCTAATCAGCCAATCACATGGCAGTTGCTTCAATGCATTTAGGGGTCCTGGTCAAGACAATCTCCAGAACTCCAAACTGAATGTCAGAATGGGAAAGAAAGGTGATTTCAGCTATTTTGAGCGTGGCATGGTTGTTGGTGCCAGACGGGCCGGTCTGAGTATTTCACAATCTGCTCAGTTACTGGGATTTTCACGCACAACCATTTCTAGGGTTTACAAAGAATTGTGTGAAAAGGGAAAAACATCCAGTATGCGGCAGTCCTGTGGGCGACAATGCCTTGTTGATGCTAGAGGTCAGAGGAGAATGGGGCAGACTGATTCAAGCTGATAGAAGAGCAACTTTGACTGAACTATCCACTCGTTACAATTAAGGTATGCAGCAAAGCATTTGTGAAGCCACAACACGCACAACCTTCCAGCAGGATAATGCACCTTGTCACAAAGCTCGAATAATTTCAAATTGGTTTCTTGAACATGACAATGAATTCACTGTACTAAAATGGCCCCCACAGTCACCAGATCTCAACCCAATAGAGCATATTTGGGATGTGGTGGAACGGGAGCTTGGTGCCCTGGATGTGCATCCCACAAATCTCCATCAACTGCAAGATGCTATCCTATCAATATGGGCCAACATTTCTAAAGAATGCTTTCAGCACCTTGTTGAATCAATGCCACGTAGAATTAAGGCAGTTCTGAAGGCGAAAGGGGGTCAAACACAGTATTAGTATGGTGTTCCTAATAATCCTTTAGGTGAGTGTATACACATATATATATATATATATATACACACACACACACACATTTAAATATATATACACACATATATACATATATACCTACGACTTTTGTCATGTAGGTGCAATCCTTCTGCAATAAAAAGAACATGGCAGCAGCTGAAAATGAAATATAAAAACATCATTCAGTCCGGTGAGTTTAAATGCTCTTGCTAATAGGATGCCTGACTGGGAAATGTTTGATATATTTAATAAACTGGCCTTGAAAGTTATGAGGATATGAGAACCGAGAACCTGGCGATAAAAGACAAAAACTGGCCATGCTTGCCCCTGCTCCAGCTATGCACCCAAAAAATGGGAAATCCTAAAGGGTATTTGAATTATTAGCTTACTTCCAGAGGTGGCAAAAAGACCACATTTATTTGATCAGCCTAATTAAGAAAGATGTACACCATTCACCTGCAATCCTATGAAACTCCTCTTTGATGGCTCTCACAGGTTTGTGGCCAGGAAACATAACAAAAATGTCTAGAAAGTGCTTGAGAGCGATGCACACTTTTCATACTGCTCTGCATACAGTTGCCTTGCTAATGTGTTCTGCATCCCCGGAGTTCTATAGAAAGCTTCCATTAGCAAAGAAACGTAAAGTCATACAGAGAATCTGCTCAGATGTAAGAGCGCGGCCACGACGAGTGAGGTTTGTGATGTAAGGATTAAGCAGAATGTGGATATATGTAATGGACTGTAAATAAAAACGGTATCGATCAAATAAAAAATCCTCCGGATATGCTAAAACATCCAAACGGGGCTTCACCATATATTCTCTCCCGACGTAAATATAACTCTCTCTGAATAATGCAGCTTCCTCATCTACGGGTTCCTGAATAAATGGACATGCCATTAAAATTTTTGGTTTACGAACTTGTGCGCGATTAAGGAAAACGAATGAAAAAACAAACGGTGTAGGCAATTTCAACACCGCTCGCGTTTCTAAAAGGGGGTGGAGATTGTAACAAACGTCGGGTTAGTGGAATAAAACCTGCTCCCGACCAGGATAGGTTCAAAGAGTAAGTATAAGATACCTCGATTTCTGAAACGGGCTTGACTTACCCCGCGTTCGCGGGTTTGATATACTTCGCGTTCTGAAACTAAAAACCCAGAGTATCCTGTTTTCTGGGGTTAACTTACACTTTCTGTAACGGGTCCCTGAACATGAAACAACAATGCTCAACAAAACACAAGTGAAACAGTCCAATATACATCCCACTGTAGAGCCTATTGTCAGTCCGTCTCTCTCTCCTCGGGTGTGGGCCGCCTTGCCCTTATATCTGTTCCTTACTGGAACGAGATACAGGTGTTGATTTTTTGCAGGCACCTCACTTACTCACCGCTCATGTCCCGGCTCTCTCTCCCATTGTGGACCTCGCTAAAACACGCCCCCCCTTGCCACAGACGTAAATTGAAGACATTACATATACAGAAGGACCATATACTTAAAATCTTATTCACCACGAAATGAGTCCTTCAGGTGCTTCCTCAAATAGATCGACATGGCCAGCAAGTTTTCTCAGGCTCACCGAGCCACTCGTGTTTGGTATATAATTGCGTTCTAAAACAGCGTGTTCTGCCATCTGATGTCCAGCAGAGCCGTGGGTCTTCCTTTATTTTTTTATTTCAGATGCTACTCAAAATGGAGCTTTGTAAATTTGCTTGATATAAAATATTCAAAGTCCCGTCCCTCAATTTTTACTGTACTACATGAAGGATGATCTCGGTCCAGAAGTGAACAGCAAGTCACGATCACTCGCTCTGGCTCCTGGGGATCACCTCTCACCCCCCAGCTCACTGACGTGCCCTAGTTGCAGACGTGTTCTCGACATTTTTCTCCCTTTCTTGATGCACACTGACGCGTCAGAAATGGGTCTGGGTGCCGTACTGGCCCAGGAAGTGGGGGGGAGTGGCCTGTGCTGTACATTAGTTCCAAGCTCTCGAAGAGAGAGACTAGGTACAGCACCATAGAAAAAGATGGGCCCTCCTCACCCTTAGATACTACATCCTGGGCCAGGAATTCACCCTCTGTTCAGACCACGCCCCTATCCAATGGCTCCACCGCATTAAGGATAACAACGCCCGGATCACCCCTTGGTATCTGGCCTTACAGCCTTTTAATTTCCAGCTTTTTAGAGATACCTTGTGACAACGTTTTTACTTACAGAACCCCCAAACGGCTGTCATTCACCTTACCTGTGTCTCCACATCACTTACCTGAAACAAACAAAACTTGTTTTACACTTTTGGTGTACTTTCTACAGTTATGACAATGACAACAGGTTTGACTTAAAATAAATCGTACCTGACCTGCAACCACTCATGAAGCAGGATGTCAGTTAGCTAAATACGATGATGTTGATGATACTGCAGGCTTTTTACTCCAGGCAAGCGTGAATCAAACTGCAGCATTCTGTGCAGAAAGATGGAAGAGGCCGTTATTACCTCAAACTGAAAATTAATTTCACTGTCACGTCTTTTGATCTTTTTTCTATTTTAAGTCGTTTAGAATTACAGATCTCACCTTTGGTCTTTCTTCCAATATTTGCAGGTTGATCTGGTTCAGGGTGATTGTGCCAGGAAAACCCCAGCACATCATTGCAAACAACATCAGACCGAGTGACACACTGTCGACGGCACTGCGTGATACTCGCCCGCTTCCACCAACTCTAGACTCCAGTAATTCCATGTGCCTGACGGAAACAGATTTCATGTGATTTCTACAGTTGCATCAACACTAAAAGTGAGTCTAACACTCTGTGAATCTCAATATTAATGTAAAGGAAGTGATGAAACATAACCAAACATAACAAGTTTCTTTGAGCAGATCGCCACAGCCAAAGTCAATGAGTTTGACCTCGAATGTTTCTGTGTTAATCAGGAAGTTTTCCAGTTTGATGTCCATGTGAAAAACTTCCCGTTTAAACAATTTAATTTTCCTTTAGTGGCAAGGATATGAAGAGCAATTTCAGGATCAGGATGACCGGGCTAGGATTATATCAATCTTACACAAACTCTATAAAAACTATGATGATGTTTTAAAATGAATAACAGTTTACTTACAATGGAAATAGAATCAGCAAATACGTCCTGGACTATTTTCACCGCCACCTGATTAACAAAACAAAACATGATTTACAGTCGAGTCATACAGAAGTTATTCATCCTGAACAGACATGTAACACATTTAAAACAATAGAGAGCATGTTAGTACTCTAAATAACAGACATCAGACACATTAAGATACTTTAAGAAGGCTTAAGGAGAAGGAAAATCAAAAGGCAGTCGCTCACACGGCTCCCACACTTGTGAGTTACCGACCACAGCAAAAATATATCTCTTTCTGAACAATTATCTTTTCAAATTAAATTTTCTATTGTTCTTTTGTCCCCGCTCTCAACTAAATGTACGTAGCTCAAAAATGAATTGAAAATGTCCTACATTTAAACAAGCAATATAAGAATAAGGGTGAATATTGTGAATAAGAGTTGTTGTGAATTTAACACATACGTTCTGCTATCATGGTTTTATTGCAAATTATGTATTTTTGCAAATTATTGTTATTATATAATGGATGTTAGGCTGCTTGGCAAAAAAGTGCCATATAAATAAATTGAAATTGAATTAAGGATCATCATGTCTGTGTTTAGTGGTCGATGTTGGGTTTGTAAAATGCAGGGTTTTGAAATAAACACAAAAGTTGATTTGGCAGATTTTTCTTGGTTAATGATTGTTTAGAAACCGCCCAAATCTGAAATAAACACAAACAAATGAAATGAACACGTGAAGCAGTCTGTCTTTACACTTTGAGGTCTCTCTCTCTTTTTACTGATCACTCCAAGTAGGGGTAACGTCCCGGTTACGTATGTAACCTCTGTTCCCTGATGGAGGGAACAAGACGTTGTGTCGAAGCCGACAGATGGGGTTCGCCCTTGAGAACCAATCATCTCTGACTATTTTGAAAAGGCCAATGAAATTGGCGAATGAAATTTGCATGCCGGGCTCCGCCCCCGGATATCCGGGTATAAAAGGGGAGCCGGCGTGCTCATTCATTCACCTTTTGTGCTGAGGAGCCTGAGAGCATCTCGTGACTGCTGCAGCGGACGGCTATTGTCGTGGCAAGAAGGACACAACGTCTTGTTCCCTCCATCAGGGAACAGAGGTTACATACGTAACCGGGACGTTCCCTTTCTGTCGGTCTCTCGACGTTGTGTCGAAGCCGACAGATGGGGTTCCTATGGAAAACGCCACGGCACTAGCCGCGTCACAATCTCTAGCGAAGCGACGTTGACCGGCCTGGGCGAGCCACACGTGAGCGCTATCGCGAAACTTGTAACCTTCCAGTGGGCAGGCAGGGGCTCCCAGAGCTTTTGGCAAAGATGAGTAGCCCCTGCCCTCTGCCAACTCAGACGGCCCCATTGGCGAGGGCCATCCAGTCGTAGGGCTACTGGGTAAGCGCTGTTCCTTCAATGAGGACGTGCGCTACGGAGACCACTTCCCACCCTAGGGGGGAATACAGTGGAGACACCAACATGGTCTCACCAAATAGGGGAGAACTCATGGGAGGTATGTGCGGAATGCCGCAAGGTGGATGTCCACCTGGGGAGGTCATGGGTTGCCACGCGGGGAACCATCTCATGACGACATCTCAGACGGAACCACCCTAGTGGGGGGTTACTACGTGTGGGGCACTAGGTCCGGTTAGAGCTATATGTAATAACTCAGCTTGATACCCGGCCATAGGCGGCAGGGCTGCTCCGCCGAGCCCGCCGCCCTGAGTGCTATTGATGGATGGACGGACTGCCTATTCTTCACCCTTGGGGAAAGAAGGGAGGCAGCCCATAGCGCACTGGTCCACCTCAGAAGGGGAATGGCGCTATGCGCAGGCGTACGCCCCACGACTGCTGGTCTCACCTGCTGGCAAGACTCGAGCTGCCGACTCCCCACGGAGGTTGCAAGCCTCTGCGAGGTATAGCGTAGCCCAACCCGCAGCTCTACAGATGTCTGCCAGAGAGGCGCACTAAGCCGATGCCCACGAGGAGGTCACACCCCGAGCGGAGTGTACCGTCACTCAAATGGGCACGGGCTAGGATCGGCACGCCGTAGTGACGGCGTGTGCGACCCAGCGCTACAACTCTCCTCGGATACAGCACTCCCGTTGCTGACCTCCATAACAGACAAGAGCTGCTCAGGGCTTTGAAGCCCTCAGTGTGGTTCGAGTAGAGGCGCAATGCGCTTACTGGACACCCCACGTCCAGGTTGGGTCTTTCTCCCGGTGTGGGAGCGCCTGCAAGTTCACCACCTAGTCCCAAAGGGGGGCGGCGGAACTTTGGGCACGTAAGTCGGCCGGGGTCTCAGGATCACGTGAGAGTCACCGGGCCTGAAATTTGGCAATCGGTGGACACGGAATGCTTGCAGGTGCCTCACCCTCTGGATGGACTCGAGCCCCAGCAGGAGAGCCAACCCCCCTCGCAGAACGAGGAAGGGGCTCTCGGCAGGGCCCGAAAAAAGGGGACCCAAAGGTCCACCTTAAGGTCCCAAGAGGGTACGGGGCGCGGACGAGGCCTTAGCCCCTCGCGCCCTAGAGGAACCTAATAATCAGGTCATGCCGCCCCAGAGGCTCACCAGCAACTGGTACGTGATAACCGCGACAGCGGGTACCCACGTTCCAATGTGGAAGGGGAGATTACTCCCCAGCCTCTCCTGCAATAGGACAGCACGTTCCTGAGCGAGCAATTCCGCGGGTCTTCTCCTCGAGAAGAGCACCAGGACGAGAAGGGGCGCCACTTAAAGGCATCCAGCCTTGTGGGCATGGCCCTTGCCTGAGTGACAGACTCCACCACTGAGGGGGGTAGGTCATCCAGGAACTCCTCGTCCCATCCAGGAGCCAGACCCAGAGGTCCGGCTCGAACGCCACAACGTGTCCATCCCCTGCGAGTAGGCCCTTCGCCAGGGGAATTGGCCAGGGGGAGTTGTCGTCAGGAGTATTAGCTCCGAGGACCAAGTGTAGTTGGGCCCGTAAGGCGCAACTAGCAGCACTTGATACTCCCTTCCCAGACCTTGCACAGGACCTGCGCAATGAAGCTCACTGGGGGGAAGCGTAGTTCCGCTTGTCCCGCGGCCAGCTGCGCGCTAGGGCCTCCGTGTCGAGGGGGGAGCCTCGACCAGGGAGTGCCCAGCGGCACTGGGGGGTGTTCAGGGAGGCAACAGGTCCACCTGTGCCCGCCCAGACCACACCCAAGCCGGCCGCAGTGGTGGAGTCGTCACTTCGCACGAGGTGTCAACTGACGAGAGAGCGCTTGGCTGTCTGGTTCAGGACACCCGGTGGCGTGTGACCTGCAGGGGCTTTGCCACCTGCTGTCTCCACTGGAGGCTGCGCGCTAGGGCCTCCGTGTCGAGGGGGTCCTCGTCCAAGGAATGCCCAGCGGTACTGGGTGGTGTTCAGGGAGGCGACAGGTCCCCCTGTGCCCGCCCAAACCACACCCAGGCCAGCCCGCAGGGGTGGAGTCATCACTTCCCACGGGGTGTTAACTGACGAGAGAGCGCTTGGCTGTCTGGTTCAGGACACCCGGTGGGCATGTGACCTGCAGGGGCTTTGCCACCTGCTGTCTCCACGGGAGGAGGCGTTTTGGGCGAGTTGCGATGACTGCAGCGAGCGAGTGCCACCCTGAGGTTTAGTACGCTACGCCGGTCGTGCTGTCCGGGCCAGTATGCTGGCTCTGCACGAGAGGCCGGAGCCTCATCAGTGCAAGCAGGACAGCTAGCAACTTGAAGGCAGTGATCTGCCAACGCAGGCGGGGGCCCGTCCAGCGACCCGACACTGCGCGCCCATTGCACACCGCACCCACACCCCGTAGGGAGGCGTCTGTCGTTCCACGACCGGCCTCAAGACCTGCTCGGGGTTAGGATGCGACGGCAGCAGGCGTAATGACGATACGCCTACTGCCAGTGCGCCACGCTCTCCAGGGAACTCATCTCTGTAGTCAGTGCTGTCGCGGTCCCATGTGCGTCAACCCGAGGGGGACAGGCCACCCCCGAGGACACCATGCCCAGGAGCCTCTGAAACTGATTTCAGGGGACCGCTGGCTGCTGCCTGAAAGTTCAAGCAGCTCAGCACTGACTGTGCTTGCTCGTGAGCGAGCACGCCGTCATGGAGACAGTGTTGAGTTCTCTACCAGGAAAAGGGGGAGCTCCGCGCCAGGGAGAGCTGCTCTCTTTTTCCCGGCTGACCCGTTTACTGACATGCCAGCCCCTCGACAGTGCCGAGGGAAACTGTACATGAGAGTATGCGGTCAGTTGTCATGAACCACTCCTGGCGTCTGACAGACACCAGGACGCGCTTCTGCGCCTCCCGAACGGCACCCTTGCAAGGTGCTGCTCAAGGTATGCAGCGACCCCTGGTTTTGGGGATGATGAAGTGCGGCTGTCGAAGCCACTGGACATCTCGGCCGAGGGGACGGTTCGATCGCCTTCGCCAGAGGGGTGGCAGCCCCGGCCTGGAGCACAGGAACATCCCTGCCTCTGCTGAGGTAAGAGGATGCCTGAAGTCCGGCGGAGGTCTGGCGAGCTGGATCGAATGCCGAGACGGACCACACTCCCAGCCACCGTGATGGTTTGAAATGCTAACCAAGCACCCAGAGACCTCACAGGGGGGGCTGCGATCTACTTCATCAACCCGCGGGGGTTGGTTCAATGACTAGCAGTGCTGTTCTCCCAGGGGGAAATGGCTCCGCTAAATCACCTGCCAGGCGATGGCGCAGCTCGACGCACCGTCGAAGCGAGAGTGCTGAGGGCTGCTTTATACTCGTCATTGCGTGCCGCCACGACGCAACGTCGAGTTGCCGAACACCATCATTCAGAGGGTGAGAGCGGCTGCAAGTGGGACCCAGAGAGAGACCTCTCCTTGTGAGAAGGCGGGCACTAGGCCCCCGAAGGGGCCCAGAAGGTGTTTGGGACGCGGCAGGGACCGCCCCAGTCCGACCATCCAGCAACCCAGGCTGGGTCGGGCCCGATGGTTCAATCTCTCTAGGTGGTCCTTCTCTTGACGTCCTCCTCCGGGGGGCCACCTGCGGGGGCACCAGAACCGGAGTCGACGCTGGAGAAGGCCAGGGCTGCTGGGGGCAGACCACGTGCGAGACCTCGACGGCCGAAAGGCGGCCGGGTCACAGCAGGCCGGTCTGTTTCTACACTGTCAAAAGGCTGCTGGAGCAGTCCTTGACAGCGCCACCAATCAGCCGACCTTGCGAGAGGGGAGTCGGGAAAGTGGCCTTTCTCGAGCTCGCCCGCCTGCGCAAGATTGGGTCCGAGGCATCTTTCCGGGCCACTGATGTGGACATCGTCCGACCCAGCCTGCGCTGCCACCGCGGTCCCCGGAGGGCCAGTCGGCGGCGGCACTACTTGGGTCGGTCTTACCCCGTGGGGCTCTCTTTAGCGCCCTGGCCTGCAGGGTGGCCATGGCGTAAGAGTGGAGGCAGCTTGGTCCACGGCACTGCCAGCCTCAACACCAGCGATGTCGAGACCTTACATGCCCTGGACGGTGAGCCTAGGTCAAGCTCCCCAGGTGGCCGCCGTCTGCGGATACCCGCGACTGCATGCTCCACCCAGGGTGCATTGACATAGTCCCTAGCTGCCTCCCCGCCCCGAGGGAAGAGAGGGCGATAGAGTCAGCTAGACGGAAGCGCGCCGAAAGGGACGCTCCAGGTCTTACTGAACTCCTTATGCAGCTCGGTAAAACTTGGCACTTGAGCCGGGCCCAATGTGCGAGTACCCAGCCGCGAGCACCAGGGCTGCACCGCAACCCGACGCTCACGGCGGTCCGAGCGAGCATGGCTGACATCTTGACGTCTGCTCTCACCTGTGCTCGACCTCCCGAGGGAGGGAGCTTCAGGGAATCGCCAGAGTCTGATGCCAGCAGGTCGCGCTCCGATGTTGCAAGAGACACCTCATCTCCACGGCTCGTGTCCGAGCGCGTGGCTGAGGAATAAGATGGCTTAGGACCATCCTTGGGGACCTGCTAAACAAGCGAGACGGGGCGCGAGCGGTCCGCGAGCCGACCGGCTGACGGATTAACGCTCACGATAATCCCCACATCACCCTCGCTGCTCGCCGCCGCTGACGGCAGGGCCGTAGCCGCTGCGGTCACAGAACGGGAAGCAAACGAGGTGGTGGCTTGCTCTTGACAGAACGTAGCCAACGTGACGCAACGTCTGAATAGCCGTCCGCCCGCAGTGACGCAACGTCTGACTAGCCATCCGCGCGCAGTGACGCAACGTCTGAATAGCCATCCGCGCGCCGTGCGGGCAGGACGAATCCACGAGGCTGCCACAGTGATCGGACCCCCGAACACTTGCGGCAACCACCGTGTCCGTCCCCGTCCTCGATGAGTGTACTGCACCCAAGAGATCAGCGGGCAATGCCACGCTGAGGAAATTGCTCTTTTAGAAAAATACCTCAGGAACTGCCAGGACGCCCAGGGGAATCTCCGCTGCACCGCGTCGTAGAAATCGGCAATTCGAAGAATGTCATCAGATGCGAAGGCTCCGAAGAACAAAAGGTGAATGAATGAGCACGCCGGCTCCCCTTTTATACCCGGATATCCGGGGGCGGAGCCCGGCATGCAAATTTCATTCGCCAATTTCATTGGCCTTTTCAAAATAGTCAGAGATGATTGGTTCTCAAGGGCGAACCCCATCTGTCGGCTTCGACACAACGTCGAGAGACCGACAGAAAGGGAACTGCAGCCTGGAGCAATGGGCGTGCCAAAAGGTTTCTCATTGGTCTCGCCGAACAGTATGGGCGTGCCAAAAGGTTTTGCGAAAACTACCTGCATGGCGCGGGTTACTGATGTCATCACCACGGCAAGTTTAGCTTAAAGTTTGCAAAAACTGTAAGCAGTAAATATAAATTATATATACTTCCTTTTGTCTTTTTTCTCACTTTCATTACTATTATTTTGTTTCAACATTTCATTGTATATTCTCATTTTTACATATTGTAGTCTTTTACGATTAAAAAAAGTTTACAAAACTTAATACTAAATATAGCAATCAAAAACAAATAGCAACTATTTTTAGGGTACAAAAGCCTCTTAACACAGTCGCACTATCTGTTTTTAGATAGAAGTAATTTATAAGTTGTATTCGTTAACATTAAAGCACTTTGAAGTGAACAAACTATGAGCAGCTGTATTTTTATTAACTAATACTAACAAAGCTTAAAACAACTACTGTAACAAATCCATTGCTCATGGTTAACGTTAATTAATACATTAATTTTAACAAACAAAACCTATTGTTATACCTTACCCTGAAAACAATGTTTTGCTTTATAGAGAACTAGTTAATAAAAACACCACAGAATGGAAAAATTAGTCAAGTGTTTAGTATCTTTCTGCTAAATGACAACCAATTTAGGAAACAGACACAGCTTTATTCACAAAAAAAATCAGCTTTGTTTCCAATTCAAGTAAACAGAAACATTCAGTCACTCATTATGTAGTAGCAATCCATTGAACAGAACCCAGCAAACTCTTTCTCTGAATAGAATGCTGTGAAGACCCCCTTCTTTCCATTGCCACTGTATCCAAAGGTGTTTTTGTAGATGTTGTCACAGCAAGCGCACCAGTCATCTGAACGCCCTGAGCAGCAGGAGGGACTGTATGGCTGGCCTGTGGAGTCATCTGAACGCCCTGAGCAGCAGAAGGGACTGTATGGCTGGCCTGTGGAGTCATCTGAACGCCCTGAGCAGCAGAAGGGACTGTATGGCTGGCCTGTGGAGTCATCTGAACGCCCTGAGCAGCAGAAGGGACTGTATGGCTGGCCTCTGGAGCTAATTGTTTACACACATTTATGTGCTTGATAAAATCTGTCTTATTTATTATTGTTTTGGGGCAGTGGCAGCAGTGATAATGCTTATGTTTTCTGCACTCCAAGTGACAGTCAAAGATTAGAAAATCTGAAAGAAACAGACATAAATTCAAACAGTAATATATAGTTTTTTTCTAGTTAAAGAAATACATAAATGAAGAAAGCCAAAATATTACAATGCATATTTACTGAGTGTAATAAAGTTCGTTAGAAGGGAAGGAAGGAGGCGGGAACAGGCGAACATTCAAACACTAAAACTTTAATTAAATAAACAATAAACACGGAAGTAACCGGCAGCCACCTCACGGTAGACTGCCGGCCATAAAACATACACAAACTAAACATATGTCCGGGCCCGGTCCTCTCTCGTCAACAGTCCTGCCGAACATCCTTTTAAGCTCCCAATCTCCTCCGTGATAAGATTCGGGACCGATGCGCGCACAGCTGCTATCACTTATCACTCACGCCACCGGCCCCCCGTCACGGCTCTCGTCCCGCCTTCCTCACCACATACCCCCATCACCCCTTACAGGCTGGGGGGCACCAGCGAGACTGTACCTACTCCCCCCCCGGGGAGCCAGTCTCGGAGTCGGCAGCGCCTGGGGCCATGCACCGGCGAGACGAAAGAATGGACACGGGAGCCCCCGGAGCGACAGGGACGAGAGAGGGGAGAGAGGAAAAGAAAAAAAAATTGTCCGGTTCCCTGACACGCTGTCGCTCGGTCCTCAGCCAGCCGAGAAACTCTTCCTCGCGGTGCCATGCGATGGTACTGGACGCTCGGTGGATGGCTCGATCCTCCTCCGCCCCCTGGCGGCCGGCGATGGCCCTCCAGCTGAGGGCATCTGGTCCTCCAATCCCTGCTCCTCCCCATCATGACGGCTGGCAGCAGGCTCGGCCCACGGCGAACGGGCCTTGGCTCCCTCCTGGACGGCAGCCACCCCACCTCGACCCAGGAGCACTGCAGCAGGGTCCTCGTCCCATCCGACTTCTCGATCCAGCACCACCACCTCGGGCAGCCACTCGCGGACTTCCGTCGTCCGCGCTGTCCGAACTCCTCAGCACCGCGATCACCCTCGGCAGCGAGGGCTCTTTGACAGCATGTCCCTCTTTCCTCCCGGGTTTCGGCACCAATGTAATAAAGTTCATTAGAAGGGAAGGAAGGAGGCGGGAACTGGCGAACATTCAAACACTAAAACTTTAATTAAATAAACAATAAACACGGAAGTAACCGGCAGCCACCTCACGGTAGACTTTTATTTTAACACAGATTTGTAGGTCTATTAGTTAAATCCATTTACTTTAGCAAACTTTGTTGCATTTTATGCCATGGTGGCAGTTCTTAGTTTTTTGCCCCAAAAAACGAAATTAATTGGTCATTTACCCTCTTTTTGGCTCAGAATTTCAGGTGGAAAAATTTTATTTTTACCCCATCTACAAATACTGAATTTCACTGTAAATATGCAAAAATTATATTTAGCCAAAAAAAAGTTTTGTTGATTTGACACGAAATTACCCAAATTATCCTTCATGTAACATGCATAGGAAAACGAAACCTGTACTTACGTTCATGATGAATTGCTCCAAGTCTGTGGGTTTGCAAATGAGTAAACACTTTGTGTCTCTCCCGTGGTTTAAAAACACAAGTTGGACAAAAAGGACACCGATACAAACTACAAACTCTGAATTCTTCGCCTTCGATACACATACGGTCATCGTTTTTCCTCACTGTAACATGTGTCTGTCATCAACAGTGACGTTAAACTGATTACTAAAAGTTGCAAGGTATAACGCAAAGTCATTTGCATTAGAACAAGCTATCGTATTTACATAATTACGTTATATAAATCATAGAGAAACATATGATGAATTGAACCATATCTTACCGCCGCCATCTTCTTTGGCTAAAGGAAATTACTTACCATTAAGAAGTACTTTAATGCTGATTGGCTTTTTTCCTCTTAAAGTTTGGCACGGTTTGCAAACCAACTGAAAAGTGCTTTACCGCCGCCTGCTGGACTGGAGTGTGGAACAAAAGTTTAACGCTGATTGGCCAATACAGTAAAACTCCTTTCACCAATAAGAAACCTTTTGGCACGCCCTAACTTTCGGCACGCCCATTGCTCCAGGCTGCAGTTACCCCTGTCTCGATCACTCAGCTGTTGTTCTTCTTTCTCACAGGTTCTTTTAGCGACAGAGACAGCTAACAACATGAATACATGACAATCTTGTACATGACAGTATGAACTGACTTTGGTCTTTGAAAGATTTCTTTATAATGATCTCGTCCTGACAAACAGCTGCTCCTCATCAACGTTAGTTGATCCATTTCTGAAAATACAATAGTATATTTGTATTCAGCTTTATTAAGTAGTTTATTTAATATTGTCTGTTAAGTTATTGTAGTCCTTGGCTGTCTGACATCCTCTGTGAACAACGGAGTACACTTAGGGCTGCTGAAAGGAAATGGCAGAACCCTGCTGACCAAAAGGACCACCAGTCACTACTCTCCTCTTTCTCTTCTACTGTTACCACAGCGAAAACATATGTTTATGCCACCAAGGTGAACAATGCACCCAACACTCGGCAGCTTTTCAAGACCTTTAACTCTCTTCTTTGCCCCCCTCCTCGCCCGCCCACTACTTTGACTGCTGAGGACTTTCCTGTATTTTTCACTGAGAAAACATCAGCCATCAGCAAACAATTCTTAGCACCGCAGACCTCGGTACACACTACCCTCACTTCAAACATCAAACTCTCATCTTTCGCCCCACTGACTGACAACGAAGTCACCCGACTTCTCTCCCGCTACCCCGCCACCTGTCCCCTTGACCCAATCCCCTCCCATCTCCTTCAGGCCACATCCAGCACACTCACACACATCATCAACACCTCCCTGCTTACCGGCACTTTTCCATCCATATTCAAACAGCCCCTACTTAAGAAACCCATATTGGACCCCGCTACTACCGACTGCTGCTTTCCATTTACATGACATTCTTAGGACCCATCATACGGGCACACAGCTTCTGGTATCACTGTTATGCTAACGACACTCAGATCTACATCTCGTTTCACCCAGACGATACCACTGCAGCAGGTCGAATAACAGCCTGCCTAGATGACATCTCAGTTTGGATGAAAGAGCATCACCACCAGCTGAACCTGGCCTAGACAGAACTACTTCTGTTTTCCGGTACACTCCAGGGTGCAACACAATCTCACCATCCAACTTTGCAATTACACAATCACTCCCTCCGAATCAGCCAGGAACCTCAGAGTCATATTTGATGAACAGCTGTCCTTCAATGATCACATTGCAAAGACAACGCGATCCTGCCGATATGCCTTGTTCAACATTCGAAAGGTTAGACCCTATCTCACGGAGCATGTGGCACAACTCCTTGTCCAAGCCCTGGTCATCTCAAGGTTGGACTACTGTAATGCTCTCCTTACTGGTCTTCCTGCAAAGGCTATCAAACCACTTCAGCTGGCTTAAAACACAGCAGCACGCCTCATCTTCTAACAGCCCAAAAGGGCCTATGTGACACCCCTTTTCATCTCTCTCCACTGGCTACCGGTTGAAGCCTGTATCAGATTCAAGTCACTGATGTTTCCCTACAGGACTATCACTGGATCTGAACTAGGGATGGGCCGGTATGTGATTTTGACGGTATGATAACCTTGCACAAATCTATCACGGTTTGACGGTTTCACGGTATTACTATAACATTTCTTAAATGTGTTATTTTTTCAATAAAAACAACTTTTCTACTGAGCATAATACATTTTATTTTTAAGAAACCTATACAACATTTTGGAACAGTAAACATGTCAGGTTATATAATTTAAATGAATATGTGAGTTCTTCTAAATTAAATGTGTCATCACAATAATGCTCTGAAATCCATTATTGTTATTTCAGTGTTGATACGCACACACACATATAGCCAGTGGCGGCGCCAGGGGGGGTCTTGGGGGGTCTCAAGACCCTTCCAAAAAACGCCTTGACCCCTTATTAGAGCCCCCACCCCTTCCTGATTAAAAAATATTAGATATATATTAAAATATATATCCGGGATAAAGATTTAAAAACCGTTCTCTTCAAACTACGCAGAACAATAATAATTAATAATTTAATCGACATAAAAAAATATAAACATCAGAATCAATGCGACGCCCCATGAACGTTGCTGCCGCTGCGTCTTGCGTCATTGCGTTCAAGGCGCTGTCGCGAGACCGCAAGAGCTGATACGAACTTTTCTTGAAGCTAAAAATGGATCGTTTTGTCATACCTAAAAAAGGGCGGAGGAGACAGGTGAGCAGATGGAAAGAAATGGCGCCTCATCGAGCGCTACAGCGGGCACAGATGGTGGGAATCCTGACGGCGGAGAGGATTTAACTGGGGATTTAATCCATGGCCCAGCCGAGAAACCAAGACACCCTCAATTTAAATCATACACGCGTAGTTCGTTTGGATTGTAAATATGTTTTCTGTCATGGGTGTGGCCAGCGCCGCCGCTACCACGCGCTGTGCGTAAGGTACCAAGTGCTGAGGCGACACCAAAATAGCATAATGAAAAACATTTTTTCAAATCTAATATTATTTCATTAGGCTATAGAAAAATGATTAGGCAGGGACATTTTAGCCATGTATATGTAAAAAAAACACGGCCGAACAATCCCATAACCCCACCACCCGCCCATGCACGGTCCGCGCGGCAGCGCCGGTTGATGGCGCGTGCGCCTGACGCAGTGTGACAGACTGTAGTCTAGGCAACTTATCTGTAAATGGCCCCGAAAAGACATTAGGAGTCAGGATCGGAGAAAAGAAAGAAGAAACTGCGAGATGATGACCGTGCATCACATGCAGGTATGTCCATGTTTAATTAACTTATATTCGGGAAATGTGGATGTGCTGCTACTAATTCTGTTTACTGAAGAAAAGTTTGCACTTTCAAATGTGTAGTGTGTGTTGGCTATTCTACATATGTTTACAAAGTCAGCAAAGCTGTAAAGATTTTACTTTCTCTATTTAGTGTTCCTAGGTTTTATACTGCGATGCTGCTATTGTGTTATTGGTATTGAGTTATATGTTTGGTAATAAAAAGTTAAACTGGCAAATTTCAGGGTGGGGGGAGGCATCATAATGGAATTATGCTTAGGGCACCAATATGACTAGCAGCGGCACTGGGTGTGGATATGGCAATTAAAGTTCGAGCATATTGTTTGCAGACTACAATTGATTAATTAATTAAAAACAAAGTAGTTGATATGCTGTGTTGTTTTATTTGTTTAGTAGCATTAATATGCAGTTATTACCCGTGTCCACTGTATTTTCTGTTGGTTTTCATGAGATCCCCCTTTAAATGACCAGGACCCCCCATTGACCCCCCAATCAAAATTGTCTGGAGCCGCTACTGCATATAGCTATAAACAGACAGTAGGAGAGAAAGAGTGCGAGATTGCTAGTGTGTTGCATACACACAAACGGGCTCTTTCTGTACATTACCAGCAGTTTGCGTTTTTAAATGTCGTTTTTCTTAACAGATGTAACGTTACACAAATTACGGGAGCCTTTAAAGTATAAATGTGAAGGGGATTTCAGCTAAATTGTTTTATTAGACTCATCCCCGCTCTGTGAAGTAACGTGAGGGAGGAAACTAGCTCATGTTCGGCTAGTTGATTAGCCATGTTATGTGTGTAACCGGTCCTGCTCGCGCGGGCTTCTATGACGGCATTACAATGCCGAATGGGAGACAGGCGCTCTTACGAGGAGGCTAAACGAGGCTGAATCCAGCTTTTTATTCGAAGTTCGTTATTGACGCTATCCGTTCCACCTTAAAAACGCGATGCATCCGCTTTTCCAGTTTCTTATTCACGCGTAGCTTAGGGATCATCTCGCGTTTCTCTTCTTTTACGTTTTTAAAATAAAAACGTGTGTGTGTGTGTGCGCGCGGGTGTTGTGTGTGTGCGTGCGCGTGCGCGTGTGTGTGAGTGCGTGTGTGTGTGCGCGTGAGTGTGTGTGTGAGTGCGCGTGTGTGCGTGTGCGTGTGCGTGTGCGTGTGCGTGTGTGTGTGAGTGCACAGATGATGGGATGCTGCTTGCTGTCTAAGTCATGACATGCTGAATCCCCCTTGAGATGAACGTGAACTTCACCTGGAACCTCCATCACCCACTCCCCTTACCATTCTCTATATTACTTTGATAGAACAGTTTTTTAGGCAGGATATCTCCACAAAGAATATTAATCATATCCAAAAGTACCTACAAGTTTGAAAGTGCAATATTCTAGTGAAGAGCATGCAATACGGTTTATGCATAATTAAGTAAATGATGTGTATATTTGTAAAAAGCATAGTATACACCGTTTTGTTATACTTTGCATATCAATAATAAACTGTCCCTCTTACCTCTTATGTAAATTATTTATTTTCATCAGTGATGTATTTTATTTTTATTTTATATATTTATTTTTTCCATTTCCTGTGTTTTTCTATACTGTATTTTTTCATTCTGAGCTCCTGAAACCACAACACGTTGCATGTCTGTGTGTGCACAATTGGAAAATAAAGCTTATTCTAATTTTTTTCTGATCCACTGCTCTTATACAATTTATTATACTCTTGTTGGTCTAAGCCATTGCGTATATTACTGCTATGCAGTTACATGTATATAGATTTATGTAAACTTGTTTGAAAATGTGTTTTTGTACAAGCATGTCTTTGATGGTGCGTTAAAAGTTCCACAGCTAGGTTATACCTTGTCTTGATGTCTACCGTCAAAACAGACAGTTTTACTCTAGCATTATGGGGTTATTGGGACATTATGAGGTGCTACATCTCGAGAACCTTTAAGGATGCGTTAAAAGTTCCACATAAGGGCTATACCCAGTATCCTTGACTACCACCTAGCCAAAAAGCAGACATTTTTACTGTAGCATTTTGAAGTTATGGACCCATGAATTCTGCATATCTTACAGTACTCTTCATTGCACCTATGGGACATTTTGAGGTACTACATCTCGAGAACCTTTAAGGATGAGTTAAATGTTCTACATATAGGTTATACCCAGTATCCTTGACTACCACCTAGCCAAAAAGCAGACAATTTTACTGTAGCATTTTGAAGTTATGGACCCCTGAAGTTGGCATATTTCAGTACTCTTCAATCGGCAAATGCACCTATGGGACATTTTGAGGTACTACATCTCGAGAACCTTTAAGGATGCGTTAAAAGTTCTACATATAGGTTATACCCAGTATCCTTGACTACCCCCTGGCCAAAAAGCAGACAATTTTACTGTAGCATTTTGAAGTTATTGACCCCCGAAGTTGGCATATTTCACAGTACTCTTCAATCGGCAAATGCACCTATGGGACATTTTGAGGTACTACATCTCGAGAACCTTTAAGGATGCGTTAAAAGTTCTACATATAGGTTATACCCAGTATCCTTGACTACCCCCTGGCCAAAAAGCAGACAATTTTACTGTAGCATTTTGAAGTTATTGACCCCCGAAGTTGGCATATTTCACAGTACTCTTCAATCGGCAAATGCACCTATGGGACATTTTGAGGTACTACATCTCGAGAACCTTTAAAGATGCGTTAAATGTTCTACATATTGGTTATACCCAGTATCCTTGACTACCCCCTGGCCAAAGAGCAGACAATTTTTACTGTAGCATTTTGGAGTTATTGACCCCTGAAGTTGGCATATCTCACAGTACTCTTCAATCGGCAAATGCACCTATGGGACATTTTGAGGTACTACATCTCGAGAACCTTTAAGGATGTGTTAAAAGTTCCACATAAGGGTTATACCCAGTATCCTTGACTACCACCTGGCCAAAAAACAGACATTTTCACTTTAGCATTTTGAAGTTATTGACCCCTGAAGTTAGCATATCTCACAGTACTCTTCAATGGGCCGTTGCACCTATGGGACATTTTGAGGTGCTATATCTCGAGAACCTTTAAGGATGCGTTAAATGTCCTACATATAGGTTATACCCAGTATCCTTGACTACCACCTGGCCAAAAAGCAGACAATTTTACTGTAGCATTTTGAAGTTATTGACCCCTGAAGTTGGCATATTTCACAGTACTCTTCAATCGGCAAATGCACCTATGGGACATTTTGAGGTACTACATCTCGAGAACCTTTAAAGATGCGTTAAATGTCCTACATATAGGTTATACCCAGTATCCTTGACTACCACCTGGCCAAAAAGCTGACAATTTTACTGTAGCATTTTGGAGTTATTGACCCCTGAAGTTGGCATATTTCACAGTACTCTTCAATCGGCAAATGCACCTATGGGACATTTTGAGGTACTACATCTCGAGAACCTTTAAAGATGCGTTAAATGTCCTACATATAGGTTATACCCAGTATCCTTGACTACCACCTGGCCAAAAAGCTGACAATTTTACTGTAGCATTTTGGAGTTATTGACCCCTGAAGTTGGCATATTTCACAGTACTCTTCAATCGGCAAATGCACCTATGGGACATTTTGAGGTACTACATCTCGAGAACCTTTAAGGATGCGTTAAAAGTTCTACATATAGGTTATACCCAGTATCATTGACTACCACCTGGCCAAAAAGCAGACATTTTTACTGTAGCATTTTGGAGTTATTGACCCCTGAAGTTGGCATATCTCACAGTACTCTTCAATGGGCCGTTGCACCTATGGGACATTTTGAGATGCTACATCTCGAAAACCTTTAAGGGTGCGTTAAAAGTTCTACATATAGATTATACCCAGTATCCTTGACTACCACCTAGCCAAAAAGCAGACAATTTTACTGTAGCATTTTGGAGTTATTGACCCCTGAAGTTGGCATATTTCACAGTACTCTTCAATGGGCCGTTGCACCTATTGGACATTTTGAGGTGCTATATCTCGAGAAACTTTAAAGATGCGTTAAATGTCCTACATATAGGTTATACCCAGTATCCTTGACTACCACCTAGCCAAAAAGCAGACATTTTTACTGTAGCATTTTGAAGTTATGGACCCCTGAAGTTGGCATATTTTACAGTACTCTTCAATGGGCCGTTGCACCTATGGGACATTTTGAGGTGCTACATCTCGAAAACCTTTAAGGATGCGTTAAATGTCCTACATATAGGTTATACCCAGTATCCTTGACTACCACCTAGCCAAAAAGCAGCCTTTTTTTACTTTAGCATTTTGAAGTTATGGACCCCTGAAGTTGGCATATTTCACAGTACTCTTCAATGGGCCGTTGCACCTATGGGACATTTTGAGGTGCTACATCTCGAGAACCTTTAAGGATGCGTTAAATGTCCTACATATAGGTATCGTAGGACATTTAATAGGTATTAAATGTCCTACATATAGTATCCTTGACTACCACCTAGCCAAAAAAAAGACATGTTTACTGTAGCATTTTTAGGTTATGGACCCGTGAATCTCACGTTTGGCATATCTCACAAAACGGTACAATGGCGGTTGCACTTTTAGCACATTTTGGGGTGTCTTTGAGGATAAATGTTAAATGTTCCAGAGCTGTGTTATACCATGTCTATTTGTCTACCAACATGCCAGAAAGCAGACTTTGTTTTAGCGTTCAATGTGCAGGGGATAAGGTGATTTCTATCAATGCCCAAGGTGCTGAAATGGCTATTAAGAATTAGAATGCCTTAAAAATACAATATCAATTACATTTATTCTGGTAATATCATTATTCACAAATAAAGTTTCTCAGCCAGATATTGTCCTGTCCTAACAACCATACATTAATTCAAGGCGTAATTTGTAAAACAAGACATTTACCCATTAGACTGGTTATGTTGTCCAGGGTCACAATTAAGTTCTTAAACACTACAGTCTTTATTTCTAAATATTTAAAAAGGTGGTAGAATACTCTTTAAGCATCTAAATCACATTGATTCCCTTTTTTTATATTAACATAAGTGACTTAACAGTATGTTTAACAACGCGGCCCCTTTAAGAACTGCAGCCCTAAGCAGGTCTAATGTGCTTACTATTTTCATAACTCTTTGTATTCATTTAATACTTCAGAATACAAAATGTGCTTTCTGGCATAATCTTGCCTGTTTTGTTCATTCAAGGACGAAAGAGAAGTTAATACTGGTGCGCTGTCTGAAAGATTCCGACGCAGCCTACCAGACGGAACTGCTACCCACAGCCAGAAACTGTCAACATACTGGACGTATCAATGCAACCATTTTTCAATCTCGCCTTAATAGTTTAAAGACCTTTATATGAATAAATGCGTGATTACATTAAAATGTATGTAGTTGGCAGAATTGGTAAAATAGTACAATTAAACTGACTACAAAAACTTAAACGTATGCCTACCTGGACTAAAATGTTTGACAGCTAGGACCCCATCGCAAGATGTCTAAGGATGTTTACAGGTAAGCGAATTAATTTCTGCATACATTTGTTTATGTATTGAAAATATAGGCTCCCTTTATACATGGTGTGTGGCTTAACGTTAGTAGGCCTACTATTGTTTTATTGGTAGTACTTGTTTACAATGATCTATCAACATTTTATAATATTCTTGCGTGCAAACATTCATTTATTTAGTTTTGTTGTTGCAGGTTCAATGTGTTTGGAAAGGTATGTGTTAAGATTGTTTAATAGATGACTGTGGGTGTTTTTGTTTGGGGGCACACAGTTTTTAATGCAGTCTTAACCTGTATTGTAACTATGTTCATTGTTAACAGATACGGTATGTGTCTGTGAGTGAGGAAAACATTTTCACAGAATTAGCAGAACTCCGGTCTAACGGACAGTCTTTCAGTACTTCTTCAATACTTCTTATCAAGACACAGGTGTCTGGGGACAGCTATGTTGTTCTCTAGCTATTCCTAACAATTTCAAGAACAGAAAGAGACTTCACAAGATCTCTTCAATAAAAGTAAATTAATCTCTCCCCCTTTCTGTTTTTAGTTAGGTTTTTCAACACATAATTGGGATACAGCTATCTCGATGCATTACCTCACATATTTAAACTTTGTTGTAATTTAAAATTTAAGTACGGACATAACCGAGTAGAACACTGATATTCCTTAAATATGCTTGAGAGTAGTCAATGTATTGTGCAATATGAAGTAATTTATTAGTTTTTTTACATAATAAGGCTGAGCATTCCAGTTCAGTGGAATCCGTTTCTTCTAAAACTCTATATTGTGTCTGCAAGCTACCAAACACCTTGGACAAACCATATGCTCAGTGTGACAGGTGTAAAGATTGGTTTCACCCAAAGTGTGTAGGATACAAGAGCATTGAAGACATAAAAGTTATTTCACCATGACTGTGTCCTGACTGCTCCACAAAAAAAGACAAGTTTACCATTACAGGGGGACAAAACTTAACTTTAGGAATCTTGATTCACCACAGTCTGGTGACATTGAAAAGGAAGGGGGGGGGGGAGGATGAACAAAAGCATACATCTTGCACAGAAGGAGATTAACAGGCTCAGCAGTGCCCCCCTGAATTACAATTACAGCTGTCAAAAGATGAGTGGAATGGAATAAAACCATGCAAAAGACAAGGATATAGAATCCTTAAAGCTGGCTGGACAGACATGCTTTCAGAAAAACTGTCAAATTAGCAACTGTGTTCTGGCATTTTCGTATAATAAAGCTATTCAGTATCAGTCAAGAAAGAAATTGTGTCCATTCTGGCAAGGAAAGGCCAGTTGAAAATTTCCAGGTTGTGCACAGTTGAGGAACCTGCCAAAGATGCAGACTGTGTCCTGGTTAAGGTGGAAGTGTCTGGCCAAACAGATCATTCTACAGGCTTCACATTTCGAAGACGCACTAGGAAAAGTGAAAGGAAGACATTAAAAGGAAAATTTGCCAGTTCATTTCCATCGAAAACAGACAAAATATATATATTTTTTACATTTACATGATCGTAAAAGAATAACTAATTATGTTCATGTCTTTTCATTTTGTGAAGATGAAAATACCCAGAAAGAACTGGAAGACTGAAGAGTGCCTACAATGCAGGAATGATCATTATGAGCAAAACAGCTTAATTAGCTCTCCTTATGATTACATAATACAAGGGTAATGTATCTTTGAAAAGTTTACCTTTAATGTTTAATATGTAATATCCACTGAAAAATGTCTGAAGAACAGTACAGAAATTGTTGAAAAAGTTCTTACTTACTGTTGAAAGGATGCAGAATAAATTTTCAAACCTTAGTAATGCGTGGTGATTCTTGTGATTCATATAAACCGATACAGCTTTAGTAAAAATAAAACAAATCAGCATAAAATATATTGCACCTTAAGAACAGCTGCAGCACTGAAAAAGAAAACTAAACCTATACAACAATGTTTAATTGGTTTCATAGGCTCACTAAATAATGTTTAAGTGACCCAGTACACAGCAAATTTCTAAAAGTTCAGCTAACTCCTTTTTAAAATTAATAAGTCACTTTCTCGATTTAGGTCAGACACTGTACCAGTTTTGATCTACACTGAAGTCCTCTCTGTAGCCAAACATTTACATAATGGATCTTGTAACCTTGCAGTTTAGCGGATTACATTTTAATATTACCATTTAGTTGAAAAGTTATGAACAGCAAAAAATACTAAGACAGCATCAACACTTAAGTATTTTCCATTTCTCAAACTTTTACCTCGGGATGCTCATCATGAGGTGACTAGTGATCACGCCAGCGTCCCACAAAGACTTCAGATGATTAAACACATGGGGACAGATAATGTCAAGGCATGCAAAGAAAATTAAAAAAAAAGGCATATTACAAATAAACTTTATTTATCAATGTAATTTATGTCCTGTATTATTTATAAAGCACTTTCTTAATAATTCTTATTTTGATTATTTATAATGGCAAGCATATGCAATCAAATAAATGGAAACACTTTACAATGAGGTGCAATTTGTTAACAATGCATTAACAGACAAACTAACAGACTTTGTGATGCAAATTGTTTGTTAATGTTAGCTAATTAATTTAGGTGATGTTAACTAACAGCACCATATTGTAAAGTATTCTTTTTTTATTAATATTATGTTAAAAATTAAATTATTAAAATTAACTTTCCTGTAGCTCAGCGGTATAAGTGCACTATAGGTCGCTTTAAAATAGATAAAAGTGTCTGCAAAATGCATAAATGTTTATGTAAATATTAGCCATAGTCCAATAATTATATTGGAATGTAAAAAGTATGTTTTTATGTGCAGTAGGATAATATAAAATTAAAAATAATGATAACATCATCAATGACTCATAATATAAACAGAATTATTTTGGATAATGATGAGTTTTTTAAACCTTTTTGTGATATAATTTGCAGCACCTTGGACAGCGACAGAATCATCCCTGCCTTTGTATTAACCATTGACATTGGCCTGTTGAAGAGTATTGTGAAATATGCCAACTTCAGGGGTCAATAACTCTAAAATGCTATAGTAAAATTGTCTGCTTTTTGGCCAGGTGGTAGTCAAGGATACTGGGTATAACCTATATGTAGGACATTTAACGCATCTTTAAAGGTTCTCGAGATGTAGTACCTCAAAATGTCCCATAGGTGCAACGGCCCATTGAAGAGTACTGTGAGATATGCCAACTTCAGGGGTCAATAACTTCAAAATGCTACAGTAAAATTGTCTGCTTTTTGGCCAGGGGTAGTCAAGGATACTGGGTATAACCTATATGTAGAACTTTTAACGCATCCTTAAAGGTTCTCGAGATGTAGCACCTCAAAATGTCCCATAGGTGCAACGGCCCATTGAAGAGTACTGTGAAATATGCCAACTTCAGGGGTCCATAACTTCAAAATGCTACAGTAAAATTGTCTGCTTTTTGGCTAGGTGGTAGTCAAGGATACTGGGTATAACCTATATGTAGGACGTTTAACGCATCTTTAAAGGTTCTCGAGATGTAGTACCTCAAAATGTCCCATAGGTGCATTTGCCGATTGAAGAGTACTGTGAAATATGCCAACTTCAGGGGTCAATAACTTCAAAATGCTACAGTAAAATTGTCTGCTTTTTGGCCAGGGGGTAGTCAAGGATACTGGGTATAACCAATATGTAGAACTTTTAACGCATCCTTAAAGGTTCTCGAGATGTAGTACCTCAAAATGTCCCATAGGTGCATTTGCGATTGAAGAGTACTGAAATATGCTAACTTCAGGGGTCAATAACTCCAAAATGCTACAGTAAAATTGTCTGCTTTTTGGCTAGGTGGTAGTCAAGGATACTGGGTATAACCTATATGTAGGACATTTAACGCATCCTTAAAGGTTCTCGAGATGTAGCACCTCAAAATGTCCCATAGGTGCAACGGCCCATTGAAGAGTACTGTGAGATATGCCAACTGCAGGGGTCAATAACTTCAAAATGCTACAGTAAAATTGTCTGCTTTTTGGCCAGGTGGTAGTCAAGGATACTGGGTATAACCCTTATGTGGAACTTTTAACGCATCCTTAAAGGTTCTCGAGATGTAGTACCTCAAAATGTCCCATAGGTGCAAAGAAGAGTACTGTAAGATATGCAGAATTCATGGGTCCATAACTTCAAAATGCTACAGTAAAAATGTCTGCTTTTTGGCTAGGTGGTAGTCAAGGATACTGGGTATAGCCCTTATGTGGAACTTTTAACGCATCCTTAAAGGTTCTCGAGATGTAGCACCTCATAATGTCCCATAGGTGCAACGGCCCATTGAAGAGTACTGTGAAATATGCCAACTTCAGGGGTCAATAACTTCAAAATGCTATACAGTAAAATTGTCTGCTTTTTGGCCAGGTGGTAGTCAAGGATACTGGGTATAACCTATATGTAGAATTTTTAACGCATCCTTAAAGGTTCTCGAGATGTAGCACCTCAAATTGTCCCATAGGTGCATTTGCCGATTGAAGAGTACTGAAATATGCCAACTTCAGGGGTCAATAACTCCAAAATGCTACAGTAAAATTGTCTGCTTTTTGGCTAGGTGGTAGTCAAGGATACTGGGTATAACCTATATGTAGAACTTTTAACGCATCTTTAAAGGTTCTCGAGATGTAGTACCTCAAATTGTCCCATAGGTGCATTTGCCGATTGAAGAGTACTGTGAAATATGCCAACTTCAGGGGTCAATAACTTCAAAATGCTACAGTAAAATTGTCTGCTTTTTGGCTAGGTGGTAGTCAAGGATACTCGGTATAACCTATATGTAGGACATTTAACGCATCTTTAAAGGTTCTCGAGATGTAGTACCTCAAAATGTCCCATAGATGCATTTGCCGATTGAAGAGTACTGTGAAATATGCCAACTTCAGGGGTCAATAACTTCAAAATGCTACAGTAAAATTGTCTGCTTTTTGGCCAGGGGGTAGTCAAGGATACTGGGTATAACCAATATGTAGAACTTTTAACGCATCCTTAAAGGTTCTCGAGATGTAGTACCTCAAAATGTCCCATAGGTGCATTTGCCGATTGAAGAGTACTGAAATATGCTAACTTCAGGGGTCAATAACTCCAAAATGCTACAGTAAAATTGTCTGCTTTTTGGCCAGGGGGTAGTCAAGGATACTGGGTATAACCAATATGTAGAACTTTTAACGCATCCTTAAAGGTTCTCGAGATGTAGTACCTCAAAATGTCCCATAGGTGCATTTGCCGATTGAAGAGTACTGAAATATGCTAACTTCAGGGGTCAATAACTCCAAAATGCTACAGTAAAATTGTCTGCTTTTTGGCCAGGTGGTAGTCAAGGATACTGGGTATAACCTATATGTAGAACTTTTAACGCATCCTTAAAGGTTCTCGAGATGTAGCATCTCAAAATGTCCCATAGGTGCAACGGCCCATTGAAGAGTACTGAAATATGCTAACTTCAGGGGTCAATAACTCCAAAATGCTACAGTAAAATTGTCTGCTTTTTGGCTAGGTGGTAGTCAAGGATACTGGGTATAACCTATATATAGGACATTTAACGCATCCTTAAAGGTTCTCGAGATGTAGTACCTCAAAATGTCCCATAGGTGCATTTGCGATTGAAGAGTACTGAAATATGCTAACTTCAGGGGTCAATAACTCCAAAATGCTACAGTAAAATTGTCTGCTTTTTGGCTAGGTGGTAGTCAAGGATACTGGGTATAACCTATATGTAGGACATGTAACGCATCCTTAAAGGTTCTCGAGATGTAGCACCTCAAAATGTCCCATAGGTGCATTTGCGATTGAAGAGTACTGAAATATGCTAACTTCAGGGGTCAATAACTCCAAAATGCTACAGTAAAATTGTCTGCTTTTTGGCTAGGTGGTAGTCAAGGATACTGGGTATAACCTATATGTAGGACATTTAACGCATCCTTAAAGGTTCTCGAGATGTAGCACCTCAAAATGTCCCATAGGTGCAACGGCCCATTGAAGAGTACTGTGAGATATGCCAACTTCAGGGGTCAATAACTTCAAAATGCTACAGTAAAATTGTCTGCTTTTTGGCCAGGTGGTAGTCAAGGATACTGGGTATAACCCTTATGTGGAACTTTTAACGCATCCTTAAAGGTTCTCGAGATGTAGTACCTCAAAATGTCCCATAGGTGCAAAGAAGAGTACTGTAAGATATGCAGAATTCATGGGTCCATAACTTCAAAATGCTACAGTAAAAATGTCTGCTTTTTGGCTAGGTGGTAGTCAAGGATACTGGGTATAGCCCTTATGTGGAACTTTTAACGCATCCTTAAAGGTTCTCGAGATGTAGCACCTCATAATGTCCCAATAACCCCATAATGCTAGAGTAAAACTGTCTGTTTTGACGGTAGACATCAAGACAAGGTATAACCTAGCTGTGGAACTTTTAACGCACCATCAAAGACATGCTTGTACAAAAACACATTTTCAAACAAGTTTACATAAATCTATATACATGTAACTGCATAGCAGTAATATACGCAATGGCTTAGACCAACAAGAGTATAATAAATTGTATAAGAGCAGTGGATCAGAAAAAAATTAGAATAAGCTTTATTTTCCAATTGTGCACACACAGACATGCAACGTGTTGTGGTTTCAGGAGCTCAGAATGAAAAAATACAGTATAGAAAAACACAGGAAATGGAAAAAATAAATATATAAAATAAAAATAAAATATATCACTGATGAAAATAAATAATTTACATAAGAGGTAAGAGGGACAGTTTATTATTGATATGCAAAGTATAACAAAACGGTGTATACTATGCTTTTTACAAATATACACATCATTTACTTAATTATGCATAAACCGTATTGCATGCTCTTCACTAGAATATTGCACTTTCAAACTTGTAGGTACTTTTGGATATGATTAATATTCTTTGTGGAGATATCCTGCCTAAAAAACTGTTCTATCAAAGTAATATAGAGAATGGTAAGGGGAGTGGGTGATGGAGGTTCCAGGTGAAGTTCACGTTCATCTCAAGGGGGATTCAGCATGTCATGACTTAGACAGCAAGCAGCATCCCATCATCTGTGCACTCACACACTCACACTCACGCGCACGCACACGCACACACACGTTTTTATTTTAAAAACGTAAAAGAAGAGAAATGCGAGATGATCCCTACGAGTGAATAAGAAACTGGAAAAGCGGATGCTTCGCGTTTTTAAGGTGGAACGGATAGCGTCAATAAGAAACTGCGAATAAGAAGCTGGATTCAGCCTCGTGGAGGCTAAAGACTGCAGTCGCGTCTCTGTCGGTCGGGGAGTGAAGTTTTACACACTATACAGCTCTTCACTAGCTGTCCTACGTTACATTTGTTTGTGGTAGAAAGCAGAATAGTACTTATTTTAACAGTGCTAAACACGCAAACTCTCTTAGATGGTTGCATATGTCTATTTAAAGACAGCATTGCCTTGAATTTAGCGGAGTGTGATCGGTGGTGCTCCCGTAGATGGGCTATCATATTTGACGTATTGCCTCCCCGAGCAGCCGCTCTTTTTAAACATTTTTTACAAGTTGGATGTCCTTCCTCCTGCAAGCCGCTGCCGTCTGACCTTCTTCGGTACCCAAAAAATTCCAACACGGCAGACTTCGTCTTTTTTGACGGGGGAAAAAATTCCTAAAATTCACCTCCTTACCATCCTCCATACACGTGACTCACTCCCTCTGACTGCGTGTACCAACCGGAGAGGGAGGGGTCATGTGACTCGTTACGTTCGCACACAACCTGAGGGATTCCTGTAACTTACTTTTCGTCTATGCACGAGAAAAAGCTGCGCATACCGCAGAGACTGTATAGCGGACATTTTTAGTGGTTTTGAAACCGCAGGAATATCTGAACCTAAATACTTTCACACCATACTACACCCCATCAAGAACCCTGCGTTCAGCAAATGAGCGGCGCCTTGTAATGCCTTCTCAAAAGTGCATTAAATTGCATTCTCCTTCACAACTCCTTCCTGGTGGAACATTCTTCCTAATGCGGTCCAGTCAACTACATCTCTCACAACCTTCAAAAAACTACTTAACACACCTCTTCTGTGAATACTTGACAGACAAATGAGAAAAAAAACTCTCTCTTCTCAACAGGTAGGGGTCTAGCTTTCGTTGAAACTAATAGCTTTGTATTAGCACCTATCGTACTATTGTTCTTTTATGACATATCGCTTATTGCTCCCTGAACTCTTTGTAAGTCGCTTTGGAAAAAAAGCGTCTGCTAAATTACTAAATGTAAATGTATGTAAATGTTGTGCAGCAAAGAAGATGGGAAGAAGGTTGTGGGTTTGATTCCAAGGGAACAAACATTTTACTATTGTTTCACGATTTTCCAGAATTGATTGTTCATTCAAATAAATATTATAATTTCATCATTCCTTTGACTTATGAAACAAACCAAACCAAAACATTTTTAAATAGATATTAGCAATCTAGATTATTTTCTGTGATCAGATGCAAAAGGCAGGATTCAGAAAGCAGAGCAATCCAGAGGTAAAAATCACAAGTTAATAACTATGTCAACCAGTGATGTGTATGTACTATTTAAAATAGCTTATTCAGAACCTCTAGCAACACTCTGAGCCATACGGTATGTTCACTGTCAGTCCTAGAGAGCCTGAAATACAATCACATGCACAGTAAAACCCCCCTGTAACCCCCTGTAATTTACCCGTTTCATTTGACAGTTTTTTTCTGTATTTCTGAAAACAGGGAAAAAAATCTAATTACAGAAATAGAATGCAAATTAGTTTTATTTTACAGGTATTTTCTGTATATTTAACATATGTCTACAGAAACTGGCTGAAAAATTACATTGTTTATTTAAATGAAAGTATATGTATATAATTGACAAATACTTTTTATTATATAGCGCACAAATAAAACGGACATGTGACCTATGGTGAGACATTAATTTATTAATATTAATGTTTATAATATAAAGGATTAAATGGTATCTTCATTACATAGTTTTTTTCTAAAGTTTTGCCATCACAAAATAAATGTGCATATTGATTGTTTATTTCTCTCTTTTTATTATATAGCCTATTGTATAATATATATATACCATTTACTGGAATAAAGAGAGAGAAAGAAACAATATGACCCAGCCAGCATTAAGATTTGATATCAAGTGCAGAGACATGTTCCTTGTGTTTAGTTTTTCGTTTCACTGGAAAGAGTTTGATAGCATGATAGTTTGAGGCACTGGTGAAGATTGTGACCAGGAGTTATCCAAAAGAATCAGTTTGTGCAGCAGAATCAGACATCACTACTGTGTCTAATCAATCTTGTTCTGCTTGTTAAAGTAGTTCTGCTGCGTTCAGTGTTTTGTTATCGAGTGTTCACACCAAACGTGGTAAATCGCGCTATTCACGTGTAGTTGGACGCTTGAACATTTGGAGTCAACTTGCATCGTTCGTGCGTGCGTGAAATTTGCTTCATTAAAGACGCAAATTCTCGTCATGGGAGGGGCTTCTG